>NC_082684.1:150799865-151110779 GCF_949987515.2 Delphinus delphis
AGCAAGGAGTAGCTCTTGTCTATTCCATATTTGGCTTAAGGAACTTTATTTGTGCTCATTTCAATCTCTGGTTTTATGCAGCACCCCAACTCACCTTTACCCTTAAGCAAGCATAAGTTGTTTTTCTAAATTTGAGACCCTGTTCTGTTCTGTAATTCAGTTCCTGTGTAGCCAAGTTTCCATTCCTTGTATTACTGATATCTTATGATGTTTCTTTTTCTGTGTGACTTATTTCATTTAGAATCATCATACCTGAATCCACTCATTGTGCTGCTAAGGGCCTGATGACACAGATTTCATTGCTGAGTGATATTGCTTTGTAAGTAAATACCACAACTTCTTTATCCATTTTTCACTTTCTGCGATGTTGAACTTGTACTGTAAACGAGGTTCTTGTAAACAGAGCCGTTCCAAACTTTGGGGTGGCTGTGTCTTTTTGATTTTAAATTCCCTAAGCTATAGGACCATAAGTGGCAGTGCCCTAGGCTCTGTTGCTTTGTTTTTTAGATGTTTCAGGAAACACCATACAGTTCTCCCAAGTGTCTGTTGGCAATTTACATCCCGCCCATCAGCATAACAAGGCTCCCAGTTCTCCGTGGCCTGTCCTGCCTTTCTGGATTTTACACTTTTTTCAGATGGCCCTTTTGACCGGGGGGAAGTGAGACTTCATTGTAGTGCAGATTTCCTTTGCAAGCTTGCTTGGTTGGCCAAAAAGGGCGTATGCGTTTTTTTCCTGAATATATTCAGGAAAAAATGCATACGCCCTTTTTGGCCAAGTGCATCATTGTGGACGTTCTGCCTCTTTTCCTATGCTTTCAATGCAATTCCAGTCTACCTCCTGAAATCGGTTTCCTGCAATTCTGCCCCGCTTTCAAGTCCTCTTGGCAGCCTTACTTCAGTCTATTTTTGGACGATAGCTGTCATTTATAACTCTGCAGGTTTGTGAATTACAGTGCCCCTGAGCTCCTTTCTTCAACTCGCTTTCTTTTGAGCTGGCCGCAACAGTGCAGGATGGCTTCAGGCCCTAATCTGGTTCCGGCACGGCACGCTGAGCCTTTGGTTAATTCCTCTTCCTGGTGGGAAATGAGAGTTAAATTTGCCCGTCCAGACACCTCCAGCTAGCCTCTCATTGGTTCTCGCTATTCCTGTTCATCTTCCGCAGAAATTGCAAACTGGGCCAAACAGGAGGTTAAAGGGACTGACTCTCCAAGTCGGGAGAGTGTTAGTAAAGCGTCTGGAATGTTGCACCCGAGTACCAGGGGAGGAAAACTGAGACATATTTGAACACGTCTCCCGTTCACATGGTTGATCATACTTGGGTTCCACATGCATGTTTTAGCTGAAGGAAGAATACCTTAAACCTGGAGAGTTGAGACCCGTGTAATGGGTACCATGCAATATGACTTCAAAGGGTCTTCATTTGCTCACCGAACCTCTCCAATCCTATCACTGCTGCGTTTATGCCCCTGTACACATGCTTGATTCTCTTTCGGAGACATAGCAATCCATAGGTTTTAAGATACTTACTAGTCAGGTACATTCTTAGGCGTTTAATATGCGGTGTTGAGTCCATTTCGTTGAGCAAGGAGTAGCTCTTGTCTATTCCATATTTGGCTTAAGGAACTTTATCTGTGCTCATTTCAATCTCTGGTTTTATGCAGCACCCCAACTCACCTTTACCCTTAAGCAAGCATAAGTTGTTTTTCTAAATTTGAGACCCTGTTCTGTTCTGTAATTCAGTTCCTGTGTAGCCAAGTTTACATTCCGTGTATTACTGATATCTTATGATGTTTCTTTTTCTGTGTGACTTATTTCAGTTAGAATCATCATACCTGAATCCACTCATTGTGCTGCTAAGGGCCTGATGACACAGATTTCATTGCTGAGTGATATTGCTTTGTAAGTGAATACCACAACTTCTTTATCCATTTTTCACTTTCTGCGATGTTGAACTTGTATTGTAAACGAGGTTCTTGTAAACAGAGGCGTCCCAAACTTTGGGGTGGCTGTGTCTTTTTGATTTTAATTTCCCTAAGCTATAGGACCATAAGTGAAAGTGCCCTAGGCTCTGTTGCTTTGTTTTTTACATGTTTCAGGAAACACCATACACTTCTCCCAAGTGTCTGTTGGCAATTTACATCCAGCTCATCAGCATAACAAGGCTCCCAGTTCTCAATGGCCTGTCCTGCCTTTCTGGATTTTACACTTTTTTCAGATGGCCCTTTTGACCGGGGGGAAGTGAGACTTCATTGTAGTGCAGATTTCCTTTGCAAGCTTGCTTGGTTGGCCAAAAAGAGCGTATGCGTTTTTTCCTGAATATATTCAGGAAAAAACGCATACGCCCTTTTTGGCCAAGTGCATCATTGTGGACGTTCTGCCTCTTTTCCTATGCTTGCAATGCAATTCCAGTCTACCTCCTGAAATCGGTTTCCTGCAATTCTGCCCCGCTTTCAAGTCCTCTTGGCAGCCTTACTTCAGTCTATTTTTGGACGATAGCTGTCATTTATAACTCTGCAGGTTTGTGAATTACAGTGCCCCTGAGCTCCTTTCTTCAACTCGCTTTCTTGTGACCTGGCCGCAACACCGCAGGATGGCTTCAGGCCCTAATCTGGTTCCGGCCCGGCACGCTGAGCCTTTGGTTAATTCCTCTTCCTGGTGGGAAATGAGAGTTAAATTTGCCCGTTCAGAGACCTCCAGCTAGCCTCTCATTGGTTCTCGCTATTCCTGTTCATCTTCCGCAGAAATTGCAAACTGGGCCAAACAGGAGGTTAAAGGGACTGACTCTCCAAGTCGGGAGAGTGTTAGTAAAGCGTCTGGAATGTTGCACCCGAGTACCAGGGGAGGAAAACTGAGACATATTTGAACACGTCTCCCGTTCACATGGTTGATCATACTCTGGGTTCCACATGCATGTTTTAGCTGAAGGAAGAATACCTAAAACCTGGAGAGTTGAGACCCGTGTAATGGGTACCATGCAATATGACTTCAAAGGGTCTTCATTTGCTCACCGAACCTCTCCAATCCTATCACTGCTGCGTTTATGCCCCTGTACACACGCTTGATTCTCTTTTGGAGACTTAGCAATCCATAGGTTTTAAGATACTTACTAGTCAGGTACATTCTTAGGCGTTTAATATGGGGTGTTGAGTCCATTTCGTTGAGCAAGGAGTAGCTCTTGTCTATTCCATATTTGGCTTAAGGAACTTTATGTGTGCTCATTTCAATCTCTGGTTTTATGCAGCACCCCAACTCACCTTTCCCCTTAAGCAAGCATAAGTTGGTTTTCTAAATTTGAGACCCTGTTCTGTTTTGGAATGCAGTTCCTGTGTAGCCAAGTTTACATTCCGTGTATTACTGATACCTTATGATGTTTCTTTTTCTGTGTGACTTATTTCAGTTAGAATCATCGTACCTGAATCCACTCATTATGCTGCTAAGGGCCTGATGACATAGATTTCATTGCTGAGTGATACTGCATTGTACGTAAGTACCTCAAGTTCTTTATCCATTTTTCACTTTCTGTGATATTGAACTTGTACGGTAAACGAGGTTCTTGTAAACGGAGGCGTCCCAAACTTTGGGGTGGCTGTGTCTTTTTGATTTTAATTTCCCTAAGCTATAGGACCATAAGTGGAAGTGCCCTAGGCTCTGTTGCTTTGTTTTTTAGATGTTTCAGGAAACACCATACACTTCTCCAGAGTGGCTGTTGGCAATTTACATCCCGCCCATCAGCATAAGAAGGCTCCCAGTTCTCCATGGCCTGTCGTGCCTTTATGGATTTTACACTTTTTTCAGATGGCCCTTTTGACCAGGTGGAAGTGAGACTTCATTGTAGTGCAGATTTCCTTTGCAAGCTTGCTTGGTTGGCCAAAAAGTGCGTATGCGTTTTTTCCTGAATATATTCAGGAAACAAGACATACGCCCTTTTTGGCCAAGTGCATCATTGTGTACGTTCTGCCTCTTTTCCTATGCTTTCAATGCAATTTCAGTCTACCTCCTGAAATCGGTTTCCTGCAATTCTGCCCCGCTTTCAAGTCCTCTTGGCAGCCTTACTTCAGTATATTTTTGGACGATAGCTGTCATTTATAACTCTGCAGGTTTGTGAATTACAGTGCCCCTGAGCTCCTTTCTACAACTCGCTTTCTTGTGAGCTGGCCGCAACACCGCAGGATGGCTTCAGGCCCTAATCTGGTTCCGGCACGGCACGCTGAGCCTTTGGTTAATTCCTCTTCCTGGTGGGAAATGAGAGTTAAATTTGCCCGTCCAGACACCTCCAGCTAGTCTCTCATTGGTTCTCGCTATTCCTGTTCATCTTCCGCAGAAATTGCAAACTGGGCCAAACAGGAGGTTAAAGGGACTGACTCTCCAAGTCGGGAGAGTGTTAGTAAAGCGTCTGGAATGTTGCACCCGAGTACCAGGGGAGGAAAACTGAGACATATTTGAACACGTCTCCCGTTCACACGGTTGATCATACTCTGGGTTCCACATGCATGTTTTAGCTGAAGGAAGAATACCTTAAACCTGGAGAGTTGAGACCCGTGTAATGGGTACCATGCAATATGACTTCAAAGGGTCTTCATTTGCTCACGAACCTCTCCAGTCCTATCACTGCTGCGTTTATGCCCCTGTACACATGCTTGATTCTCTTTCGGAGACATAGCAATCCATAGGTTTTAAGATACTTACTAGACAGGTACATTTTTAGGCGTTTAATATGCGGTGTTGAGTCCATTTCGTTGAGCAAGGAGTAGCTCTTGTCTATTCCATATTTGGCTTAAGGAACTTTATCTGTGCTCATTTCAATCTCTGGTTTTATGCAGCACCCCAACTCACCTTTACCCTTAAGCAAGAATAAGTTGGTTTTCTAAATTTGAGACCCTGTTCTGTTCTGTAATTCAGTTCCTGTGTAGCCAAGTTTACATTCCGTGTATTACTGATATCTTATGATGTTTCTTTTTCTGTGTGACTTATTTCAGTTAGAATCATCATACCTGAATCCACTCATTGTGCTGCTAAGGGCCTGATGACACAGATTTCATTGCTGAGTGATATTGCTTTGTAAGTAAATACCACAACTTCTTTATCCATTTTTCACTTTCTGCGATGTTGAACTTGTACTGTAAACGAGGTTCTTGTAAACAGAGGCGTCCCAAACTTTGGGGTGGCTGTGTCTTTTTGATTTTAATTTCCCTAAGCTATAGGACCATAAGTGGAAGTGCCCTAGGTTCTGTTGCTTTGTTTTTTAGATGTTTCAGGAAACACCATACACTTCTCCCGAGTGGTTGTTGGCAATTTACATCCCGCCCATCAGCATAACAAGGCTCCCAGTTCTCCATGGCCTGTCCTGCCTTTCTGGATTTTACACTTTTTTCAGATGGCCCTTTTGACCGGGGGGAAGTGAGACTTCATTGTAGTGCAGATTTCCTTTGCAAGCTTGCTTGGTTGGCCAAAAAGGGCGTATGCGTTTTTTCCTGAATATATTCAGGAAAAAACGCATACGCCCTTTTTGGCCAAGTGCATCATTGTGGACGTTCTGCCTCTTTTCCTATGCTTTCAATGCAATTCCAGTCTACCTCCTGAAATCGGTTTCCTGCAATTCTGCCCCGCTTTCAAGTCCTCTTGGCAGCCTTACTTCAGTCTATTTTTGGACGATAGCTGTCATTTATAACTCTGCAGGTTTGTGAATTACAGTGCCCCTGAGCTCCTTTCTTCAACTCGCTTTCTTGTGAGCTGGCCGCAACACCGCAGGATGGCTTCAGGCCCTAATCTGGTTCCGGCATGGCACGCTGAGCCTTTGGTTAATTCCTCTTCCTGGTGGGAAATGAGAGTTAAATTTGCCCGTCCAGACACCTCCAGCTAGTCTCTCATTGGTTCTCGCTATTCCTGTTCATCTTCCGCAGAAATTGCAAACTGGGCCAAACAGGAGGTTAAAGGGACTGACTCTCCAAGTCGGGAGAGTGTTAGTAAAGCGTCTGGAATTTTGCACCCGAGTACCAGGGTACGAAAACTGAGACATATTTGAACACGTCTCCCGATCACATGGTTGATCATACTCTGGGTTCCACATGCATGTTTTAGCTGAAGGAAGAATACCTAAAACCTGGGTAGTTGAAACCCGTGGAATGGGTACCATGCAATATGACTTCAATGGGTCTTCATTTCCTCACCGAATCTCTCCAATGCTATCACTGCTGCGTTTATGCCCCTGTACACATGCTTGATTCTCTTTCGGAGACATAGCAATCCATAGGTTTTAAGATACTTACTAGTCAGGTACATTCTTAGTCGTTTAATATGCGGTGTTGAGTCCATTTCGTTGAGCAAGGAGTAGCTCTTGTCTATTCCATATTTGGCTTAAGGAACTTTATCTGTGCTCATTTCAATCTCTGGTTTTATGCAGCACCACAACTCACCTTTCCCCTTAAGCAAGCATAAGTTGGTTTTCTAAATTTGAGACCCTTTTCTGTTCTGTAATTCAGTTCCTGTGTAGCCAAGTTTACATTCCGTGTATTACTGATATCTTATGATGTTTCTTTTTCTGTGTGACTTATTTCAGTTAGAATCATCATACCTGAATCCACTCATTGTGCTGCTAAGGGCCTGATGACATAGATTTCATTGCTGAGTGATATTGCTTTGTAAGTGAATACCACAACTTCTTTATCCATTTTTCACTTTCTGCGATATTGAACTTGTATTGTAAACGAGGTTCTTGTAAACAGAGCCGTTCCAAACTTTGGGGTGGCTGTGTCTTTTTGATTTTAATTTCCCTAAGCTATAGGACCATAAGTGGAAGTGCCCTAGGCTCTGTTGCTTTGTTTTTTAGATGTTTCAGGAAACACCATACACTTCTCCCAAGTGTCTGTTGGCAATTTACATCCCGCCCATCAGCATAACAAGGCTCCCAGTTCTCAATGGCCTGTTGCCTTTCTGGATTTTACACTTTTTTCAGATGGCCCTTTTGACCGGGGGGAAGTGAGACTTCATTGTAGTGCAGATTTCCTTTGCAAGCTTGCTTGGTTGGCCAAAAAGGGCGTATGCGTTTTTTTCTGAATATATTCAGGAAAAAACGCATACGCCCTTTTTGGCCAAGTGCATCATTGTGGACGTTCTGCCTCTTTTCCTATGCTTTCAATGCAATTCCAGTCTACCTCCTGAAATCGGTTTCCTGCAATTCTGCCCCGCTTTCAAGTCCTCTTGGCAGCCTTACTTCAGTCTATTTTTGGACGATAGCTGTCATTTATAACTCTGCAGGTTTGTGAATTACAGTGCCCCTGAGCTCCTTTCTTCAACTCGCTTTCTTGTGACCTGGCCGCAACACCGCATGATGGCTTCAGGCCCTAATCTGGTTCCGGCCCGGCATGCTGAGCCTTTGGTTAATTCTTCTTCCTGGTGGGAAATGAGAGTTAAATTTGCCCGTTCAGACACCTCCAGCTAGTCTCTCATTGGTTCTCGCTATTCCTGTTCATCTTCCGCAGAAATTGCAAACTGGGCCAAACAGGAGGTTAAAGGGACTGACTCTCCAAGTCGGGAGAGTGTTAGTAAAGCGTCTGGAATGTTGCACCCGAGTACCAGGGGAGGAAAACTGAGACATATTTGAACACGTCTCCCGTTCACATGGTTGATCATACTCTGGGTTCCACATGCATGTTTTAGCTGAAGGAAGAATACCTTAAACCTGCAGAGTAGAGACCCGTGGAATGGGTACCATGCAATATGACTTCAAAGGGTCTTCATTTGCTCACCGAACCTCTCCAATCCTATCACTGCTGCGTTTATGCCCCTGTACACACGCTTGATTCTCTTTTGGAGACATAGCAATCCATAGGTTTTAAGATACTTACTAGTCAGGTACATTCTTAGGCGTTTAATATGGGGTGTTGAGTCCATGTCGTTGAGCAAGGAGTAGCTCTTGTCTATTCCATATTTGGCTTAAGGAACTTTATCTGTGCTCATTTCAATCTCTGGTTTTATGCAGCACCCCAACTCACCTTTCCCCTTAAGCAAGCATAAGTTGGTTTTCTAAATTTGAGACCCTGTTCTGTTTTGGAATGCAGTTCCTGTGTAGCCAAGTTTACATTCCGTGTATTAGTGATATCTTATGATGTTTCTTTTTCTGTGTGACTTATTTCAGTTAGAATCATCGTACCTGAATCCACTCATTATGCTGCTACGGGCCTGATGACATAGATTTCATTGCTGAGTGATACTGCATTGTACGTAAGTACCACAAGTTCTTTATCCATTTTTCACTTTCTGTGATATTGAACTTGTACGGTAAACGAGGTTCTTGTAAACGGAGGTGTCCCAAACTTTGGGGTGGCTGTGTCTTTTTGATTTTAATTTCCCTAAGCTATAGGACCATAAGTGGCAGTGCCCTAGGCTCTGTTGCTTTGTTTTTTAGATGTTTCAGGAAACACCATACACTTCTCCCGAGTGTCTGTTGGCAATTTACATCCCGCCCATCAGCATAACAAGGCTCCCAGTTCTCCATGGCCTGTCCTGCCTTTCTAGATTTTACACTTTTTTCAGATGGTCCTTTTGACCGGGGGGAAGTGAGACTTCATTGTAGTGCAGATTTCCTTTGCAAGCTTGCTTGGTTGGCCAAAAAGGGCGTATGCGTTTTTTCCTGAATATATTCAGGAAAAAACGCATACGCCCTTTTTGGCCAAGTGCATCATTGTGGACGTTCTGCCTCTTTTCCTATGCTTGCAATGCAATTCCAGTCTACCTCCTGAAATCGGTTTCCTGCAATTCTGCCCCGCTTTCAAGTCCTCTTGGCAGCCTTACTTCAGTCTATTTTTGGACGATAGCTGTCATTTATAACTCTGCAGGTTTGTGAATTACAGTGCCCCTGAGCTCCTTTCTTCAACTCGGTTTCTTTTGAGCTGGCCGCAACACCGCAGGATGGATTCAGGCCCTAATCTGGTTCCGGTACGGCACGCTGAGCCTTTGGTTATTTCCTCTTCCTGTTGGGAAATGAGAGTTAAATTTGCCCGTCCAGACACCTCCAGCTAGCCTCTCATTGGTTCTTGCTATTCCTGTTCATCTTCCGCAGAAATTGCAAACTGGGCCAAACAGGAGGTTAAAGGCGCTGACTCTCCAAGTGGGGAGAGTGTTAGTAAAGCGTCTGGAATGTTGCACCCGAGTACCAGGGGAGGAAAACTGAGACATATTTGAACACGTCTCCCGATCACATGGTTGATCATACTCTGGGTTCCACATGCATGTTTTAGCTGAAGGAAGAATACCTTAAACCTGGAGAGTTGAGACCCGTGGAATGGGTACCATGCAATATGACTTCAAAGGGTCTTCATTTGCTCACCGAACCTCTCCAATCCTATCACTGCTGCGTTTATGCCCCTGTACACATGCTTGATTCTCTTTCGGAGACATAGCAATCCATAGGTTTTAAGATACTTACTAGTCAGGTACATTCTTAGGCGTTTAATATGCGGTGTTGAGTCCATTTCGTTGAGCAAGGAGTAGCTCTTGTCTATTCCATATTTGGCTTAAGGAACTTTATCTGTGCTCATTTCAATCTCTGGTTTTATGCAGCAACCCAACTCACCTTTCCCCTTAAGCAAGCATAAGTTGGTTTTCTAAATTTGAGAACCTGTTCTGTTTTGGAATTCAGTTCCTGTGTAGCCAAGTTTACATTCCGTGTATTACTGATATCTTATGATGTTTCTTTTTCTGTGTGACTTATTTCAGTTAGAATCATCGTATCTGAATCTACTCATTATGCTGCTACGGGCCTGATGACATAGATTTCATTGCTGAGTGATACTGCATTGTACATAAGTAGCACAAGTTCTTTATCCATTTTTCACTTTCTGCGATGTTGAACTTGTACTGTAAACGAGGTTCTTGTAAACAGAGCCGTTCCAAACTTTGGGGTGGCTGTGTCTTTTTGATTTTAATTTCTCTAAGCTATAGGACCATAAGTGGAAGTGCCCTAGGCTCTGTTGCTTTGTTTTTTAGATGTTTCAGGGACACCATACACTTCTCCCGAGTGTCTGTTGGCAATTTACATCCCGCCCATCAGCATAACAAGGCTCCCAGTTCTCCATGGCCTGTCCTGCCTTTCTAGATTTTACACTTTTTTCAGATGGTCCTTTTGACCGGGGGGAAGTGAGACTTCATTGTAGTGCAGATTTCCTTTGCAAGCTTGCTTGGTTGGCCAAAAAGTGCGTATGCGTTTTTTTCCTGAATATATTCCGGAAAAAACGCATACGCCCTTTTTGGCCAAGTGCATCATTGTGGACGTTCTGCCTCTTTTCCTATGCTTTCAATGCAATTCCAGTCTACCTCCTGAAATCGGTTTCCTGCAATTCTGCCCCGCTTTCAAGTCCTCTTGGCAGCCTTACTTCAGTCTATTTTTGGACGATAGCTGTCATTTATAACTCTGCAGGTTTGTGAATTACAGTGCCCCTGAGCTCCTTTCTTCAACTCGCTTTCTTGTGACCTGGCCGCAACACCGCAGGATGGCTTCAGGCCCTAATCTGGTTCCGGCCCGGCATGCTGAGCCTTTGGTTAATTCCTCTTCCTGGTTTGAAATGAGAGTTAAACTTGCCCGTCCAGACACCTCCAGGTAGCCTCTCATTGGTTCTCGCTATTCCTGTTCATCTTCCGCAGAAATTGCAAACTGGGCCAAACAGGAGGTTAAAGGGACTGACTCTCCAAGTGGGGAGAGTGTTAGTAAAGCGTCTGGAATGTTGCACCCGAGTACCAGGGGAGGAAAACTGAGACATATTTGAACACGTCTCCCGATCACATGGTTGATCATACTCTGGGTTCCACATGCATGTTTTAGCTGAAGGAAGAATACCTTAAACCTGGGTAGTTGAAACCCGTGGAATGGGTACCATGCAATATGACTTCAAAGGGTCTTCATTTGCTCACCGAACCTCTCCAATCCTATCACTGCTGCGTTTATGCCCCTGTACACATGCTTGATTCTCTTTCGGAGACATAGCAATCCATAGGTTTTAAGATACTTACTAGTCAGGTACATTCTTAGGCGTTTAATATGGGGTGTTGAGTCCATGTCGTTGAGCAAGGAGTAGCTCTTGTCTATTCCATATTTGACTTAAGGAACTTTATCTGTGCTCATTTCAATCTCTGGTTTTATGCAGCACCCCAACTCACCTTTCCCCTTAAGCAAGCATAAGTTGGTTTTCTAAATTTGAGACCCTGTTCTGTTTTGGAATGCAGTTCCTGTGAAGCCAAGTTTACATTCCGTGTATTAGTGATATCTTATGATGTTTCTTTTTCTGTGTGAGTTATTTCAGTTAGAATCATCGTACCTGAATCCACTCATTATGCTGCTACGGGCCTGATGACATAGATTTCATTGCTGAGTGATACTGCATTGTACGTAAGTACCACAAGTTGTTTATCCATTTTTCACTTTCTGTGATATTGAACTTGTACGGTAAACGAGGTTCTTGTAAACGGAGGTGTCCCAAACTTTGGGGTGGCTGTGTCTTTTTGATTTTCATTTCCCTAAGCTATAGGACCATAAGTGGCAGTGCCCTAGGCTCTGTTGCTTTGTTTTTTAGATGTTTCAGGAAACACCATACACTTCTCCCGAGTGTCTGTTGGCAATTTACATCCCGCCCATCAGCATAACAAGGCTCCCAGTTCTCCATGGCCTGTCCTGCCTTTCTAGATTTTACACTTTTTTCAGATGGTCCTTTTGACCGGGGGGAAGTGAGACTTCATTGTAGTGCAGATTTCCTTTGCAAGCTTGCTTGGTTGGCCAAAAAGGGCGTATGCGTTTTTTCCTGAATATATTCCGGAAAAAACGCATACGCCCTTTTTGGCCAAGTGCATCATTGTGGACGTTCTGCCTCTTTTCCTATGCTTTCAATGCAATTCCAGTCTACCTCCTGAAATCGGTTTCCTGCAATTCTGCCCCGCTTTCAAGTCCTCTTGGCAGCCTTACTTCAGTCTATTTTTGGACGATAGCTGTCATTTATAACTCTGCAGGTTTGTGAATTACAGTGCCCCTGAGCTCCTTTCTTCAACTCGCTTTCTTGTGACCTGGCCGCAACACCGCAGGATGGCTTCAGGCCCTAATCTGGTTCCGGCCCGGCATGCTGAGCCTTTGGTTAATTCCTCTTCCTGGTGGGAAATGAGAGTTAAACTTGCCCGTCCAGACACCTCCAGGTAGCCTCTCATTGGTTCTCGCTATTCCTGTTCATCTTCCGCAGAAATTGCAAACTGGGCCAAACAGGAGGTTAAAGGGACTGACTCTCCAAGTGGGGAGAGTGTTAGTAAAGCGTCTGGAATGTTGCACCCGAGTACCAGGGTACGAAAACTGAGACATATTTGAACACGTCTCCCGATCACATGGTTGATCATACTCTAGGTTCCACATGCATGTTTTAGCTGAAGGAAGAATACCTTAAACCTGGGTAGTTGAAACCCGTGGAATGGGTACCATGCAATATGACTTCAAAGGGTCTTCATTTGCTCACCGAACCTCTCCAATCCTATCACTGCTGCGTTTATGCCCCTGTACACATGCTTGATTCTCTTTCGGAGACATAGCAATCCATAGGTTTTAAGATACTTACAAGTCAGGTACATTCTTAGGCGTTTAATATGCGGTGTTGAGTCCATTTCGTTGAGCAAGGAGTAGCTCTTGTCTATTCCATATTTGGCTTAAGGAACTTTATCTGTGCTCATTTCAATCTCTGGTTTTATGCAGCACCCCAACTCACCTTTACCCTTAAGCAAGCATAAGTTGTTTTTCTAAATTTGAGACCCTGTTCTGTTCTGTAATTCAGTTCCTGTGTAGCCAAGTTTCCATTCCGTGTATTACTGATATCTTATGATGTTTCTTTTTCTGTGTGACTTATTTCAGTTAGAATCATCATACCTGAATCCACTCATTGTGCTGCTAAGGGCCTGATGACATAGATTTCATTGCTGAGTGATATTGCTTTGTAAGTGAATACCACAACTTCTTTATCCATTTTTCACTTTCTGCGATGTTGAACTTGTACTGTAAACGAGGTTCTTGTAAACAGAGCCGTTCCAAACTTTGGGGTGGCTGTGTCTTTTTGATTTTAATTTCCCTAAGCTATAGGACCATAAGTGGAAGTGCCCTAGGCGCTGTTGCTTTGTTTTTTAGATGTTTCAGGAAACACCATACACTTCTCCCAAGTGTCTGTTGGCAATTTACATCCCGCCCATCAGCATAACAAGGCTCCCAGTTCTCAATGGCCTGTTGCCTTTCTGGATTTTACACTTTTTTCAGATGGCCCTTTTGACCGGGGGGAAGTGAGACTTCATTGTAGTGCAGATTTCCTTTGCAAGCTTGCTTGGTTGGCCAAAAAGGGCGTATGCGTTTTTTCCTGAATATATTCAGGAAAAAACGCATACGCCCTTTTTGGCCAAGTGCATCATTGTGGACGTTCTGCCTCTTTTCCTATGCTTTCAATGCAATTCCAGTCTACCTCCTGAAATCGGTTTCCTGCAATTCTGCCCCGCTTTCAAGTCCTCTTGGCAGCCTTACTTCAGTCTATTTTTGGACGATAGCTGTCATTTATAACTCTGCAGGTTTGTGAATTACAGTGCCCCTGAGCTCCTTTCTTCAACTCGCTTTCTTGTGACCTGGCCGCAACACCGCAGGATGGCTTCAGGCCCTAATCTGGTTCCGGCCCGGCATGCTGAGCCTTTGGTTAATTCCTCTTCCTGGTGGGAAATGAGAGTTAAATTTGCCCGTTCAGACACCTCCAGCTAGTCTCTCATTGGTTCTCGCTATTACTGTTCATCTTCCGCAGAAATTGCAAACTGGGCCAAACAGGAGGTTAAA
The DNA here is from genome assembly GCF_949987515.2 of Delphinus delphis. Lineage (NCBI taxonomy): Eukaryota > Metazoa > Chordata > Mammalia > Artiodactyla > Delphinidae > Delphinus > Delphinus delphis. The sequence continues at coordinate 150,813,694 of NC_082684.1, forward strand.
GGGACTGACTCTCCAAGTGGGGAGAGTGTTAGTAAAGCGTCTGGAATGTTGCACCCGAGTACCAGGGGAGGAAAACTGAGACATATTTGAACACGTCTCCTGATCACATGGTTGATCATACTCTGGGTTCCACATGCATGTTTTAGCTGAAGGAAGAATACCTTAAACCTGGGTAGTTGAAACCCGTGGAATGGGTGCCATGCAATATGATTTCAAAGGGTCTTCATTTGCTCACCGAACCTCTCCAATCCTATCACTGCTGCGTTTATGCCCCTGTACACACGCTTGATTCTCTTTCGGAGACATAGCAATCCATAGGTTTTAAGATACTTACTAGTCAGGTACATTCTTAGGCGTTTAATATGGGGTGTTGAGTCCATGTCGTTGAGCAAGGAGTAGCTCTTGTCTATTCCATATTTGACTTAAGGAACTTTATCTGTGCTCATTTCAATCTCTGGTTTTATGCAGCACCCCAACTCACCTTTCCCCTTAAGCAAGCATAAGTTGGTTTTCTAAATTTGAGACCCTGTTCTGTTTTGGAATGCAGTTCCTGTGTAGCCAAGTTTACATTCCGTGTATTAGTGATATCTTATGATGTTTCTTTTTCTGTGTGACTTATTTCAGTTAGAATCATCGTACCTGAATCCACTCATTATGCTGCTACGGGCCTGATGACATAGATTTCATTGCTGAGTGATACTGCATTGTACGTAAGTACCACAAGTTGTTTATCCATTTTTCACTTTCTGTGATATTGAACTTGTACGGTAAACGAGGTTCTTGTAAACGGAGGTGTCCCAAACTTTGGGGTGGCTGTGTCTTTTTGATTTTCATTTCCCTAAGCTATAGGACCATAAGTGGCAGTGCCCTAGGCTCTGTTGCTTTGTTTTTTAGATGTTTCAGGAAACACCATACACTTCTCCCGAGTGTCTGTTGGCAATTTACATCCCGCCCATCAGCATAACAAGGCTCCCAGTTCTCCATGGCCTGTCCTGCCTTTCTAGATTTTACACTTTTTTCAGATGGTCCTTTTGACCGGGGGGAAGTGAGACTTCATTGTAGTGCAGATTTCCTTTGCAAGCTTGCTTGGTTGGCCAAAAAGGGCGTATGCGTTTTTTCCTGAATATATTCCGGAAAAAACGCATACGCCCTTTTTGGCCAAGTGCATCATTGTGGACGTTCTGCCTCTTTTCCTATGCTTTCAATGCAATTCCAGTCTACCTCCTGAAATCGGTTTCCTGCAATTCTGCCCCGCTTTCAAGTCCTCTTGGCAGCCTTACTTCAGTCTATTTTTGGACGATAGCTGTCATTTATAACTCTGCAGGTTTGTGAATTACAGTGCCCCTGAGCTCCTTTCTTCAACTCGCTTTCTTGTGACCTGGCCGCAACACCGCAGGATGGCTTCAGGCCCTAATCTGGTTCCGGCCCGGCATGCTGAGCCTTTGGTTAATTCCTCTTCCTGGTGGGAAATGAGAGTTAAACTTGCCCGTCCAGACACCTCCAGGTAGCCTCTCATTGGTTCTCGCTATTCCTGTTCATCTTCCGCAGAAATTGCAAACTGGGCCAAACAGGAGGTTAAAGGGACTGACTCTCCAAGTGGGGAGAGTGTTAGTAAAGCGTCTGGAATGTTGCACCCGAGTACCAGGGGAGGAAAACTGAGACATATTTGAACACGTCTCCCGATCACATGGTTGATCATACTCTAGGTTCCACATGCATGTTTTAGCTGAAGGAAGAATACCTTAAACCTGGGTAGTTGAAACCCGTGGAATGGGTACCATGCAATATGACTTCAAAGGGTCTTCATTTGCTCACCGAACCTCTCCAATCCTATCACTGCTGCGTTTATGCCCCTGTACACATGCTTGATTCTCTTTCGGAGACATAGCAATCCATAGGTTTTAAGATACTTACAAGTCAGGTACATTCTTAGGCGTTTAATATGCGGTGTTGAGTCCATTTCGTTGAGCAAGGAGTAGCTCTTGTCTATTCCATATTTGGCTTAAGGAACTTTATCTGTGCTCATTTCAATCTCTGGTTTTATGCAGCACCCCAACTCACCTTTCCCCTTAAGCAAGCATAAGTTGTTTTTCTAAATTTGAGACCCTGTTCTGTTCTGTAATTCAGTTCCTGTGTAGCCAAGTTTCCATTCCGTGTATTACTGATATCTTATGATGTTTCTTTTTCTGTGTGACTTATTTCAGTTAGAATCATCATACCTGAATCCACTCATTGTGCTGCTAAGGGCCTGATGACATAGATTTCATTGCTGAGTGATATTGCTTTGTAAGTGAATACCACAACTTCTTTATCCATTTTTCACTTTCTGCGATGTTGAACTTGTACTGTAAACGAGGTTCTTGTAAACAGAGCCGTTCCAAACTTTGGGGTGGCTGTGTCTTTTTGATTTTAATTTCCCTAAGCTATAGGACCATAAGTGGAAGTGCCCTAGGCGCTGTTGCTTTGTTTTTTAGATGTTTCAGGAAACACCATACACTTCTCCCAAGTGTCTGTTGGCAATTTACATCCCGCCCATCAGCATAACAAGGCTCCCAGTTCTCAATGGCCTGTTGCCTTTCTGGATTTTACACTTTTTTCAGATGGCCCTTTTGACCGGGGGGAAGTGAGACTTCATTGTAGTGCAGATTTCCTTTGCAAGCTTGCTTGGTTGGCCAAAAAGGGCGTATGCGTTTTTTCCTGAATATATTCAGGAAAAAACGCATACGCCCTTTTTGGCCAAGTGCATCATTGTGGACGTTCTGCCTCTTTTCCTATGCTTGCAATGCAATTCCAGTCTACCTCCTGAAATCGGTTTCCTGCAATTCTGCCCCGCTTTCAAGTCCTCTTGGCAGCCTTACTTCAGTCTATTTTTGAACGATAGCTGTCATTTATAACTCTGCAGGTTTGTGAATTACAGTGCCCCTGAGCTCCTTTCTTCAACTCGCTTTCTTGTGACCTGGCCGCAACACTGCAGGATGGCTTCAGGCCCTAATCTGGTTCCGGTACGGCACGCTGAGCCTTTGGTTATTTCCTCTTCCTGTTGCGAAATGAGAGTTAAATTTGCCCGTCCAGACACCTCCAGCTAGCCTCTCATTGGTTCTCGCTATTCCTGTTCATCTTCCGCAGAAATTGCAAACTGTGCCAAACAGGAGGTTAAAGGCGCTGACTCTCCAAGTGGGGAGAGTGTTAGTAAAGCGTCTGGAATGTTGCACCCGAGTACCAGGGGAGGAAAACTGAGACATATTTGAACACGTCTCCCGATCACATGGTTGATCATACTCTGGGTTCCACATGCATGTTTTAGCTGAAGGAAGAATACCTTAAACCTGGAGAGTTGAGACCCGTGGAATGGGTACCATGCAATATGACTTCAAAGGTCTTCATTTGCTCACCGAACCTCTCCAATCCTATCACTGCTGCGTTTATGCCCCTGTACACACGCTTGATTCTCTTTTGGAGACATAGCAATCCATAGGTTTTAAGATACTTACTAGTCAGGTACATTCTTAGGCGTTTAATATGGGGTGTTGAGTCCATTTCGTTGAGCAAGGAGTAGCTCTTGTCTATTCCATATTTGGCTTAAGGAACTTTATCTGTGCTCATTTCAATCTCTGGTTTTATGCAGCACCCCAAGTCACCTTTCCCCTTAAGCAAGCATAAGTTGGTTTTCTAAATTTGAGACCCTGTTCTGTTTTGGAATGCATTTCCTGTGTAGCCAAGTTTACATTCCGTGTATTAGTGATATCTTATGATGTTTCTCTTTCTGTGTGACTTATTTCAATTAGAATCATCGTACCTGAATCCACTCATTATGCTGCTACGGGCCTGATGACATAGATTTCATTGCTGAGTGATACTGCATTGTACGTAAGTACCACAAGTTCTTTATCCATTTTTCACTTTCTGTGATATTGAACTTGTACGGTAAACGAGGTTCTTGTAAACGGAGGCGTTCCAAACTTTGGGGTGGCTGTGTCTTTTTGATTTTAATTTCCCTAAGCTATAGGACCATAAGTGGAAGTGCCCTAGGCTCTGTTGCTTTGTTTTTTAGATGTTTCAGGAAACACCATACACTTCTCCCGAGTGGTTGTTGGCAATTTACATCCCGCCCATCAGCATAACAAGGCTCCCAGTTCTCCATGGCCTGTCCTGCCTTTCTGGATTTTACACTTTTTTCAGATGGCCCTTTTGACCGGGGGGAAGTGAGACTTCATTGTAGTGCAGATTTCCTTTGCAAGCTTGCTTGGTTGGCCAAAAAGGGCGTATGCGTTTTTTCCTGAATATATTCAGGAAAAAACGCATACGCCCTTTTTGGCCAAGTGCATCATTGTGGACGTTCTGCCTCTTTTCCTATGCTTTCAATGCAATTCCAGTCTACCTCCTGAAATCGGTTTCCTGCAATTCTGCCCCGCTTTCAAGTCCTCTTGGCAGCCTTACTTCAGTCTATTTTTGGACGATAGCTGTCATTTATAACTCTGCAGGTTTGTGAATTACAGTGCCCCTGAGCTCCTTTCTTCAACTCGCTTTCTTGTGACCTGGCCGCAACACCGCAGGATGGCTTCAGGCCCTAATCTGGTTCCGGCCCGGCATGCTGAGCCTTTGGTTAATTCCTCTTCCTGGTGGGAAATGAGAGTTAAATTTGCCCGTTCAGACACCTCCAGCTAGTCTCTCATTGGTTCTCGCTATTCCTGTTCATCTTCCGCAGAAATTGCAAACTGGGCCAAACAGGAGGTTAAAGGGACTGACTCTCCAAGTGGGGAGAGTGTTAGTAAAGCGTCTGGAATGTTGCACCCGAGTACCAGGGGAGGAAAACTGAGACATATTTGAACACATCTCCCGTTCACATGGTTGATCATACTTGGGTTCCACATGCATGTTTTAGCTGAAGGAAGAATACCTTAAACCTGGATAGTTGAAACCCGTGGAATGGGTACCATGCAATATGCCTTCAAAGGGTCTTCATTTGCTCACCGAACCTCTCCAATCCTATCACTGCTGCGTTTATGCCCCTGTACACATGCTTGATTCTCTTTTGGAGACATAGCAATCCATAGGTTTTAAGATACTTACTAGTCAGGTACATTCTTAGGCGTTTAATATGCGGTGTTGAGTCCATTTCGTTGAGCAAGGAGTAGCTCTTGTCTATTCCATATTTGGCTTAAGGAACTTTATCTGTGCTCATTTCAATCTCTGGTTTTATGCAGCACCCCAACTCACCTTTACCCTTAAGCAAGCATAAGTTGGTTTTCTAAATTTGAGACCCTGTTCTGTTCTGTAATTCAGTTCCTGTGTAGCCAAGTTTCCATTCCGTGTATTACTGATATCTTATGATGTTTCTTTTTCTGTGTGACTTATTTCAGTTAGAATCATCATACCTGAATCCACTCATTGTGCTGCTAAGGGCCTGATGACACAGATTTCATTGCTGAGTGATATTGCTTTGTAAGTAAATACCACAACTTTTTTATCCATTTTTCACTTTCTGCGATGTTGAACTTGTACTGTAAACGAGGTTCTTGTAAACAGAGCCGTTCGAAACTTTGGGGTGGCTGTGACTTTTTGATTTTAAATTCCCTAAGCTATAGGACCATAAGTGGAAGTGCCCTAGGCTCTGTTGCTTTGTTTTTTAGATGTTTCAGGAAACACCATACACTTCTCCCGAGTGGTTGTTGGCAATTTACATCCTGCCCTTCAGCATAACAAGGCTCCCAGTTCTCCATGGCCTGTTCTGCCTTTCTGGATTTTACACTTTTTTCAGATGGCCCTTTTGAACGGGGGGAAGTGAGACTTCATTGTAGTGCAGATTTCCTTTGCAAGCTTGCCTGGTTGGCCAAAAAGGGCGTATGCGTTTTTTCCTGAATATATTCAGGAAAAAACGCATACGCCCTTTTTGGCCAAGTGCATCATTGTGGACGTTCTGCCTCTTTTCCTATGCTTTCAATGCAATTCCAGTCTACCTCCTGAAATCGGTTTCCTGCAATTCTGCCCCGCTTTCAAGTCCTCCTGGCAGCCTTACTTCAGTCTATTTTTGGACGATAGCTGTCATTTATAACTCTGCAGGTTTGTGAATTACAGTGCCCCTGAGCTCCTTTCTTCAACTCGCTTTCTTTTGAGCTGGCCGCAACACCGCAGGATGGCTTCAGGCCCTAATCTGGTTCCGGCACGGCACGCTGAGCCTTTGGTTATTTCGTCTTCCTGGTGGGAAATGAGAGTTAAATTTGCCCGTCCAGACACCTCCAGCTAGTCTCTCATTGGTTCTCGCTATTCCTGTTCATCTTCCGCAGAAATTGCAAACTGGGCCAAACAGGAGGTTAAAGGGACTGACTCTCCAAGTCGGGAGAGTGTTAGTAAAGCGTCTGGAATGTTGCACCCGAGTACCAGGGGAGGAAAACTGAGACATATTTGAACACGTCTCCCGTTCACACGGTTGATCATACTCTGGGTTCCACATGCATGTTTTAGCTGAAGGAAGAATACCTTAAACCTGGAGAGTTGAGACCCGTGTAATGGGTACCATGCAATATGACTTCAAAGGGTCTTCATTTGCTCACGAACCTCTCCAGTCCTATCACTGCTGCGTTTATGCCCCTGTACACATGCTTGATTCTCTTTCGGAGACATAGCAATCCATAGGTTTTAAGATACTTACTAGACAGGTACATTTTTAGGCGTTTAATATGCGGTGTTGAGTCCATTTCGTTGAGCAAGGAGTAGCTCTTGTCTATTCCATATTTGGCTTAAGGAACTTTATCTGTGCTCATTTCAATCTCTGGTTTTATGCAGCACCCCAACTCACCTTTACCCTTAAGCAAGAATAAGTTGGTTTTCTAAATTTGAGACCCTGTTCTGTTCTGTAATTCAGTTCCTGTGTAGCCAAGTTTACATTCCGTGTATTACTGATATCTTATGATGTTTCTTTTTCTGTGTGACTTATTTCAGTTAGAATCATCATACCTGAATCCACTCATTGTGCTGCTAAGGGCCTGATGACACAGATTTCATTGCTGAGTGATATTGCTTTGTAAGTAAATACCACAACTTCTTTATCCATTTTTCACTTTCTGCGATGTTGAACTTGTACTGTAAACGAGGTTCTTGTAAACAGAGGCGTCCCAAACTTTGGGGTGGCTGTGTCTTTTTGATTTTAATTTCCCTAAGCTATAGGACCATAAGTGGAAGTGCCCTAGGTTCTGTTGCTTTGTTTTTTAGATGTTTCAGGAAACACCATACACTTCTCCCGAGTGGTTGTTGGCAATTTACATCCCGCCCATCAGCATAACAAGGCTCCCAGTTCTCCATGGCCTGTCCTGCCTTTCTGGATTTTACACTTTTTTCAGATGGCCCTTTTGACCGGGGGGAAGTGAGACTTCATTGTAGTGCAGATTTCCTTTGCAAGCTTGCTTGGTTGGCCAAAAAGGGCGTATGCGTTTTTTCCTGAATATATTCAGGAAAAAACGCATACGCCCTTTTTGGCCAAGTGCATCATTGTGGACGTTCTGCCTCTTTTCCTATGCTTTCAATGCAATTCCAGTCTGCCTCCTGAAATCGGTTTCCTGCAATTCTGCCCCGCTTTCAAGTCCTCTTGGCAGCCTTACTTCAGTCTATTTTTGGACGATAGCTGTCATTTATAACTCTGCAGGTTTGTGAATTACAGTGCCCCTGAGCTCCTTTCTTCAACTCGCTTTCTTGTGAGCTGGCCGCAACACCGCAGGATGGCTTCAGGCCCTAATCTGGTTCCGGCATGGCACGCTGAGCCTTTGGTTAATTCCTCTTCCTGGTGGGAAATGAGAGTTAAATTTGCCCGTCCAGACACCTCCAGCTAGTCTCTCATTGGTTCTCGCTATTCCTGTTCATCTTCCGCAGAAATTGCAAACTGGGCCAAACAGGAGGTTAAAGGGACTGACTCTCCAAGTCGGGAGAGTGTTAGTAAAGCGTCTGGAATGTTGCACCCGAGTACCAGGGTACGAAAACTGAGACATATTTGAACACGTCTCCCGATCACATGGTTGATCATACTCTGGGTTCCACATGCATGTTTTAGCTGAAGGAAGAATACCTAAAACCTGGGTAGTTGAAACCCGTGGAATGGGTACCATGCAATATGACTTCAATGGGTCTTCATTTCCTCACCGAATCTCTCCAATGCTATCACTGCTGCGTTCATGCCCCTGTACACATGCTTGATTCTCTTTCGGAGACATAGCAATCCATAGGTTTTAAGATACTTACTAGTCAGGTACATTCTTAGTCGTTTAATATGCGGTGTTGAGTCCATTTCGTTGAGCAAGGAGTAGCTCTTGTCTATTCCATATTTGGCTTAAGGAACTTTATCTGTGCTCATTTCAATCTCTGGTTTTATGCAGCACCACAACTCACCTTTCCCCTTAAGCAAGCATAAGTTGGTTTTCTAAATTTGAGACCCTTTTCTGTTCTGTAATTCAGTTCCTGTGTAGCCAAGTTTACATTCCGTGTATTACTGATATCTTATGATGTTTCTTTTTCTGTGTGACTTATTTCAGTTAGAATCATCATACCTGAATCCACTCATTGTGCTGCTAAGGGCCTGATGACATAGATTTCATTGCTGAGTGATATTGCTTTGTAAGTGAATACCACAACTTCTTTATCCATTTTTCACTTTCTGCGATATTGAACTTGTATTGTAAACGAGGTTCTTGTAAACAGAGCCGTTCCAAACTTTGGGGTGGCTGTGTCTTTTTGATTTTAATTTCCCTAAGCTATAGGACCATAAGTGGAAGTGCCCTAGGCTCTGTTGCTTTGTTTTTTAGATGTTTCAGGAAACACCATACACTTCTCCCAAGTGTCTGTTGGCAATTTACATCCCGCCCATCAGCATAACAAGGCTCCCAGTTCTCAATGGCCTGTTGCCTTTCTGGATTTTACACTTTTTTCAGATGGCCCTTTTGACCGGGGGGAAGTGAGACTTCATTGTAGTGCAGATTTCCTTTGCAAGCTTGCTTGGTTGGCCAAAAAGGGCGTATGCGTTTTTTCCTGAATATATTCAGGAAAAAACGCATACGCCCTTTTTGGCCAAGTGCATCATTGTGGACGTTCTGCCTCTTTTCCTATGCTTTCAATGCAATTCCAGTCTACCTCCTGAAATCGGTTTCCTGCAATTCTGCCCCGCTTTCAAGTCCTCTTGGCAGCCTTACTTCAGTCTATTTTTGGACGATAGCTGTCATTTATAACTCTGCAGGTTTGTGAATTACAGTGCCCCTGAGCTCCTTTCTTCAACTCGCTTTCTTGTGACCTGGCCGCAACACCGCATGATGGCTTCAGGCCCTAATCTGGTTCCGGCCCGGCATGCTGAGCCTTTGGTTAATTCCTCTTCCTGGTGGGAAATGAGAGTTAAATTTGCCCGTTCAGACACCTCCAGCTAGTCTCTCATTGGTTCTCGCTATTCCTGTTCATCTTCCGCAGAAATTGCAAACTGGGCCAAACAGGAGGTTAAAGGGACTGACTCTCCAAGTCGGGAGAGTGTTAGTAAAGCGTCTGGAATGTTGCACCCGAGTACCAGGGGAGGAAAACTGAGACATATTTGAACACGTCTCCCGTTCACATGGTTGATCATACTCTGGGTTCCACATGCATGTTTTAGCTGAAGGAAGAATACCTTAAACCTGCAGAGTAGAGACCTGTGGAATGGGTACCATGCAATATGACTTCAAAGGGTCTTCATTTGCTCACCGAACCTCTCCAATCCTATCACTGCTGCGTTTATGCCCCTGTACACACGCTTGATTCTCTTTTGGAGACATAGCAATCCATAGGTTTTAAGATACTTACTAGTCAGGTACATTCTTAGGCGTTTAATATGGGGTGTTGAGTCCATGTCGTTGAGCAAGGAGTAGCTCTTGTCTATTCCATATTTGGCTTAAGGAACTTTATCTGTGCTCATTTCAATCTCTGGTTTTATGCAGCACCCCAACTCACCTTTCCCCTTAAGCAAGCATAAGTTGGTTTTCTAAATTTGAGACCCTGTTCTGTTTTGGAATGCAGTTCCTGTGTAGCCAAGTTTACATTCCGTGTATTAGTGATATCTTATGATGTTTCTTTTTCTGTGTGACTTATTTCAGTTAGAATCATCGTACCTGAATCCACTCATTATGCTGCTACGGGCCTGATGACATAGATTTCATTGCTGAGTGATACTGCATTGTACGTAAGTACCACAAGTTCTTTATCCATTTTTCACTTTCTGTGATATTGAACTTGTACGGTAAACGAGGTTCTTGTAAACGGAGGTGTCCCAAACTTTGGGGTGGCTGTGTCTTTTTGATTTTAATTTCCCTAAGCTATAGGACCATAAGTGGCAGTGCCCTAGGCTCTGTTGCTTTGTTTTTTAGATGTTTCAGGAAACACCATACACTTCTCCCGAGTGTCTGTTGGCAATTTACATCCCGCCCATCAGCATAACAAGGCTCCCAGTTCTCCATGGCCTGTCCTGCCTTTCTAGATTTTACACTTTTTCAGATGGTCCTTTTGACCGGGGGGAAGTGAGACTTCATTGTAGTGCAGATTTCCTTTGCAAGCTTGCTTGGTTGGCCAAAAAGGGCGTATGCGTTTTTTCCTGAATATATTCAGGAAAAAACGCATACGCCCTTTTTGGCCAAGTGCATCATTGTGGACGTTCTGCCTCTTTTCCTATGCTTGCAATGCAATTCCAGTCTACCTCCTGAAATCGGTTTCCTGCAATTCTGCCCCGCTTTCAAGTCCTCTTGGCAGCCTTACTTCAGTCTATTTTTGGACGATAGCTGTCATTTATAACTCTGCAGGTTTGTGAATTACAGTGCCCCTGAGCTCCTTTCTTCAACTCGGTTTCTTTTGAGCTGGCCGCAACACCGCAGGATGGATTCAGGCCCTAATCTGGTTCCGGTACGGCACGCTGAGCCTTTGGTTATTTCCTCTTCCTGTTGGGAAATGAGAGTTAAATTTGCCCGTCCAGACACCTCCAGCTAGCCTCTCATTGGTTCTTGCTATTCCTGTTCATCTTCCGCAGAAATTGCAAACTGGGCCAAACAGGAGGTTAAAGGCGCTGACTCTCCAAGTGGGGAGAGTGTTAGTAAAGCGTCTGGAATGTTGCACCCGAGTACCAGGGGAGGAAAACTGAGACATATTTGAACACGTCTCCCGATCACATGGTTGATCATACTCTGGGTTCCACATGCATGTTTTAGCTGAAGGAAGAATACCTTAAACCTGGAGAGTTGAGACCCGTGGAATGGGTACCATGCAATATGACTTCAAAGGGTCTTCATTTGCTCACCGAACCTCTCCAATCCTATCACTGCTGCGTTTATGCCCCTGTACACATGCTTGATTCTCTTTCGGAGACATAGCAATCCATAGGTTTTAAGATACTTACTAGTCAGGTACATTCTTAGGCGTTTAATATGCGGTGTTGAGTCCATTTCGTTGAGCAAGGAGTAGCTCTTGTCTATTCCATATTTGGCTTAAGGAACTTTATCTGTGCTCATTTCAATCTCTGGTTTTATGCAGCAACCCAACTCACCTTTCCCCTTAAGCAAGCATAAGTTGGTTTTCTAAATTTGAGAACCTGTTCTGTTTTGGAATTCAGTTCCTGTGTAGCCAAGTTTACATTCCGTGTATTACTGATATCTTATGATGTTTCTTTTTCTGTGTGACTTATTTCAGTTAGAATCATCGTATCTGAATCTACTCATTATGCTGCTACGGGCCTGATGACATAGATTTCATTGCTGAGTGATACTGCATTGTACATAAGTAGCACAAGTTCTTTATCCATTTTTCACTTTCTGCGATGTTGAACTTGTACTGTAAACGAGGTTCTTGTAAACAGAGCCGTTCCAAACTTTGGGGTGGCTGTGTCTTTTTGATTTTAATTTCCCTAAGCTATAGGACCATAAGTGGAAGTGCCCTAGGCTCTGTTGCTTTGTTTTTTAGATGTTTCAGGGACACCATACACTTCTCCCGAGTGTCTGTTGGCAATTTACATCCCGCCCATCAGCATAACAAGGCTCCCAGTTCTCCATGGCCTGTCCTGCCTTTCTAGATTTTACACTTTTTTCAGATGGTCCTTTTGACCGGGGGGAAGTGAGACTTCATTGTAGTGCAGATTTCCTTTGCAAGCTTGCTTGGTTGGCCAAAAAGTGCGTATGCGTTTTTTTCCTGAATATATTCCGGAAAAAACGCATACGCCCTTTTTGGCCAAGTGCATCATTGTGGACGTTCTGCCTCTTTTCCTATGCTTTCAATGCAATTCCAGTCTACCTCCTGAAATCGGTTTCCTGCAATTCTGCCCCGCTTTCAAGTCCTCTTGGCAGCCTTACTTCAGTCTATTTTTGGACGATAGCTGTCATTTATAACTCTGCAGGTTTGTGAATTACAGTGCCCCTGAGCTCCTTTCTTCAACTCGCTTTCTTGTGACCTGGCCGCAACACCGCAGGATGGCTTCAGGCCCTAATCTGGTTCCGGCCCGGCATGCTGAGCCTTTGGTTAATTCCTCTTCCTGGTTTGAAATGAGAGTTAAACTTGCCCGTCCAGACACCTCCAGGTAGCCTCTCATTGGTTCTCGCTATTCCTGTTCATCTTCCGCAGAAATTGCAAACTGGGCCAAACAGGAGGTTAAAGGGACTGACTCTCCAAGTGGGGAGAGTGTTAGTAAAGCGTCTGGAATGTTGCACCCGAGTACCAGGGGAGGAAAACTGAGACATATTTGAACACGTCTCCCGATCACATGGTTGATCATACTCTGGGTTCCACATGCATGTTTTAGCTGAAGGAAGAATACCTTAAACCTGGGTAGTTGAAACCCGTGGAATGGGTACCATGCAATATGACTTCAAAGGGTCTTCATTTGCTCACCGAACCTCTCCAATCCTATCACTGCTGCGTTTATGCCCCTGTACACATGCTTGATTCTCTTTCGGAGACATAGCAATCCATAGGTTTTAAGATACTTACTAGTCAGGTACATTCTTAGGCGTTTAATATGGGGTGTTGAGTCCATGTCGTTGAGCAAGGAGTAGCTCTTGTCTATTCCATATTTGACTTAAGGAACTTTATCTGTGCTCATTTCAATCTCTGGTTTTATGCAGCACCCCAACTCACCTTTCCCCTTAAGCAAGCATAAGTTGGTTTTCTAAATTTGAGACCCTGTTCTGTTTTGGAATGCAGTTCCTGTGTAGCCAAGTTTACATTCCGTGTATTAGTGATATCTTATGATGTTTCTTTTTCTGTGTGAGTTATTTCAGTTAGAATCATCGTACCTGAATCCACTCATTATGCTGCTACGGGCCTGATGACATAGATTTCATTGCTGAGTGATACTGCATTGTACGTAAGTACCACAAGTTGTTTATCCATTTTTCACTTTCTGTGATATTGAACTTGTACGGTAAACGAGGTTCTTGTAAACGGAGGTGTCCCAAACTTTGGGGTGGCTGTGTCTTTTTGATTTTCATTTCCCTAAGCTATAGGACCATAAGTGGCAGTGCCCTAGGCTCTGTTGCTTTGTTTTTTAGATGTTTCAGGAAACACCATACACTTCTCCCGAGTGTCTGTTGGCAATTTACATCCCGCCCATCAGCATAACAAGGCTCCCAGTTCTCCATGGCCTGTCCTGCCTTTCTAGATTTTACACTTTTTTCAGATGGTCCTTTTGACCGGGGGGAAGTGAGACTTCATTGTAGTGCAGATTTCCTTTGCAAGCTTGCTTGGTTGGCCAAAAAGGGCGTATGCGTTTTTTCCTGAATATATTCCGGAAAAAACGCATACGCCCTTTTTGGCCAAGTGCATCATTGTGGACGTTCTGCCTCTTTGCCTATGCTTTCAATGCAATTCCAGTCTACCTCCTGAAATCGGTTTCCTGCAATTCTGCCCCGCTTTCAAGTCCTCTTGGCAGCCTTACTTCAGTCTATTTTTGGACGATAGCTGTCATTTATAACTCTGCAGGTTTGTGAATTACAGTGCCCCTGAGCTCCTTTCTTCAACTCGCTTTCTTGTGACCTGGCCGCAACACCGCAGGATGGCTTCAGGCCCTAATCTGGTTCCGGCCCGGCATGCTGAGCCTTTGGTTAATTCCTCTTCCTGGTGGGAAATGAGAGTTAAACTTGCCCGTCCAGACACCTCCAGGTAGCCTCTCATTGGTTCTCGCTATTCCTGTTCATCTTCCGCAGAAATTGCAAACTGGGCCAAACAGGAGGTTAAAGGGACTGACTCTCCAAGTGGGGAGAGTGTTAGTAAAGCGTCTGGAATGTTGCACCCGAGTACCAGGGGAGGAAAACTGAGACATATTTGAACACGTCTCCCGATCACATGGTTGATCATACTCTAGGTTCCACATGCATGTTTTAGCTGAAGGAAGAATACCTTAAACCTGGGTAGTTGAAACCCGTGGAATGGGTACCATGCAATATGACTTCAAAGGGTCTTCATTTGCTCACCGAACCTCTCCAATCCTATCACTGCTGCGTTTATGCCCCTGTACACATGCTTGATTCTCTTTCGGAGACATAGCAATCCATAGGTTTTAAGATACTTACAAGTCAGGTACATTCTTAGGCGTTTAATATGCGGTGTTGAGTCCATTTCGTTGAGCAAGGAGTAGCTCTTGTCTATTCCATATTTGGCTTAAGGAACTTTATCTGTGCTCATTTCAATCTCTGGTTTTATGCAGCACCCCAACTCACCTTTACCCTTAAGCAAGCATAAGTTGTTTTTCTAAATTTGAGACCCTGTTCTGTTCTGTAATTCAGTTCCTGTGTAGCCAAGTTTCCATTCCGTGTATTACTGATATCTTATGATGTTTCTTTTTCTGTGTGACTTATTTCAGTTAGAATCATCATACCTGAATCCACTCATTGTGCTGCTAAGGGCCTGATGACATAGATTTCATTGCTGAGTGATATTGCTTTGTAAGTGAATACCACAACTTCTTTATCCATTTTTCACTTTCTGCGATGTTGAACTTGTACTGTAAACGAGGTTCTTGTAAACAGAGCCGTTCCAAACTTTGGGGTGGCTGTGTCTTTTTGATTTTAATTTCCCTAAGCTATAGGACCATAAGTGGAAGTGCCCTAGGCGCTGTTGCTTTGTTTTTTAGATGTTTCAGGAAACACCATACACTTCTCCCAAGTGTCTGTTGGCAATTTACATCCCGCCCATCAGCATAACAAGGCTCCCAGTTCTCAATGGCCTGTTGCCTTTCTGGATTTTACACTTTTTTCAGATGGCCCTTTTGACCGGGGGGAAGTGAGACTTCATTGTAGTGCAGATTTCCTTTGCAAGCTTGCTTGGTTGGCCAAAAAGGGCGTATGCGTTTTTTCCTGAATATATTCAGGAAAAAACGCATACGCCCTTTTTGGCCAAGTGCATCATTGTGGACGTTCTGCCTCTTTTCCTATGCTTTCAATGCAATTCCAGTCTACCTCCTGAAATCGGTTTCCTGCAATTCTGCCCCGCTTTCAAGTCCTCTTGGCAGCCTTACTTCAGTCTATTTTTGGACGATAGCTGTCATTTATAACTCTGCAGGTTTGTGAATTACAGTGCCCCTGAGCTCCTTTCTTCAACTCGCTTTCTTGTGACCTGGCCGCAACACCGCAGGATGGCTTCAGGCCCTAATCTGGTTCCGGCCCGGCATGCTGAGCCTTTGGTTAATTCCTCTTCCTGGTGGGAAATGAGAGTTAAATTTGCCCGTTCAGACACCTCCAGCTAGTCTCTCATTGGTTCTCGCTATTACTGTTCATCTTCCGCAGAAATTGCAAACTGGGCCAAACAGGAGGTTAAAGGGACTGACTCTCCAAGTGGGGAGAGTGTTAGTAAAGCGTCTGGAATGTTGCACCCGAGTACCAGGGGAGGAAAACTGAGACATATTTGAACACGTCTCCTGATCACATGGTTGATCATACTCTGGGTTCCACATGCATGTTTTAGCTGAAGGAAGAATACCTTAAACCTGGGTAGTTGAAACCCGTGGAATGGGTGCCATGCAATATGATTTCAAAGGGTCTTCATTTGCTCACCGAACCTCTCCAATCCTATCACTGCTGCGTTTATGCCCCTGTACACACGCTTGATTCTCTTTCGGAGACATAGCAATCCATAGGTTTTAAGATACTTACTAGTCAGGTACATTCTTAGGCGTTTAATATGGGGTGTTGAGTCCATGTCGTTGAGCAAGGAGTAGCTCTTGTCTATTCCATATTTGACTTAAGGAACTTTATCTGTGCTCATTTCAATCTCTGGTTTTATGCAGCACCCCAACTCACCTTTCCCCTTAAGCAAGCATAAGTTGGTTTTCTAAATTTGAGACCCTGTTCTGTTTTGGAATGCAGTTCCTGTGTAGCCAAGTTTACATTCCGTGTATTAGTGATATCTTATGATGTTTCTTTTTCTGTGTGACTTATTTCAGTTAGAATCATCGTACCTGAATCCACTCATTATGCTGCTACGGGCCTGATGACATAGATTTCATTGCTGAGTGATACTGCATTGTACGTAAGTACCACAAGTTGTTTATCCATTTTTCACTTTCTGTGATATTGAACTTGTACGGTAAACGAGGTTCTTGTAAACGGAGGTGTCCCAAACTTTGGGGTGGCTGTGTCTTTTTGATTTTCATTTCCCTAAGCTATAGGACCATAAGTGGCAGTGCCCTAGGCTCTGTTGCTTTGTTTTTTAGATGTTTCAGGAAACACCATACACTTCTCCCGAGTGTCTGTTGGCAATTTACATCCCGCCCATCAGCATAACAAGGCTCCCAGTTCTCCATGGCCTGTCCTGCCTTTCTAGATTTTACACTTTTTTCAGATGGTCCTTTTGACCGGGGGGAAGTGAGACTTCATTGTAGTGCAGATTTCCTTTGCAAGCTTGCTTGGTTGGCCAAAAAGGGCGTATGCGTTTTTTCCTGAATATATTCCGGAAAAAACGCATACGCCCTTTTTGGCCAAGTGCATCATTGTGGACGTTCTGCCTCTTTTCCTATGCTTTCAATGCAATTCCAGTCTACCTCCTGAAATCGGTTTCCTGCAATTCTGCCCCGCTTTCAAGTCCTCTTGGCAGCCTTACTTCAGTCTATTTTTGGACGATAGCTGTCATTTATAACTCTGCAGGTTTGTGAATTACAGTGCCCCTGAGCTCCTTTCTTCAACTCGCTTTCTTGTGACCTGGCCGCAACACCGCAGGATGGCTTCAGGCCCTAATCTGGTTCCGGCCCGGCATGCTGAGCCTTTGGTTAATTCCTCTTCCTGGTGGGAAATGAGAGTTAAACTTGCCCGTCCAGACACCTCCAGGTAGCCTCTCATTGGTTCTCGCTATTCCTGTTCATCTTCCGCAGAAATTGCAAACTGGGCCAAACAGGAGGTTAAAGGGACTGACTCTCCAAGTGGGGAGAGTGTTAGTAAAGCGTCTGGAATGTTGCACCCGAGTACCAGGGGAGGAAAACTGAGACATATTTGAACACGTCTCCCGATCACATGGTTGATCATACTCTAGGTTCCACATGCATGTTTTAGCTGAAGGAAGAATACCTTAAACCTGGGTAGTTGAAACCCGTGGAATGGGTACCATGCAATATGACTTCAAAGGGTCTTCATTTGCTCACCGAACCTCTCCAATCCTATCACTGCTGCGTTTATGCCCCTGTACACATGCTTGATTCTCTTTCGGAGACATAGCAATCCATAGGTTTTAAGATACTTACAAGTCAGGTACATTCTTAGGCGTTTAATATGCGGTGTTGAGTCCATTTCGTTGAGCAAGGAGTAGCTCTTGTCTATTCCATATTTGGCTTAAGGAACTTTATCTGTGCTCATTTCAATCTCTGGTTTTATGCAGCACCCCAACTCACCTTTACCCTTAAGCAAGCATAAGTTGTTTTTCTAAATTTGAGACCCTGTTCTGTTCTGTAATTCAGTTCCTGTGTAGCCAAGTTTCCATTCCGTGTATTACTGATATCTTATGATGTTTCTTTTTCTGTGTGACTTATTTCAGTTAGAATCATCATACCTGAATCCACTCATTGTGCTGCTAAGGGCCTGATGACATAGATTTCATTGCTGAGTGATATTGCTTTGTAAGTGAATACCACAACTTCTTTATCCATTTTTCACTTTCTGCGATGTTGAACTTGTACTGTAAACGAGGTTCTTGTAAACAGAGCCGTTCCAAACTTTGGGGTGGCTGTGTCTTTTTGATTTTAATTTCCCTAAGCTATAGGACCATAAGTGGAAGTGCCCTAGGCGCTGTTGCTTTGTTTTTTAGATGTTTCAGGAAACACCATACACTTCTCCCAAGTGTCTGTTGGCAATTTACATCCCGCCCATCAGCATAACAAGGCTCCCAGTTCTCAATGGCCTGTTGCCTTTCTGGATTTTACACTTTTTTCAGATGGCCCTTTTGACCGGGGGGAAGTGAGACTTCATTGTAGTGCAGATTTCCTTTGCAAGCTTGCTTGGTTGGCCAAAAAGGGCGTATGCGTTTTTTCCTGAATATATTCAGGAAAAAACGCATACGCCCTTTTTGGCCAAGTGCATCATTGTGGACGTTCTGCCTCTTTTCCTATGCTTTCAATGCAATTCCAGTCTACCTCCTGAAATCGGTTTCCTGCAATTCTGCCCCGCTTTCAAGTCCTCTTGGCAGCCTTACTTCAGTCTATTTTTGGACGATAGCTGTCATTTATAACTCTGCAGGTTTGTGAATTACAGTGCCCCTGAGCTCCTTTCTTCAACTCGCTTTCTTGTGACCTGGCCGCAACACCGCAGGATGGCTTCAGGCCCTAATCTGGTTCCGGCCCGGCATGCTGAGCCTTTGGTTAATTCCTCTTCCTGGTGGGAAATGAGAGTTAAATTTGCCCGTTCAGACACCTCCAGCTAGTCTCTCATTGGTTCTCGCTATTACTGTTCATCTTCCGCAGAAATTGCAAACTGGGCCAAACAGGAGGTTAAAGGGACTGACTCTCCAAGTGGGGAGAGTGTTAGTAAAGCGTCTGGAATGTTGCACCCGAGTACCAGGGGAGGAAAACTGAGACATATTTGAACACGTCTCCTGATCACATGGTTGATCATACTCTGGGTTCCACATGCATGTTTTAGCTGAAGGAAGAATACCTTAAACCTGGGTAGTTGAAACCCGTGGAATGGGTGCCATGCAATATGATTTCAAAGGGTCTTCATTTGCTCACCGAACCTCTCCAATCCTATCACTGCTGCGTTTATGCCCCTGTACACACGCTTGATTCTCTTTCGGAGACATAGCAATCCATAGGTTTTAAGATACTTACTAGTCAGGTACATTCTTAGGCGTTTAATATGGGGTGTTGAGTCCATGTCGTTGAGCAAGGAGTAGCTCTTGTCTATTCCATATTTGACTTAAGGAACTTTATCTGTGCTCATTTCAATCTCTGGTTTTATGCAGCACCCCAACTCACCTTTCCCCTTAAGCAAGCATAAGTTGGTTTTCTAAATTTGAGACCCTGTTCTGTTTTGGAATGCAGTTCCTGTGTAGCCAAGTTTACATTCCGTGTATTAGTGATATCTTATGATGTTTCTTTTTCTGTGTGACTTATTTCAGTTAGAATCATCGTACCTGAATCCACTCATTATGCTGCTACGGGCCTGATGACATAGATTTCATTGCTGAGTGATACTGCATTGTACGTAAGTACCACAAGTTGTTTATCCATTTTTCACTTTCTGTGATATTGAACTTGTACGGTAAACGAGGTTCTTGTAAACGGAGGTGTCCCAAACTTTGGGGTGGCTGTGTCTTTTTGATTTTCATTTCCCTAAGCTATAGGACCATAAGTGGCAGTGCCCTAGGCTCTGTTGCTTTGTTTTTTAGATGTTTCAGGAAACACCATACACTTCTCCCGAGTGTCTGTTGGCAATTTACATCCCGCCCATCAGCATAACAAGGCTCCCAGTTCTCCATGGCCTGTCCTGCCTTTCTAGATTTTACACTTTTTTCAGATGGTCCTTTTGACCGGGGGGAAGTGAGACTTCATTGTAGTGCAGATTTCCTTTGCAAGCTTGCTTGGTTGGCCAAAAAGGGCGTATGCGTTTTTTCCTGAATATATTCCGGAAAAAACGCATACGCCCTTTTTGGCCAAGTGCATCATTGTGGACGTTCTGCCTCTTTTCCTATGCTTTCAATGCAATTCCAGTCTACCTCCTGAAATCGGTTTCCTGCAATTCTGCCCCGCTTTCAAGTCCTCTTGGCAGCCTTACTTCAGTCTATTTTTGGACGATAGCTGTCATTTATAACTCTGCAGGTTTGTGAATTACAGTGCCCCTGAGCTCCTTTCTTCAACTCGCTTTCTTGTGACCTGGCCGCAACACCGCAGGATGGCTTCAGGCCCTAATCTGGTTCCGGCCCGGCATGCTGAGCCTTTGGTTAATTCCTCTTCCTGGTGGGAAATGAGAGTTAAACTTGCCCGTCCAGACACCTCCAGGTAGCCTCTCATTGGTTCTCGCTATTCCTGTTCATCTTCCGCAGAAATTGCAAACTGGGCCAAACAGGAGGTTAAAGGGACTGACTCTCCAAGTGGGGAGAGTGTTAGTAAAGCGTCTGGAATGTTGCACCCGAGTACCAGGGGAGGAAAACTGAGACATATTTGAACACGTCTCCCGATCACATGGTTGATCATACTCTAGGTTCCACATGCATGTTTTAGCTGAAGGAAGAATACCTTAAACCTGGGTAGTTGAAACCCGTGGAATGGGTACCATGCAATATGACTTCAAAGGGTCTTCATTTGCTCACCGAACCTCTCCAATCCTATCACTGCTGCGTTTATGCCCCTGTACACATGCTTGATTCTCTTTCGGAGACATAGCAATCCATAGGTTTTAAGATACTTACAAGTCAGGTACATTCTTAGGCGTTTAATATGCGGTGTTGAGTCCATTTCGTTGAGCAAGGAGTAGCTCTTGTCTATTCCATATTTGGCTTAAGGAACTTTATCTGTGCTCATTTCAATCTCTGGTTTTATGCAGCACCCCAAGTCACCTTTACCCTTAAGCAAGCATAAGTTGTTTTTCTAAATTTGAGACCCTGTTCTGTTCTGTAATTCAGTTCCTGTGTAGCCAAGTTTCCATTCCGTGTATTACTGATATCTTATGATGTTTCTTTTTCTGTGTGACTTATTTCAGTTAGAATCATCATACCTGAATCCACTCATTGTGCTGCTAAGGGCCTGATGACATAGATTTCATTGCTGAGTGATATTGCTTTGTAAGTGAATACCACAACTTCTTTATCCATTTTTCACTTTCTGCGATGTTGAACTTGTACTGTAAACGAGGTTCTTGTAAACAGAGCCGTTCCAAACTTTGGGGTGGCTGTGTCTTTTTGATTTTAATTTCCCTAAGCTATAGGACCATAAGTGGAAGTGCCCTAGGCGCTGTTGCTTTGTTTTTTAGATGTTTCAGGAAACACCATACACTTCTCCCAAGTGTCTGTTGGCAATTTACATCCCGCCCATCAGCATAACAAGGCTCCCAGTTCTCAATGGCCTGTTGCCTTTCTGGATTTTACACTTTTTTCAGATGGCCCTTTTGACCGGGGGGAAGTGAGACTTCATTGTAGTGCAGATTTCCTTTGCAAGCTTGCTTGGTTGGCCAAAAAGGGCGTATGCGTTTTTTCCTGAATATATTCAGGAAAAAACGCATACGCCCTTTTTGGCCAAGTGCATCATTGTGGACGTTCTGCCTCTTTTCCTATGCTTGCAATGCAATTCCAGTCTACCTCCTGAAATCGGTTTCCTGCAATTCTGCCCCGCTTTCAAGTCCTCTTGGCAGCCTTACTTCAGTCTATTTTTGAACGATAGCTGTCATTTATAACTCTGCAGGTTTGTGAATTACAGTGCCCCTGAGCTCCTTTCTTCAACTCGCTTTCTTGTGACCTGGCCGCAACACTGCAGGATGGCTTCAGGCCCTAATCTGGTTCCGGTACGGCACGCTGAGCCTTTGGTTATTTCCTCTTCCTGTTGCGAAATGAGAGTTAAATTTGCCCGTCCAGACACCTCCAGCTAGCCTCTCATTGGTTCTCGCTATTCCTGTTCATCTTCCGCAGAAATTGCAAACTGTGCCAAACAGGAGGTTAAAGGCGCTGACTCTCCAAGTGGGGAGAGTGTTAGTAAAGCGTCTGGAATGTTGCACCCGAGTACCAGGGGAGGAAAACTGAGACATATTTGAACACGTCTCCCGATCACATGGTTGATCATACTCTGGGTTCCACATGCATGTTTTAGCTGAAGGAAGAATACCTTAAACCTGGAGAGTTGAGACCCGTGGAATGGGTACCATGCAATATGACTTCAAAGGTCTTCATTTGCTCACCGAACCTCTCCAATCCTATCACTGCTGCGTTTATGCCCCTGTACACACGCTTGATTCTCTTTTGGAGACATAGCAATCCATAGGTTTTAAGATACTTACTAGTCAGGTACATTCTTAGGCGTTTAATATGGGGTGTTGAGTCCATTTCGTTGAGCAAGGAGTAGCTCTTGTCTATTCCATATTTGGCTTAAGGAACTTTATCTGTGCTCATTTCAATCTCTGGTTTTATGCAGCACCCCAAGTCACCTTTCCCCTTAAGCAAGCATAAGTTGGTTTTCTAAATTTGAGACCCTGTTCTGTTTTGGAATGCATTTCCTGTGTAGCCAAGTTTACATTCCGTGTATTAGTGATATCTTATGATGTTTCTCTTTCTGTGTGACTTATTTCAATTAGAATCATCGTACCTGAATCCACTCATTATGCTGCTACGGGCCTGATGACATAGATTTCATTGCTGAGTGATACTGCATTGTACGTAAGTACCACAAGTTCTTTATCCATTTTTCACTTTCTGTGATATTGAACTTGTACGGTAAACGAGGTTCTTGTAAACGGAGGCGTTCCAAACTTTGGGGTGGCTGTGTCTTTTTGATTTTAATTTCCCTAAGCTATAGGACCATAAGTGGAAGTGCCCTAGGCTCTGTTGCTTTGTTTTTTAGATGTTTCAGGAAACACCATACACTTCTCCCGAGTGGTTGTTGGCAATTTACATCCCGCCCATCAGCATAACAAGGCTCCCAGTTCTCCATGGCCTGTCCTGCCTTTCTGGATTTTACACTTTTTTCAGATGGCCCTTTTGACCGGGGGGAAGTGAGACTTCATTGTAGTGCAGATTTCCTTTGCAAGCTTGCTTGGTTGGCCAAAAAGGGCGTATGCGTTTTTTCCTGAATATATTCAGGAAAAAACGCATACGCCCTTTTTGGCCAAGTGCATCATTGTGGACGTTCTGCCTCTTTTCCTATGCTTTCAATGCAATTCCAGTCTACCTCCTGAAATCGGTTTCCTGCAATTCTGCCCCGCTTTCAAGTCCTCTTGGCAGCCTTACTTCAGTCTATTTTTGGACGATAGCTGTCATTTATAACTCTGCAGGTTTGTGAATTACAGTGCCCCTGAGCTCCTTTCTTCAACTCGCTTTCTTGTGACCTGGCCGCAACACCGCAGGATGGCTTCAGGCCCTAATCTGGTTCCGGCCCGGCATGCTGAGCCTTTGGTTAATTCCTCTTCCTGGTGGGAAATGAGAGTTAAATTTGCCCGTTCAGACACCTCCAGCTAGTCTCTCATTGGTTCTCGCTATTCCTGTTCATCTTCCGCAGAAATTGCAAACTGGGCCAAACAGGAGGTTAAAGGGACTGACTCTCCAAGTGGGGAGAGTGTTAGTAAAGCGTCTGGAATGTTGCACCCGAGTACCAGGGGAGGAAAACTGAGACATATTTGAACACATCTCCCGTTCACATGGTTGATCATACTTGGGTTCCACATGCATGTTTTAGCTGAAGGAAGAATACCTTAAACCTGGATAGTTGAAACCCGTGGAATGGGTACCATGCAATATGCCTTCAAAGGGTCTTCATTTGCTCACCGAACCTCTCCAATCCTATCACTGCTGCGTTTATGCCCCTGTACACATGCTTGATTCTCTTTCGGAGACATAGCAATCCATAGGTTTTAAGATACTTACTAGTCAGGTACATTCTTAGGCGTTTAATATGCGGTGTTGAGTCCATTTCGTTGAGCAAGGAGTAGCTCTTGTCTATTCCATATTTGGCTTAAGGAACTTTATCTGTGCTCATTTCAATCTCTGGTTTTATGCAGCACCCCAACTCACCTTTACCCTTAAGCAAGCATAAGTTGGTTTTCTAAATTTGAGACCCTGTTCTGTTCTGTAATTCAGTTCCTGTGTAGCCAAGTTTCCATTCCGTGTATTACTGATATCTTATGATGTTTCTTTTTCTGTGTGACTTATTTCAGTTAGAATCATCATACCTGAATCCACTCATTGTGCTGCTAAGGGCCTGATGACACAGATTTCATTGCTGAGTGATATTGCTTTGTAAGTAAATACCACAACTTTTTTATCCATTTTTCACTTTCTGCGATGTTGAACTTGTACTGTAAACGAGGTTCTTGTAAACAGAGCCGTTCGAAACTTTGGGGTGGCTGTGACTTTTTGATTTTAAATTCCCTAAGCTATAGGACCATAAGTGGAAGTGCCCTAGGCTCTGTTGCTTTGTTTTTTAGATGTTTCAGGAAACACCATACACTTCTCCCGAGTGGTTGTTGGCAATTTACATCCTGCCCTTCAGCATAACAAGGCTCCCAGTTCTCCATGGCCTGTTCTGCCTTTCTGGATTTTACACTTTTTTCAGATGGCCCTTTTGACCGGGGGGAAGTGAGACTTCATTGTAGTGCAGATTTCCTTTGCAAGCTTGCCTGGTTGGCCAAAAAGGGCGTATGCGTTTTTTCCTGAATATATTCAGGAAAAAACGCATACGCCCTTTTTGGCCAAGTGCATCATTGTGGACGTTCTGCCTCTTTTCCTATGCTTTCAATGCAATTCCAGTCTACCTCCTGAAATCGGTTTCCTGCAATTCTGCCCCGCTTTCAAGTCCTCCTGGCAGCCTTACTTCAGTCTATTTTTGGACGATAGCTGTCATTTATAACTCTGCAGGTTTGTGAATTACAGTGCCCCTGAGCTCCTTTCTTCAACTCGCTTTCTTTTGAGCTGGCCGCAACACCGCAGGATGGCTTCAGGCCCTAATCTGGTTCCGGCACGGCACGCTGAGCCTTTGGTTATTTCGTCTTCCTGGTGGGAAATGAGAGTTAAATTTGCCCGTCCAGACACCTCCAGCTAGCCTCTCATTGGTTCTCGCTATTCCTGTTCATCTTCCGCAGAAATTGCAAACTGGGACAAACAGGAGGTTAAAGGCGCTGACTTTCCAAGTGGGGAGAGTGTTAGTAAAGCGTCTGGAATGTTGCACCCGAGTACCAGGGTACGAAAACTGAGACATATTTGAACACGTCTCCCGATCACATGGTTGATCATACTCTAGGTTCCACATGCATGTTTTAGCTGAAGGAAGAATACCTTAAACCTGGGTAGTTGAAACCCGTGGAATGGGTACCATGCAATATGACTTCAAAGGGTCTTCATTTGCTCACCGAACCTCTCCAATCCTATCACTGCTGCGTTTATGCCCCTGTACACATGCTTGATTCTCTTTCGGAGACATAGCAATCCATAGGTTTTAAGATACTTACTAGTCAGGTACATTCTTAGGCATTTAATATGCGGTGTTGAGTCCATTTCGTTGAGCAAGGAGTAGCTCTTGTCTATTCCATATTTGGCTTAAGGAACTTTATCTGTGCTCATTTCAGTCTCTGGTTTTATGCAGCACCCCAACTCACCTTTACCCTTAAGCAAGCATAAGTTGGTTTTCTAAATTTGAGACCCTGTTCTGTTCTGTAATTCAGTTCCTGTGTAGCCAAGTTTACATTCCGTGTATTAGTGATATCTTATGATGTTTCTTTTTCTGTGTGACTTATTTCAGTTAGAATCATCGTACCTGAATCCACTCATTATGCTGCTACGGGCCTGATGACATAGATTTCATTGCTGAGTGATACTGCATTGTACGTAAGTACCACAAGTTCTTTATCCATTTTTCACTTTCTGCGATGTTCAACTTGTACTGTAAACGAGGTTCTTGTAAACAGAGCCGTTCCAAACTTTGGGGTGGCTGTGTCTTTTTGAATTTAATTTCCCTAAGCTATAGGACCATAAGTGGAAGTGCCCTAGGCTCTGTTGCTTTGTTTTTTAGATGTTTCAGGAAACACCATACACTTCTCCCGAGTGGTTGTTGGCAATTTACATCCCGCCCTTCAGCGTAACAAGGCTCCCAGTTCTCCATGGCCTGTCCTGCCTTTCTGGATTTTACACTTTTTTCAGATGGCCCTTTTGACCGGGGGGAAGTGAGACTTCATTGTAGTGCAGATTTCCTTTGCAAGCTTGCTTGGTTGGCCAAAAAGGGCGTATGCGTTTTTTCCTGAATATATTCAGGAAAAAACGCATACGCCCTTTTTGGCCAAGTGCATCATTGTGGACGTTCTGCCTCTTTTCCTATGCTTTCAATGCAATTCCAGTCTACCTCCTGAAATCGGTTTCCTGCAATTCTGCCCCGCTTTCAAGTCCTCTTGGCAGCCTTACTTCAGTCTATTTTTGGACGATAGCTGTCATTTATAACTCTGCAGGTTTGTGAATTACAGTGCCCCTGAGCTCCTTTCTTCAACTCGCTTTCTTTTGAGCTGGCCGCAACACCGCAGGATGGCTTCAGGCCCTAATCTGGTTCCGGCACGGCACGCTGAGCCTTTGGTTATTTCGTCTTCCTGGTGGGAAATGAGAGTTAAATTTGCCCGTCCAGACACCTCCAGCTAGCCTCTCATTGGTTCTCGCTATTCCTGTTCATCTTCCCCAGAAATTGCAAACTGGGACAAACAGGAGGTTAAAGGCGCTGACTTTCCAAGTGAGGAGAGTGTTAGTAAAGCGTCTGGAATGTTGCACCCGAGTACCAGGGGAGGAAAACTGAGACATATTTGAACACGTCTCCCGTTCACATGGTTGATCATACTTGGGTTCCACATGCATGTTTTAGCTGAAGGAAGAATACCTAAAACCTGGGTAGTTGAAACCCGTGGAATGGGTACCATGCAATATGACTTCAAAGGGTCTTCATTTGCTCACCGAACCTCTCCAATCCTATCACTGCTGCGTTTATGCCCCTGTACACATGCTTGATTCTGTTTCGGAGACATAGCAATCCATAGGTTTTAAGATACTTACTAGTCAGGTACATTCTTAGGCGTTTAATATGCGGTGTTGAGTCCATTTCGTTGAGCAAGGAGTAGCTCTTGTCTATTCCATATTTGGCTTAAGGAACTTTATCTGTGCTCATTTCAATCTCTGGTTTTATGCAGCACCCCAACTCACCTTTCCCCTTAAGCAAGCATAAGTTGGTTTTCTAAATTTGAGACCCTGTTCTGTTCTGTAATTCAGTTCCTGTGTAGCCAAGTTTCCATTCCGTGTATTACTGATATCTTATGATGTTTCTTTTTCTGTGTGACTTATTTCAGTTAGAATCATCATACCTGAATCCACTCATTGTGCTGCTAAGGGCCTGATGACACAGATTTCATTGCTGAATGATATTGCTTTGTAAGTAAATACCACAACTTCTTTATCCATTTTTCAATTTCTGCAATGTTGAACTTGTACTGTAAACGAGGTTCTTGTAAACAGAGCCGTTCCAAACTTTGGGGTGGCTGTGTCTTTTTGATTTTAAATTCCCAAGCTATAGGACCATAAGTGGAAGTGCCCTAGGCTCTGTTGCTTTGTTTTTTAGATGTTTCAGGAAACACCATACACTTCTCCCGAGTGGTTGTTGGCAATTTACATCCCGCCCATCAGCATAACAAGGCTCCCAGTTCTCCATGGCCTGTCCTGCCTTTCTGGATTTTACACTTTTTTCAGATGGCCCTTTTGACCGGGGGGAAGTGAGACTTCATTGTAGTGCAGATTTCCTTTGCAAGCTTGCTTGGTTGGCCAAAAAGGGCGTATGCGTTTTTTCCTGAATATATTCAGGAAAAAACGCATACGCCCTTTTTGGCCAAGTGCATCATTGTGGACGTTCTGCCTCTTTTCCTATGCTTGCAATGCAATTCCAGTCTACCTCCTGAAATCGGTTTCCTGCAATTCTGCCCCGCTTTCAAGTCCTCTTGGCAGCCTTACTTCAGTCTATTTTTGGACGATAGCTGTCATTTATAACTCTGCAGGTTTGTGAATTACAGTGCCCCTGAGCTCCTTTCTTCAACTCGCTTTCTTGTGAGCTGGCCGCAACACCGCAGGATGTCTTCAGGCCCTAATCTGGTTCTGGCACGGCACGCTGAGCCTTTGGTTAATTCCTCTTCCTGGTGGGAAATGAGAGTTAAATTTGCCCATCCAGACACCTCCAGCTAGTCTCTCATTGGTTCTCGCTATTCCTGTTCATCTTCCACAGAAATTGCAAACTGGGCCAAACAGGAGGTTAAAGGGACTGACTCTGCAAGTGGGGAGAGTGTTAGTAAAGCGTCTGGAATGTTGCACCCGAGTACCAGGGTACGAAAACGGAGACATATTTGAACACGTCTCCCGATCACATGGTTGATCATACTCTAGGTTCCACATGCATGTTTTAGCTGAAGGAAGAATACCTTAAACCTGGGTAGTTGAAACCCGTGGAATGGGTACCATGCAATATGACTTCAAAGGGTCTTCATTTGCTCACCGAACCTCTCCAATCCTATCACTGCTGCGTTTATGCCCCTGTACACATGCTTGATTCTCTTTCGGAGACATAGCAATCCATAGGTTTTAAGATACTTACTAGTCAGGTACATTCTTAGGCGTTTAATATGCGGTGTTGAGTCCATTTCGTTGAGCAAGGAGTAGCTCTTGTCTATTCCATATTTGGCTTAAGGAACTTTATCTGCGCTCATTTCAATCTCTGGTTTTATGCAGCACCCCAACTCACCTTTACCCTTAAGCAAGCATAAGTTGGTTTTCTAAATTTGAGACCCTGTTCTGTTTTGGAATGCAGTTCCTGTGTAGCCAAGTTTACATTCCGTGTATTAGTGATATCTTATGATGTTTCTTTTTCTGTGTGACTTATTTCAGTTAGAATCATCGTACCTGAATCCACTCATTATGCTGCTACGGGCCTGATGACATAGATTTCATTGCTGAGTGATACTGCATTGTACGTAAGTACCACAAGTTCTTTATCCATTTTTCACTTTCTGCGATGTTGAACTTGTACGGTAAACGAGGTTCTTGTAAACGGAGGCGTCCCAAATTTTGGGGTGGCTGTGTCTTTTTGATTTTAATTTCCCTAAGCTATAGGACCATAAGTGGAAGTGCCCTAGGCTCTGTTGCTTTGTTTTTTAGATGTTTCAGGAAACACCATACACTTCTCCGGAGTGGCTGTTGGCAATTTACATCCCACCCATCAGCATAACAAGGCTCCCAGTTCTCCATGTCCTGTCCTGCCTTTCTGGATTTTACACTTTTTTCAGATGGCCCTTTTGACCGGGGGGAAGTGAGACTTCATTGTAGTGCAGATTTCCTTTGCAAGCTTGCTTGGTTGGCCAAAAAGGGCGTATGCGTTTTTTCCTGAATATATTCAGGAAAAAACGCATACGCCCTTTTTGGCCAAGTGCATCATTGTGGACGTTCTGCCTCTTTTCCTATGCTTTCAATGCAATTCCAGTCTACCTCCTGAAATCGGTTTCCTGCAATTCTGCCCCGCTTTCAAGTCCTCTTGGCAGCCTTACTTCAGTCTATTTTTGGACGATAGCTGTCATTTATAACTCTGCAGGTTTGTGAATTACAGTGCCCCTGAGCTCCTTTCTTCAACTCGCTTTCTTGTGACCTGGCCGCAACACCGCAGGATGGCTTCAGGCCCTAATCTGGTTACGGTACGGCACGCTGAGCCTTTGGTTACTTCCTCTTCCTGGTGGGAAATGAGAGTTAAATTTGCCCGTCCAGACACCTCCAGCTAGCCTCTCATTGGTTCTCGCTATTCCTGTTCATCTTCCACAGAAATTGCAAACTGGGCCAAACAGGAGGGTAAAGGGACTGACTCTCCAAGTGGGGAGAGTGTTAGTAAAGCGTCTGGAATGTTGCACCCGAGTACCAGGGGAGGAAAACTGAGACATATTTGAACACGTCTCCCGATCTCATGGTTGATCATACTCTGGGTTCCACATGCATGTTTTAGCTGAAGGACGAATACCTAAAATCTGCGTAGTTGAAACCCGTGGAATGAGTACCATGCCATATGACTTCAAAGGGTCTTCATTTGCTCACTGAACCTCTCCAATCCTATCACTGCTGCGTTTATGCCCCTGTACACATGCTTGATTCTCTTTCGGAGACATAGCAATCTATAGGTTTTAAGATACTTACTAGTCAGGTACATTCTTAGGCGTTTAATATGCGGTGTTGAGTCCATTTCGTTGAGCAAGGAATAGCTCTTGTCTATTCCATATTTGGCTTAAGGAACTTTGTGCTCATTTCAATCTCTGGTTTTATGCAGCACCCCAACTCACCTTTCCCCTAAAGCAAGCATAAGTTGGTTTTCTAAATTTGAGACCCTGTTCTGTTCTGTAATTCAGTTCCTGTGTAGCCAAGTTTACATTCCGTGTATTACTGATATCTTATGATGTTTCTTTTTCTGTGTGACTTATTTCAGTTAGAATCATCATACCTGAATCCACTCATTGTGCTGCTAAGGGCCTGATGACACAGATTTCATTGCTGAGTGATATTGCTTTGTAAGTAAATACCACAACTTCTTTATCCATTTTTCACTTTCTGCGATGTTGAACTTGTACTGTAAACGAGGTTCTTGTAAACAGAGGCGTCCCAAACTTTGGGGTGGCTGTGTCTTTTTGATTTTAATTTCCCTAAGCTATAGGACCATAAGTGGCAGTGCCCTAGCCTCTGTTGCTTTGTTTTTTAGATGTTTCAGGAAACACCATACACTTCTCCCAAGTGTCTGTTGGCAATTTACATCCCGCCCATCAGCATAACAAGGCTCCCAGTTCTCCATGGCCTGTCCTGCCTTTCTGGATTTTACACTGTTTTCAGATGGCCCTTTTGACCGGGGGGAAGTGAGACTTCATTGTAGTGCAGATTTCCTTTGCAAGCTTGCTTGGTTGGCCAAAAAGGGCGTATGCGTTTTTTCCTGAATATATTCAGGAAAAAACGCATACGCCCTTTTTGGCCAAGTGCATCATTGTGGACGTTCTGCCTCTTTTCCTATGCTTTCAATGCAATTCCAGTCTACCTCCTGAAATCGGTTTCCTGCAATTCTGCCCCGCTTTCAAGTCCTCTTGGCAGCCTTACTTCAGTCTATTTTTGGACGATAGCTGTCATTTATAACTCTGCAGGTTTGTGAATTACAGTGCCCCTGAGCTCTTTTCTTCAACTCGCTTTCTTGTGACCTGGCCGCAACACCGCAGGATGGCTTCAGGCCCTAATCTGATTCCGGCACGGCATGCTGAGCCTTTGGTTATTTCCTCTTCCTGGTGGGAAATGAGAGTTAAATTTGCCCGTCCAGACACCTCCAGCTAGTCTCTCATTGGTTCTCGCTATTCCTGTTCATCTTCCGCAGAAATTGCAAACTGGGCCAAACAGGAGGTTAAAGGCGCTGACTTTCCAAGTGGGGAGAGTGTTAGTAAAGCGTCTGGAATGTTGCACCCGAGTACCAGGGGAGGAAAACTGAGACATATTTGAACACATCTCCCGTTCACATGGTTGATCATACTTGGGTTCCACATGCATGTTTTAGCTGAAGGAAGAATACCTTAAACCTGGATAGTTGAAACCCGTGGAATGGGTACCATGCAATATGCCTTCAAAGGGTCTTCATTTGCTCACCGAACCTCTCCAATCCTATCACTGCTGCGTTTATGCCCCTGTACACATGCTTGATTCTCTTTCGGAGACATAGCAATCCATAGGTTTTAAGATACTTACTAGTCAGGTACATTCTTAGGCGTTTAATATGCGGTGTTGAGTCCATTTCGTTGAGCAAGGAGTAGCTCTTGTCTATTCCATATTTGGCTTAAGGAACTTTATCTGTGCTCATTTCAATCTCTGGTTTTATGCAGCACCCCAACTCACCTTTCCCCTTAAGCAAGCATAAGTTGGTTTTCTAAATTTGAGACCCTGTTCTGTTCTGTAATTCAGTTCCTGTGTAGCCAAGTTTCCATTCCGTGTATTACTGATATCTTATGATGTTTCTTTTTCTGTGTGACTTATTTCAGTTAGAATCATCATACCTGAATCCACTCATTGTGCTGCTAAGGGCCTGATGACACAGATTTCATTGCTGAGTGATATTGCTTTGTAAGTAAATACCACAACTTTTTTATCCATTTTTCACTTTCTGCGATGTTGAACTTGTACTGTAAACGAGGTTCTTGTAAACAGAGCCGTTCGAAACTTTGGGGTGGCTGTGACTTTTTGATTTTAAATTCCCTAAGCTATAGGACCATAAGTGGAAGTGCCCTAGGCTCTGTTGCTTTGTTTTTTAGATGTTTCAGGAAACACCATACACTTCTCCCGAGTGGTTGTTGGCAATTTACATCCTGCCCTTCAGCATAACAAGGCTCCCAGTTCTCCATGGCCTGTTCTGCCTTTCTGGATTTTACACTTTTTTCAGATGGCCCTTTTGACCGGGGGGAAGTGAGACTTCATTGTAGTGCAGATTTCCTTTGCAAGCTTGCCTGGTTGGCCAAAAAGGGCGTATGCGTTTTTTCCTGAATATATTCAGGAAAAAACGCATACGCCCTTTTTGGCCAAGTGCATCATTGTGGACGTTCTGCCTCTTTTCCTATGCTTTCAATGCAATTCCAGTCTACCTCCTGAAATCGGTTTCCTGCAATTCTGCCCCGCTTTCAAGTCCTCCTGGCAGCCTTACTTCAGTCTATTTTTGGACGATAGCTGTCATTTATAACTCTGCAGGTTTGTGAATTACAGTGCCCCTGAGCTCCTTTCTTCAACTCGCTTTCTTTTGAGCTGGCCGCAACACCGCAGGATGGCTTCAGGCCCTAATCTGGTTCCGGCACGGCACGCTGAGCCTTTGGTTATTTCGTCTTCCTGGTGGGAAATGAGAGTTAAATTTGCCCGTCCAGACACCTCCAGCTAGCCTCTCATTGGTTCTCGCTATTCCTGTTCATCTTCCGCAGAAATTGCAAACTGGGACAAACAGGAGGTTAAAGGCGCTGA
Source organism: Delphinus delphis (assembly GCF_949987515.2). Classification (NCBI taxonomy): domain Eukaryota; kingdom Metazoa; phylum Chordata; class Mammalia; order Artiodactyla; family Delphinidae; genus Delphinus; species Delphinus delphis. The sequence continues at coordinate 150,846,859 of NC_082684.1, forward strand.
CTTTCCAAGTGGGGAGAGTGTTAGTAAAGCGTCTGGAATGTTGCACCCGAGTACCAGGGTACGAAAACTGAGACATATTTGAACACGTCTCCCGATCACATGGTTGATCATACTCTAGGTTCCACATGCATGTTTTAGCTGAAGGAAGAATACCTTAAACCTGGGTAGTTGAAACCCGTGGAATGGGTACCATGCAATATGACTTCAAAGGGTCTTCATTTGCTCACCGAATCTCTCCAATCCTATCACTGCTGCGTTTATGCCCCTGTACACATGCTTGATTCTCTTTCGGAGACATAGCAATCCATAGGTTTTAAGATACTTACTAGTCAGGTACATTCTTAGGCATTTAATATGCGGTGTTGAGTCCATTTCGTTGAGCAAGGAGTAGCTCTTGTCTATTCCATATTTGGCTTAAGGAACTTTATCTGTGCTCATTTCAGTCTCTGGTTTTATGCAGCACCCCAACTCACCTTTACCCTTAAGCAAGCATAAGTTGGTTTTCTAAATTTGAGACCCTGTTCTGTTCTGTAATTCAGTTCCTGTGTAGCCAAGTTTACATTCCGTGTATTAGTGATATCTTATGATGTTTCTTTTTCTGTGTGACTTATTTCAGTTAGAATCATCGTACCTGAATCCACTCATTATGCTGCTACGGGCCTGATGACATAGATTTCATTGCTGAGTGATACTGCATTGTACGTAAGTACCACAAGTTCTTTATCCATTTTTCACTTTCTGCGATGTTCAACTTGTACTGTAAACGAGGTTCTTGTAAACAGAGCCGTTCCAAACTTTGGGGTGGCTGTGTCTTTTTGAATTTAATTTCCCTAAGCTATAGGACCATAAGTGGAAGTGCCCTAGGCTCTGTTGCTTTGTTTTCTAGATGTTTCAGGAAACACCATACACTTCTCCCGAGTGGTTGTTGGCAATTTACATCCCGCCCATCAGCATAACAAGGCTCCCAGTTCTCCATGGCCTGTCCTGCCTTTCTGGATTTTACACTTTTTTCAGATGGCCCTTTTGACCGGGGGGAAGTGAGACTTCATTGTAGTGCAGATTTCCTTTGCAAGCTTGCCTGGTTGGCCAAAAAGGGCGTATGCGTTTTTTCCTGAATATATTCAGGAAAAAACGCATACGCCCTTTTTGGCCAAGTGCATCATTGTGGACGTTCTGCCTCTTTTCCTATGCTTTCAATGCAATTCCAGTCTACCTCCTGAAATCGGTTTCCTGCAATTCTGCCCCGCTTTCAAGTCCTCTTGGCAGCCTTACTTCAGTCTATTTTTGGACGATAGCTGTCATTTATAACTCTGCAGGTTTGTGAATTACAGTGCCCCTGAGCTCCTTTCTTCAACTCGCTTTCTTGTGACCTGGCCGCAACACCGCAGGATGTCTTCAGGCCCTAATCTGGTTCCGGCACGGCACGCTGAGCCTTTGGTTATTTCCTCTTCCTGGTGGGAAATGAGAGTTAAATTTGCCCGTCCAGACACCTCCAGCTAGTCTCTCATTGGTTCTCGCTATTCCTGTTCATCTTCCGCAGAAATTGCAAACTGGGCCAAGCAGGAGGTTAAAGGCGCTGACTTTCCAAGTGGGGAGAGTGTTAGTAAAGCGTCTGGAATGTTGCACCCGAGTACCAGGGGAGGAAAACTGAGACATATTTGACACGTCTCCCGTTCACATGGTTGATCATTCTTGGGTTCCACATGCATGTTTTAGCTGAAGGAAGAATACCTTAAACCTGGAGAGTTGAGACCCGTGTAATGGGTACCATGCAATATGACTTCAAAGGGTCTTCACTTGCTCACCGAACCTCTCCAGTCCTATCACTGCTGCGTTCATGCCCCTGTACACATGCTTGATTCTCTTTCGGAGACATAGCAATCCATAGGTTTTAAGATACTTACTAGTCAGGTACATTCTTAGGCGTTTAATATGCGGTGTTGAGTCCATTTCGTTGAGCAAGGAGTAGCTCTTGTCTATTCCATATTTGGCTTAAGGAACTTTATCTGTGCTCATTTCAATCTCTGGTTTTATGCAGCACCCCAACTCACCTTTCCCCTTAAGCAAGCATAAGTTGGTTTTCTAAATTTGAGACCCCGTTCTCTTCTGTAATTCAGTTCCTGTGTAGCCAAGTTTACATTCCGTGTATTACTGATATCTTATGATGTTTCTTTTTCTGTGTGACTTATTTCAGTTAGAATCATCATACCTGAATCCACTCATTGTTCTGCTAAGGGCCTGATGACATAGATTTCATTGCTGAGTGATATTGCTTTGTAAGTAAATACCACAACTTCTTTATCCATTTTTCACTTTCTGCGATGTTGAACTTGTACTGTAAACGAGGTTCTTGTAAACAGAGACGTCCCAAACTTTGGGGTGGCTGTGTCTTTTTGATTTTAATTTCCCTAAGCTATAGGACCATAAGTGGCAGTGCCCTAGGCTCTGTTGCTTTGTTTTTTAGATGTTTCAGGAAACACCATACACTTCTCCCGAATGTCTGTTGGCAATTTACATCCCGCCCATCAGCATAACAAGGCTCCCAGTTCTCCATGGCCTGTCCTGCCTTTCTGGATTTTACACTTTTTTCAGATGGCCCTTTTGACCGGGGGGAAGTGAGACTTCATTGTAGTGCAGATTTCCTTTGCAAGCTTGCTTGGTTGGCCAAAAAGGGCGTATGCGTTTTTTCCTGAATATATTCAGGAAAAAACGCATACGCCCTTTTTGGCCAAGTGCATCATTGTGGACGTTCTGCCTCTTTTCCTATGCTTTCAATGCAATTCCAGTCTACCTCCTGAAATCGGTTTCCTGCAATTCTGCCCCTCTTTCAAGTCCTTTTGGCAGCCTTACTTCAGTCTATTTTTGGACGATAGCTGTCATTTATAACTCTGCAGGTTTGTGAATTACAGTGCCCCTGAGCTCCTTTCTTCAACTCGCTTTCTTGTGACCTGGCCGCAACACCGCAGGATGTCTTCAGGCCCTAATCTGGTTCCGGCACGGCACGCTGAGCCTTTGGTTATTTCCTCTTCCTGGTGGGAAATGAGAGTTAAATTTGCCCGTCGAGACACCTCCAGCTAGTCTCTCATTGGTTCTCGCTATTCCTGTTCATCTTCCAAGAAATTGCAAACTGGGCCAAACAGGAGGTTAAAGGCGCTGACTCTCCAAGTGGGGAGACTGTTAGTAAAGCGTCTGGAATGTTGCACCCGAGTACCAGGGGAGGAAAACTGAGACATATTTGAACACGTCTCCCGTTCACATGGTTGATCATACTTGGGTTCCACATGCATCTTTTAGCTGAAGGAAGAATACCTTAAACCTGGGTATTTGAAACCCGTGGAATGGGTACCATGCAATATGACTTCAACGGGTCTTCATTTGCTCACCGAACGTCTCCAATCCTATCACTGCTGCGTTTATGCCCCTGTACACATGCTTGATTCTCTTTCGGAGACATAGCAATCCATAGGTTTTAAGATACTTACTAGTCAGGTACATTCTTAGGCGTTTAATATGCGGTGTTGAGTCCATTTCGTTGAGCAAGGAGTAGCTCTTGTCTATTCCATATTTGGCTTAAGGAACTTTATCTGTGCTCATTTCAATCTCTGGTTTTATGCAGCACCCCAACTCACCTTTCCCCTTAAGCAAGCATAAGTTGGTTTTCTAAATTTGAGACCCTGTTCTGTTCTGTAATTCAGTTCCTGTGTAGCCAAGTTTACATTCCGTGTATTACTGATATCTTATGATGTTTCTTTTTCTGTGTGACTTATTTCAGTTAGAATCATCATACCTGAATCCACTCATTGTGCTGCTAAGGTCCTGATGACACAGATTTCATTGCTGAGTGATATTGCTTTGTAAGTAAATACCACAACTTCTTTATCCATTTTTCACTTTCTGCGATGTTGAACTTGTACTGTAAACGAGGTTCTTGTAAACAGAGCCGTTCGAAACTTTGGGGTGGCTGTGTCTTTTTGATTTTAAATTCCCTAAGCTATAGGACCATAAGTGGAAGTGCCCTAGGCTCTGTTGCTTTGTTTTTTAGATGTTTCAGGAAACACCATACACTGCTCCCGAGTGTTTGTTGGCAATTTACATCCCGCACTTCAGCATAACAAGGCTCCCAGTTCTCCATGGCCTGTCCTGCCTTTCTGGATTTTACACTTTTTTCAGATGGCCCTTTTGACCGGGGGGAAGTGAGACTTCATTGTAGTGCAGATTTCCTTTGCAAGCTTGCTTGGTTGGCCAAAAAGGGCGTATGCGTTTTTTCCTGAATATATTCAGGAAAAAACGCATACGCCCTTTTTGGCCAAGTGCATCATTGTGGACGTTCTGCCTCTTTTCCTATGCTTTCAATGCAATTCCAGTCTACCTCCTGAAATCGGTTTCCTGCAATTCTGCCCCGCTTTCAAGTCCTCTTGGCAGCCTTACTTCAGTCTATTTTTGGACGATAGCTGTCATTTATAACTCTGCAGGTTTGTGAATTACAGTGCCCCTGAGCTCCTTTCTTCAACTCGCTTTCTTGTGACCTGGCCGCAACACCGCAGGATGTCTTCAGGCCCTAATCTGGTTCTGGCACGGCACGCTGAGCCTTTGGTTAATTCCTCTTCCTGGTGGGAAATGAGAGTTAAATTTGCCCATCCAGACACCTCCAGCTAGTCTCTCATTGGTTCTCGCTATTCCTGTTCATCTTCCACAGAAATTGCAAACTAGGCCAAACAGGAGGTTAAAGGGACTGACTCTCCAAGTGGGGAGAGTGTTAGTAAAGCGTCTGGAATGTTGCACCCGAGTACCAGGGTACGAAAACGGAGACATATTTGAACACGTCTCCCGATCACATGGTTGACCATACTCTAGGTCCCACATGCATGTTTTAGCTGAAGGAAGAATACCTTAAACCTGGGTAGTTGAAACCCGTGGAATGGGTACCATGCAATATGACTTCAAAGGGTCTTCATTTGCTCACCGAACCTCTCCAATCCTATCACTGCTGCGTTTATGCCCCTGTACACATGCTTGATTCTCTTTCGGAGACATAGCAATCCATAGGTTTTAAGATACTTACTAGTCAGGTACATTCTTAGGCGTTTAATATGCGGTGTTGAGTCCATTTCGTTGAGCAAGGAGTAGCTCTTGTCTATTCCATATTTGGCTTAAGGAACTTTATCTGCGCTCATTTCAATCTCTGGTTTTATGCAGCACCCCAACTCACCTTTACCCTTAAGCAAGCATAAGTTGGTTTTCTAAATTTGAGACCCTGTTCTGTTCTGTAATTCAGTTCCTGTGTAACCAAGTTTACATTCCGTGTATTAGTGATATCTTATGATGTTTCTTTTTCTGTGTGACTTATTTCAGTTAGAATCATCGTACCTGAATCCACTCATTATGCTGCTACGGGCCTGATGACATAGATTTCATTGCTGAGTGATACTGCATTGTAGGTAAGTACCACAAGTTCTTTATCCATTTTTCACTTTCTGCGATGTTGAACTTGTACTGTAAATGAGGTTCTTGTAAACAGAGCCGTTCGAAACTTTGGGGTGGCTGTGTCTTTTTGATTTTAAATTCCCTAAGCTATAGGACCATAAGTGGAAGTACCCTAGGCTCTGTTGCTTTGTTTTTTAGATGTTTCCGGAAACACCATACACTTCTCCGGAGTGGCTGTTGGCAATTTACATCCCGCCCATCAGCATAACAAGGCTCCCAGTTCTCCATGGCCTGTCCTGCCTTTCTGGATTTTACACTTTTTTCAGATGGCCCTTTTGACCGGGGGGAAGTGAGACTTCATTGTAGTGCAGATTTCCTTTGCAAGCTTGCTTGGTTGGCCAAAAAGGGCGTATGCGTTTTTTCCTGAATATATTCAGGAAAAAACGCATACGCCCTTTTTGGCCAAGTGCATCATTGTGGACGTTCTGCCTCTTTTCCTATGCTTTCAATGCAATTCCAGTCTACCTCCTGAAATCGGTTTCCTGCAATTCTGCCCCACTTTCAAGTCCTCTTGGCAGCCTTACTTCAGTCTATTTTTGGACGATAGCTGTCATTTATAACTCTGCAGGTTTGTGAATTACAGTGCCCCTGAGCTCCTTTCTTCAACTCGCTTTCTTGTGACCTGGCCGCAACACCGCAGGATGTCTTCAGGCCCTAATCTGGTTCCGGAACGGCATGCTGAGCCTTTGGTTATTTCCTCTTCCTGGTGGGAAATGAGAGTTAAATTTGCCCGTCCAGACACCTCCAGCTAGTCTCTCATTGGTTCTCGCTATTCCTGTTCATCTTCCGCAGAAATTGCAAACTGGGCCAAACAGGAGGTTAAAGGCACTGACTTTCCAAGTGGGGAGAGTGTTAGTAAAGCATCTGGAATGTTGCACCCGAGTACCAGGGTACGAAAACTGAGACATATTTGAACACGTCTCCCGTTCACATGGTTGATTATACTTGGGTTCCACATGCATGTTTTAGCTTAAGGAAGAATACCTTAAACCTGTGTATTTGAAACCCGTTGAATGGGTACCATGCAATATGACTTCAAAGGGTCTTCATTTGCTCACCGAACCTCTCCAATCCTATCACTGCTGCATTTATGCCCCTGTACACATGCTTGATTCTCTTTCGGAGACATAGCAATCCATAGGTTTTAAGATACTTACTAGTCAGGTACATTCTTAGGCGTTTAATATGCGGTGTTGAGTCCATTTCGTTGAGCAAGGAGTAGCTCTTGTCTATTCCATATTTGGCTTAAGGAACTTTATCTGTGCTCATTTCAATCTCTGGTTTTATGCAGCACCCCAACTCACCTTTACCCTTAAGCAAGCATAAGTTGGTTTTCTAAATTTGAGACCCTGTTCTGTTCTGTAATTCAGTTCCTGTGTAGCCAAGTTTCCATTCCGTGTATTACTGATATCTTATGATGTTTCTTTTTCTGTGTGACTTATTTCAGTTAGAATCATCATACCTGAATCCACTCATTGTGCTGCTAAGGTCCTGATGACACAGATTTCATTGCTGAGTGATATTGCTTTGTAAGTAAATACCACAACTTTTTTATCCATTTTTCACTTTCTGCGATGTTGAACTTGTACTGTAAACGAGGTTCTTGTAAACAGAGCCGTTCGAAACTTTGGGGTGGCTGTGTCTTTTTGATTTTAAATTCCCTAAGCTATAGGACCATAAGTGGAAGTGCCCTAGGCTCTGTTGCTTTGTTTTTTAGATGTTTCAGGAAACACCATACACTGCTCCCGAGTGTTTGTTGGCAATTTACATCCCGCCCTTCAGCATAACAAGGCTCCCAGTTCTCCATGGCCTGTCCTGCCTTTCTGGATTTTACACTTTTTTCAGATGGCCCTTTTGACCGGGGGGAAGTGAGACTTCATTGTAGTGCAGATTTCCTTTGCAAGCTTGCTTGGTTGGCCAAAAAGGGCGTATGCGTTTTTTCCTGAATATATTCAGGAAAAAACGCATACGCCCTTTTTGGCCAAGTGCATCATTGTGGACGTTCTGCCTCTTTTCCTATGCTTTCAATGCAATTCCAGTCTACCTCCTGAAATCGGTTTCCTGCAATTCTGCCCCGCTTTCAAGTCCTCTTGGCAGCCTTACTTCAGTCTATTTTTGGACGATAGCTGTCATTTATAACTCTGCAGGTTTGTGAATTACAGTGCCCCTGAGCTCCTTTCTTCAACTCGCTTTCTTTTGAGCTGGCCGCAACACCGCAGGATGGCTTCAGGCCCTAATCTGGTTCCGGCACGGCACGCTGAGCCTTTGGTTATTTCCTCTTCCTGGTGGGAAATGAGAGTTAAATTTGCCCGTCCAGACACCTCCAGCTAGCCTCTCATTGGTTCTCGCTATTCCTGTTCATCTTCCGCAGAAATTGCAAACTGGGACAAACAGGAGGTTAAAGGCGCTGACTTTCCAAGTGGGGAGAGTGTTAGTAAAGCGTCTGGAATGTTGCACCCGAGTACCAGGGTACGAAAACTGAGACATATTTGAACACGTCTCCCGATCACATGGTTGATCATACTCTGGGTTCCACATGCATGTTTTAGCTGAAGGAAGAATACCTAAAACCTGGGTAGTTGAAACCCGTGGAATGGGTACCATGCAATATGACTTCAATGGGTCTTCATTTCCTCACCGAATCTCTCCAATCCTATCACTGCTGCGTTTATGCCCCTGTACACATGCTTGATTCTCTTTCGGAGACATAGCAATCCATAGGTTTTAAGATACTTACTAGTCAGGTACATTCTTAGGCGTTTAATATGCGGTGTTGAGTCCATTTCGTTGAGCAAGGAGTAGCTCTTGTCTATTCCATATTTGGCTTAAGGAACTTTATCTGTGCTCATTTCAATCTCTGGTTTTATGCAGCACCCCAACTCACCTTTACCCTTAAGCAAGCATAAGTTGGTTTTCTAAATTTGAGACCCTGTTCTGTTCTGTAATTCAGTTCCTGTGTAGCCAAGTTTACATTCCGTGTATTACTGATATCTTATGATGTTTCTTTTTCTGTGTGACTTATTTCAGTTAGAATCATCATACCTGAATCCACTCATTGTGCTGCTAAGGGCCTGATGACATAGATTTCATTGCTGAGTGATATTGCTTTGTAAGTGAATACCACAACTTCTTTATCCATTTTTCACTTTCTGCGATGTTGAACTTGTACTGTAAACGAGGTTCTTGTAAACAGAGGCGTCCCAAACTTTGGGGTGGCTGTGTCTTTTTGATTTTAATTTCCCTAAGCTATAGGACCATAAGTGGAAGTGCCCTAGGCTCTGTTGCTTTGTTTTTTAGATGTTTCAGGAAACACCATACACTTCTCCCAAGTGTCTGTTGGCAATTTACATCCCGCCCATCAGCATAACAAGGCTCCCAGTTCTCAATGGCCTGTCCTGCCTTTCTGGATTTTACACTTTTTTCAGATGGCCCTTTTGACCGGGGGGAAGTGAGACTTCATTGTAGTGCAGATTTCCTTTGCAAGCTTGCTTGGTTGGCCAAAAAGGGCGTATGCGTTTTTTCCTGAATATATTCAGGAAAAAACGCATACGCCCTTTTTGGCCAAGTGCATCATTGTGGACGTTCTGCCTCTTTTCCTATGCTTTCAATGCAATTCCAGTCTACCTCCTGAAATCGGTTTCCTGCAATTCTGCCCCGCTTTCAAGTCCTCTTGGCAGCCTTACTTCAGTATATTTTTGGACGATAGCTGTCATTTATAACTCTGCAGGTTTGTGAATTACAGTGCCCCTGAGCTCCTTTCTACAACTCGCTTTCTTGTGAGCTGGCCGCAACACCGCAGGATGGCTTCAGGCCCTAATCTGGTTCCGGCACGGCACGCTGAGCCTTTGGTTATTTCGTCTTCCTGGTGGGAAATGAGAGTTAAATTTGCCCGTCCAGACACCTCCAGCTAGTCTCTCACTGGTTCTCGCTATTCCTGTTCATCTTCCACAGAAATTGCAAACTGGGCCAAACAGGAGGTTAAAGGGACTGACTCTCCAAGTGGGGAGAGTGTTAGTAAAGCGTCTGGAATGTTGCACCCGAGTACCAGGGTACGAAAACTGAGACATATTTGAACACGTCTCCCGATGACATGGTTGATCATACTCTAGGTTCCACATGCATGTTTTAGCTGAAGGAAGAATACCTTAAACCTGGGTAGTTGAAACCCGTGGAATGGGTACCATGCAATATGACTTCAAAGGGTCTTCATTTGCTCACCGAACCTCTCCAATCCTATCACTGCTGCGTTTATGCCCCTGTACACATGCTTGATTCTCTTTCGGAGACATAGCAATCCATAGGTTTTAAGATACTTACTAGTCAGGTACATTCTTAGGCATTTAATATGCGGTGTTGAGTCCATTTCGTTGAGCAAGGAGTAGCTCTTGTCTATTCCATATTTGGCTTAAGGAGCTTTATCTGTGCTCATTTCAATCTCTGGTTTTATGCAGCACCCCAACTCACCTTTCCCCTTAAGCAAGCATAAGTTGGTTTTCTAAATTTGAGACCCTGTTCTGTTCTGTAATTCAGTTCCTGTGTAGCCAAGTTTCCATTCCGTGTATTAGTGATATCTTATGATGTTTCTTTTTCTGTGTGACTTATTTCAGTTAGAATCATCGTACCTGAATCCACTCATTATGCTGGTACGGGCCTGATGACATAGATTTCATTGCTGAGTGATACTGCATTGTACGTAAGTACCACAAGTTCTTTATCCATTTTTCACTTTCTGCGATGTTCAACTTGTACTGTAAACGAGGTTCTTGTAAACAGAGCCGTTCGAAACTTTGGGGTGGCTGTGTCTTTTTGATTTTAAATTCCCTAAGCTATAGGACCATAAGTGGAAGTGCCCTAGGCTCTGTTGCTTTGTTTTTTAGATGTTTCAGGAAACACCATACACTTCTCCCGAGTGGTTGTTGGCAATTTACATCCCGCCCATCAGCATAACAAGGCTCCCAGTTCTCCATGGCCTGTCCTGCCTTTCTGGATTTTACACTTTTTTCAGATGGCCCTTTTGACCGGGGGGAAGTGAGACTTCATTGTAGTGCAGATTTCCTTTGCAAGCTTGCTTGGTTGGCCAAAAAGGGCGTATGCGTTTTTTCCTGAATATATTCAGGAAAAAACGCATACGCCCTTTTTGGCCAAGTGCATCATTGTGGACGTTCTGCCTCTTCTCCTATGCTTTCAATGCAATTCCAGTCTACCTCCTGAAATCGGTTTCCTGCAATTCTGCCCCGCTTTCAAGTCCTCTTGGCAGCCTTACTTCAGTCTATTTTTGGACGATAGCTGTCATTTATAACTCTGCAGGTTTGTGAATTACAGTGCCCCTGAGCTCCTTTCTTCAACTCGCTTTCTTGTGACCTGGCCGCAACACCGCAGGATGGCTTCAGGCCCTAATCTGGTTCTGGCACGGCACGCTGAGCCTTTGGTTAATTCCTCTTCCTGGTGGGAAATGAGAGTTAAATTTGCCCATCCAGACACCTCCAGCTAGTCTCTCATTGGTTCTCGCTATTCCTGTTCATCTTCCGCAGAAATTGCAAACTAGGCCAAACAGGAGGTTAAAGGGACTGACTCTCCAAGTGGGGAGAGTGTTAGTAAAGCGTCTGGAATGTTGCACCCGAGTACCAGGGTACGAAAACGGAGACATATTTGAACACGTCTCCCGATCACATGGTTGATCATACTCTAGGTCCCACATGCATGTTTTAGCTGAAGGAAGAATACCTTAAACCTGGGTAGTTGAAACCCGTGGAATGGGTACCATGCAATATGACTTCAAAGGGTCTTCATTTGCTCACCGAACCTCTCCAATCCTATCACTGCTGCGTTTATGCCCCTGTACACATGCTTGATTCTCTTTCGGAGACATAGCAATCCATAGGTTTTAAGATACTTACTAGTCAGGTACATTCTTAGGCGTTTAATATGCGGTGTTGAGTCCATTTCGTTGAGCAAGGAGTAGCTCTTGTCTATTCCATATTTGGCTTAAGGAACTTTATCTGCGCTCATTTCAATCTCTGGTTTTATGCAGCACCCCAACTCACCTTTACCCTTAAGCAAGCATAAGTTGGTTTTCTAAATTTGAGACCCTGTTCTGTTCTGTAATTCAGTTCCTGTGTAACCAAGTTTACATTCCGTGTATTAGTGATATCTTATGATGTTTCTTTTTCTGTGTGACTTATTTCAGTTAGAATCATCGTACCTGAATCCACTCATTATGCTGCTACGGGCCTGATGACATAGATTTCATTGCTGAGTGATACTGCATTGTAGGTAAGTACCACAAGTTCTTTATCCATTTTTCACTTTCTGCGATGTTGAACTTGTACTGTAAATGAGGTTCTTGTAAACAGAGCCGTTCGAAACTTTGGGGTGGCTGTGTGTTTTTGATTTTAAATTCCCTAAGCTATAGGACCATAAGTGGCAGTGCCCTAGGCTCTGTTGCTTTGTTTTTTAGATGTTTCAGGAAACACCATACACTTCTCCCGAATGTCTGTTGGCAATTTACATCCCGCCCATCAGCATAACAAGGCTCCCAGTTCTCCATGGCCTGTCCTGCCTTTCTGGATTTTACACTTTTTTCAGATGGCCCTTTTGACCGGGGGGAAGTGAGACTTCATTGTAGTGCAGATTTCCTTTGCAAGCTTGCTTGGTTGGCCAAAAAGGGCGTATGCGTTTTTTCCTGAATATATTCAGGAAAAAACGCATACGCCCTTTTTGGCCAAGTGCATCATTGTGGACGTTCTGCCTCTTTTCCTATGCTTTCAATGCAATTCCAGTCTACCTCCTGAAATCGGTTTCCTGCAATTCTGCCCCTCTTTCAAGTCCTTTTGGCAGCCTTACTTCAGTCTATTTTTGGACGATAGCTGTCATTTATAACTCTGCAGGTTTGTGAATTACAGTGCCCCTGAGCTCCTTTCTTCAACTCGCTTTCTTGTGACCTGGCCGCAACACCGCAGGATGTCTTCAGGCCCTAATCTGGTTCCGGCACGGCACGCTGAGCCTTTGGTTATTTCCTCTTCCTGGTGGGAAATGAGAGTTAAATTTGCCCGTCGAGACACCTCCAGCTAGTCTCTCATTGGTTCTCGCTATTCCTGTTCATCTTCCAAGAAATTGCAAACTGGGCCAAACAGGAGGTTAAAGGCGCTGACTCTCCAAGTGGGGAGACTGTTAGTAAAGCGTCTGGAATGTTGCACCCGAGTACCAGGGGAGGAAAACTGAGACATATTTGAACACGTCTCCCGTTCACATGGTTGATCATACTTGGGTTCCACATGCATCTTTTAGCTGAAGGAAGAATACCTTAAACCTGGGTATTTGAAACCCGTGGAATGGGTACCATGCAATATGACTTCAACGGGTCTTCATTTGCTCACCGAACGTCTCCAATCCTATCACTGCTGCGTTTATGCCCCTGTACACATGCTTGATTCTCTTTCGGAGACATAGCAATCCATAGGTTTTAAGATACTTACTAGTCAGGTACATTCTTAGGCGTTTAATATGCGGTGTTGAGTCCATTTCGTTGAGCAAGGAGTAGCTCTTGTCTATTCCATATTTGGCTTAAGGAACTTTATCTGTGCTCATTTCAATCTCTGGTTTTATGCAGCACCCCAACTCACCTTTCCCCTTAAGCAAGCATAAGTTGGTTTTCTAAATTTGAGACCCTGTTCTGTTCTGTAATTCAGTTCCTGTGTAGCCAAGTTTACATTCCGTGTATTACTGATATCTTATGATGTTTCTTTTTCTGTGTGACTTATTTCAGTTAGAATCATCATACCTGAATCCACTCATTGTGCTGCTAAGGTCCTGATGACACAGATTTCATTGCTGAGTGATATTGCTTTGTAAGTAAATACCACAACTTCTTTATCCATTTTTCACTTTCTGCGATGTTGAACTTGTACTGTAAACGAGGTTCTTGTAAACAGAGCCTTTCCAAACTTTGGGGTGGCTGTGTCTTTTTGATTTTAAATTCCCTAAGCTATAGGACCATAAGTGGAAGTGCCCTAGGCTCTGTTGCTTTGTATTTTAGATGTTTCAAGAAACACCATACACTTCTCCCGAGTGGTTGTTGGCAATTTACATCCCGCCCATCAGCATAACAAGGCTCCCAGTTCTCCATGGCCTGTCCTGCCTTTCTGGATTTTACACTTTTTTCAGATGGCCCTTTTGACCGGGGGGAAGTGAGACTTCATTGTAGTGCAGATTTCCTTTGCAAGCTTGCTTGGTTGGCCAAAAAGGGCGTATGCGTTTTTTCCTGAATATATTCAGGAAAAAACGCATACGCCCTTTTTGGCCAAGTGCATCATTGTGGACGTTCTGCCTCTTTTCCTATGCTTTCAATGCAATTCCAGTCTACCTCCTGAAATCGGTTTCCTGCAATTCTGCCCCGCTTTCAAGTCCTCTTGGCAGCCTTACTTCAGTCTATTTTTGGACGATAGCTGTCATTTATAACTCTGCAGGTTTGTGAATTACAGTGCTCCTGAGCTCCTTTCTTTAACTCGCTTTCTTGTGACCTGGCCGCAACACCGCAGGATGTCTTCAGGCCCTAATCTGGTTCTGGCACGGCACGCTGAGCCTTTGGTTAATTCCTCTTCCTGGTGGGAAATGAGAGTTAAATTTGCCCATCCAGACACCTCCAGCTAGTCTCTCATTGGTTCTCGATATTCCTGTTCATCTTCCACAGAAATTGCAAACTGGGCCAAACAGGAGGTTAAAGGGACTGACTCTCCAAGTGGGGAGAGTGTTAGTAAAGCGTCTGGAATGTTGCACCCGAGTACCAGGGTACGAAAACTGAGACATATTTGAACACGTCTCCCGATCACATGGTTGATCATACTCTAGGTTCCACATGCATGTTTTAGCTGAAGGAAGAATACCTAAAACCTGGGTAGTTGAAACCCGTGGAATGGGTACCATGCAATATGCCTTCAAAGGGTCTTCATTTGCTCACCGAACCTCTCCAATCCTATCACTGCTGCGTTTATGCCCCTGTACACATGCTTGATTCTCTTTCGGAGACATAGCAATCCATAGGTTTTAAGATACTTACTAGTCAGGTACATTCTTAGGCGTTTAATATGCGGTGTTGAGTCCATTTCGTTGAGCAAGGAGTAGCTCTTGTCTATTCCATATTTGGCTTAAGGAACTTTATCTGTGCTCATTTCAATCTCTGGTTTTATGCAGCACCCCAACTCACCTTTCCCCTTAAGCAAGCATAAGTTGGTTTTCTAAATTTGAGACCCTGTTCTGTTCTGTAATTCAGTTCCTGTGTAGCCAAGTTTCCATTCCGTGTATTACTGATATCTTATGATGTTTCTTTTTCTGTGTGACTTATTTCAGTTAGAATCATCATACCTGAATCCACTCATTGTGCTGCTAAGGTCCTGATGACACAGATTTCAATGCTGAGTGATATTGCTTTGTAAGTAAATACCACAACTTTTTTATCCATTTTTCACTTTCTGCGATGTTGAACTTGTACTGTAAACGAGGTTCTTGTAAACAGAGCCGTTCGAAACTTTGGGGTGGCTGTGTCTTTTTGATTTTAAATTCCCTAAGCTATAGGACCATAAGTGGAAGTGCCCTAGGCTCTGTTGCTTTGTTTTTTAGATGTTTCAGGAAACACCATACACTTCTCCCGAGTGGTTGTTGGCAATTTACATCCCGCCCTTCAGCATAACAAGGCTCCCAGTTCTCCATGGCCTGTCCTGCCTTTCTGGATTTTACACTTTTTTCAGATGGCCCTTTTGACCGGGGGGAAGTGAGACTTCATTGTAGTGCAGATTTCCTTTGCAAGCTTGCTTGGTTGGCCAAAAAGGGCGTATGCGTTTTTTCCTGAATATATTCAGGAAAAAACGCATACGCCCTTTTTGGCCAAGTGCATCATTGTGGACGTTCTGCCTCTTTTCCTATGCTTTCAATGCAATTCCAGTCTACCTCCTGAAATCGGTTTCCTGCAATTCTGCCCCGCTTTCAAGTCCTCTTGGCAGCCTTACTTCAGTCTATTTTTGGACGATAGCTGTCATTTATAACTCTGCAGGTTTGTGAATTACAGTGCCCCTGAGCTCCTTTCTTCAACTCGCTTTCTTTTGAGCTGGCCGCAACACCGCAGGATGGCTTCAGGCCCTAATCTGGTTCCGGCACGGCACGCTGAGCCTTTGGTTATTTCGTCTTCCTGGTGGGAAATGAGAGTTAAATTTGCCCGTCCAGACACCTCCAGCTAGCCTCTCATTGGTTCTCGCTATTCCTGTTCATCTTCCCCAGAAATTGCAAACTGGGACAAACAGGAGGTTAAAGGCGCTGACTTTCCAAGTGAGGAGAGTGTTAGTAAAGCGTCTGGAATGTTGCACCCGAGTACCAGGGGAGGAAAACTGAGACATATTTGAACACGTCTCCCGTTCACATGGTTGATCATACTTGGGTTCCACATGCATGTTTTAGCTGAAGGAAGAATACCTAAAACCTGGGTAGTTGAAACCCGTGGAATGGGTACCATGCAATATGACTTCAAAGGGTCTTCATTTGCTCACCGAACCTCTCCAATCCTATCACTGCTGCGTTTATGCCCCTGTACACATGCTTGATTCTGTTTCGGAGACATAGCAATCCATAGGTTTTAAGATACTTACTAGTCAGGTACATTCTTAGGCGTTTAATATGCGGTGTTGAGTCCATTTCGTTGAGCAAGGAGTAGCTCTTGTCTATTCCATATTTGGCTTAAGGAACTTTATCTGTGCTCATTTCAATCTCTGGTTTTATGCAGCACCCCAACTCACCTTTCCCCTTAAGCAAGCATAAGTTGGTTTTCTAAATTTGAGACCCTGTTCTGTTCTGTAATTCAGTTCCTGTGTAGCCAAGTTTCCATTCCGTGTATTACTGATATCTTATGATGTTTCTTTTTCTGTGTGACTTATTTCAGTTAGAATCATCATACCTGAATCCACTCATTGTGCTGCTAAGGGCCTGATGACACAGATTTCATTGCTGAATGATATTGCTTTGTAAGTAAATACCACAACTTCTTTATCCATTTTTCAATTTCTGCAATGTTGAACTTGTACTGTAAACGAGGTTCTTGTAAACAGAGCCGTTCCAAACTTTGGGGTGGCTGTGTCTTTTTGATTTTAAATTCCCAAGCTATAGGACCATAAGTGGAAGTGCCCTAGGCTCTGTTGCTTTGTTTTTTAGATGTTTCAGGAAACACCATACACTTCTCCCGAGTGGTTGTTGGCAATTTACATCCCGCCCATCAGCATAACAAGGCTCCCAGTTCTCCATGGCCTGTCCTGCCTTTCTGGATTTTACACTTTTTTCAGATGGCCCTTTTGACCGGGGGGAAGTGAGACTTCATTGTAGTGCAGATTTCCTTTGCAAGCTTGCTTGGTTGGCCAAAAAGGGCGTATGCGTTTTTTCCTGAATATATTCAGGAAAAAACGCATACGCCCTTTTTGGCCAAGTGCATCATTGTGGACGTTCTGCCTCTTTTCCTATGCTTGCAATGCAATTCCAGTCTACCTCCTGAAATCGGTTTCCTGCAATTCTGCCCCGCTTTCAAGTCCTCTTGGCAGCCTTACTTCAGTCTATTTTTGGACGATAGCTGTCATTTATAACTCTGCAGGTTTGTGAATTACAGTGCCCCTGAGCTCCTTTCTTCAACTCGCTTTCTTGTGACCTGGCCGCAACACCGCAGGATGTCTTCAGGCCCTAATCTGGTTCTGGCACGGCACGCTGAGCCTTTGGTTAATTCCTCTTCCTGGTGGGAAATGAGAGTTAAATTTGCCCATCCAGACACCTCCAGCTAGTCTCTCATTGGTTCTCGCTATTCCTGTTCATCTTCCACAGAAATTGCAAACTGGGCCAAACAGGAGGTTAAAGGGACTGACTCTGCAAGTGGGGAGAGTGTTAGTAAAGCGTCTGGAATGTTGCACCCGAGTACCAGGGTACGAAAACGGAGACATATTTGAACACGTCTCCCGATCACATGGTTGATCATACTCTAGGTTCCACATGCATGTTTTAGCTGAAGGAAGAATACCTTAAACCTGGGTAGTTGAAACCCGTGGAATGGGTACCATGCAATATGACTTCAAAGGGTCTTCATTTGCTCACCGAACCTCTCCAATCCTATCACTGCTGCGTTTATGCCCCTGTACACATGCTTGATTCTCTTTCGGAGACATAGCAATCCATAGGTTTTAAGATACTTACTAGTCAGGTACATTCTTAGGCGTTTAATATGCGGTGTTGAGTCCATTTCGTTGAGCAAGGAGTAGCTCTTGTCTATTCCATATTTGGCTTAAGGAACTTTATCTGCGCTCATTTCAATCTCTGGTTTTATGCAGCACCCCAACTCACCTTTACCCTTAAGCAAGCATAAGTTGGTTTTCTAAATTTGAGACCCTGTTCTGTTTTGGAATGCAGTTCCTGTGTAGCCAAGTTTACATTCCGTGTATTAGTGATATCTTATGATGTTTCTTTTTCTGTGTGACTTATTTCAGTTAGAATCATCGTACCTGAATCCACTCATTATGCTGCTACGGGCCTGATGACATAGATTTCATTGCTGAGTGATACTGCATTGTACGTAAGTACCACAAGTTCTTTATCCATTTTTCACTTTCTGCGATGTTGAACTTGTACGGTAAACGAGGTTCTTGTAAACGGAGGCGTCCCAAATTTTGGGGTGGCTGTGTCTTTTTGATTTTAATTTCCCTAAGCTATAGGACCATAAGTGGAAGTGCCCTAGGCTCTGTTGCTTTGTTTTTTAGATGTTTCAGGAAACACCATACACTTCTCCGGAGTGGCTGTTGGCAATTTACATCCCACCCATCAGCATAACAAGGCTCCCAGTTCTCCATGTCCTGTCCTGCCTTTCTGGATTTTACACTTTTTTCAGATGGCCCTTTTGACCGGGGGGAAGTGAGACTTCATTGTAGTGCAGATTTCCTTTGCAAGCTTGCTTGGTTGGCCAAAAAGGGCGTATGCGTTTTTTCCTGAATATATTCAGGAAAAAACGCATACGCCCTTTTTGGCCAAGTGCATCATTGTGGACGTTCTGCCTCTTTTCCTATGCTTTCAATGCAATTCCAGTCTACCTCCTGAAATCGGTTTCCTGCAATTCTGCCCCGCTTTCAAGTCCTCTTGGCAGCCTTACTTCAGTCTATTTTTGGACGATAGCTGTCATTTATAACTCTGCAGGTTTGTGAATTACAGTGCCCCTGAGCTCCTTTCTTCAACTCGCTTTCTTGTGACCTGGCCGCAACACCGCAGGATGGCTTCAGGCCCTAATCTGGTTACGGTACGGCACGCTGAGCCTTTGGTTACTTCCTCTTCCTGGTGGGAAATGAGAGTTAAATTTGCCCGTCCAGACACCTCCAGCTAGCCTCTCATTGGTTCTCGCTATTCCTGTTCATCTTCCACAGAAATTGCAAACTGGGCCAAACAGGAGGGTAAAGGGACTGACTCTCCAAGTGGGGAGAGTGTTAGTAAAGCGTCTGGAATGTTGCACCCGAGTACCAGGGGAGGAAAACTGAGACATATTTGAACACGTCTCCCGATCTCATGGTTGATCATACTCTGGGTTCCACATGCATGTTTTAGCTGAAGGACGAATACCTAAAATCTGCGTAGTTGAAACCCGTGGAATGAGTACCATGCCATATGACTTCAAAGGGTCTTCATTTGCTCACTGAACCTCTCCAATCCTATCACTGCTGCGTTTATGCCCCTGTACACATGCTTGATTCTCTTTCGGAGACATAGCAATCTATAGGTTTTAAGATACTTACTAGTCAGGTACATTCTTAGGCCTTTAATATGCGGTGTTGAGTCCATTTCGTTGAGCAAGGAATAGCTCTTGTCTATTCCATATTTGGCTTAAGGAACTTTGTGCTCATTTCAATCTCTGGTTTTATGCAGCACCCCAACTCACCTTTCCCCTAAAGCAAGCATAAGTTGGTTTTCTAAATTTGAGACCCTGTTCTGTTCTGTAATTCAGTTCCTGTGTAGCCAAGTTTACATTCCGTGTATTACTGATATCTTATGATGTTTCTTTTTCTGTGTGACTTATTTCAGTTAGAATCATCATACCTGAATCCACTCATTGTGCTGCTAAGGGCCTGATGACACAGATTTCATTGCTGAGTGATATTGCTTTGTAAGTAAATACCACAACTTCTTTATCCATTTTTCACTTTCTGCGATGTTGAACTTGTACTGTAAACGAGGTTCTTGTAAACAGAGGCGTCCCAAACTTTGGGGTGGCTGTGTCTTTTTGATTTTAATTTCCCTAAGCTATAGGACCATAAGTGGCAGTGCCCTAGCCTCTGTTGCTTTGTTTTTTAGATGTTTCAGGAAACACCATACACTTCTCCCAAGTGTCTGTTGGCAATTTACATCCCGCCCATCAGCATAACAAGGCTCCCAGTTCTCCATGGCCTGTCCTGCCTTTCTGGATTTTACACTGTTTTCAGATGGCCCTTTTGACCGGGGGGAAGTGAGACTTCATTGTAGTGCAGATTTCCTTTGCAAGCTTGCTTGGTTGGCCAAAAAGGGCGTATGCGTTTTTTCCTGAATATATTCAGGAAAAAACGCATACGCCCTTTTTGGCCAAGTGCATCATTGTGGACGTTCTGCCTCTTTTCCTATGCTTTCAATGCAATTCCAGTCTACCTCCTGAAATCGGTTTCCTGCAATTCTGCCCCGCTTTCAAGTCCTCTTGGCAGCCTTACTTCAGTCTATTTTTGGACGATAGCTGTCATTTATAACTCTGCAGGTTTGTGAATTACAGTGCCCCTGAGCTCTTTTCTTCAACTCGCTTTCTTGTGACCTGGCCGCAACACCGCAGGATGGCTTCAGGCCCTAATCTGATTCCGGCACGGCATGCTGAGCCTTTGGTTATTTCCTCTTCCTGGTGGGAAATGAGAGTTAAATTTGCCCGTCCAGACACCTCCAGCTAGTCTCTCATTGGTTCTCGCTATTCCTGTTCATCTTCCGCAGAAATTGCAAACTGGGCCAAACAGGAGGTTAAAGGCGCTGACTTTCCAAGTGGGGAGAGTGTTAGTAAAGCGTCTGGAATGTTGCACCCGAGTACCAGGGGAGGAAAACTGAGACATATTTGAACACATCTCCCGTTCACATGGTTGATCATACTTGGGTTCCACATGCATGTTTTAGCTGAAGGAAGAATACCTTAAACCTGGATAGTTGAAACCCGTGGAATGGGTACCATGCAATATGCCTTCAAAGGGTCTTCATTTGCTCACCGAACCTCTCCAATCCTATCACTGCTGCGTTTATGCCCCTGTACACATGCTTGATTCTCTTTCGGAGACATAGCAATCCATAGGTTTTAAGATACTTACTAGTCAGGTACATTCTTAGGCGTTTAATATGCGGTGTTGAGTCCATTTCGTTGAGCAAGGAGTAGCTCTTGTCTATTCCATATTTGGCTTAAGGAACTTTATCTGTGCTCATTTCAATCTCTGGTTTTATGCAGCACCCCAACTCACCTTTACCCTTAAGCAAGCATAAGTTGGTTTTCTAAATTTGAGACCCTGTTCTGTTCTGTAATTCAGTTCCTGTGTAGCCAAGTTTCCATTCCGTGTATTACTGATATCTTATGATGTTTCTTTTTCTGTGTGACTTATTTCAGTTAGAATCATCATACCTGAATCCACTCATTGTGCTGCTAAGGGCCTGATGACACAGATTTCATTGCTGAGTGATATTGCTTTGTAAGTAAATACCACAACTTTTTTATCCATTTTTCACTTTCTGCGATGTTGAACTTGTACTGTAAACGAGGTTCTTGTAAACAGAGCCGTTCGAAACTTTGGGGTGGCTGTGACTTTTTGATTTTAAATTCCCTAAGCTATAGGACCATAAGTGGAAGTGCCCTAGGCTCTGTTGCTTTGTTTTTTAGATGTTTCAGGAAACACCATACACTTCTCCCGAGTGGTTGTTGGCAATTTACATCCTGCCCTTCAGCATAACAAGGCTCCCAGTTCTCCATGGCCTGTTCTGCCTTTCTGGATTTTACACTTTTTTCAGATGGCCCTTTTGACCGGGGGGAAGTGAGACTTCATTGTAGTGCAGATTTCCTTTGCAAGCTTGCCTGGTTGGCCAAAAAGGGCGTATGCGTTTTTTCCTGAATATATTCAGGAAAAAACGCATACGCCCTTTTTGGCCAAGTGCATCATTGTGGACGTTCTGCCTCTTTTCCTATGCTTTCAATGCAATTCCAGTCTACCTCCTGAAATCGGTTTCCTGCAATTCTGCCCCGCTTTCAAGTCCTCCTGGCAGCCTTACTTCAGTCTATTTTTGGACGATAGCTGTCATTTATAACTCTGCAGGTTTGTGAATTACAGTGCCCCTGAGCTCCTTTCTTCAACTCGCTTTCTTTTGAGCTGGCCGCAACACCGCAGGATGGCTTCAGGCCCTAATCTGGTTCCGGCACGGCACGCTGAGCCTTTGGTTATTTCGTCTTCCTGGTGGGAAATGAGAGTTAAATTTGCCCGTCCAGACACCTCCAGCTAGCCTCTCATTGGTTCTCGCTATTCCTGTTCATCTTCCGCAGAAATTGCAAACTGGGACAAACAGGAGGTTAAAGGCGCTGACTTTCCAAGTGGGGAGAGTGTTAGTAAAGCGTCTGGAATGTTGCACCCGAGTACCAGGGTACGAAAACTGAGACATATTTGAACACGTCTCCCGATCACATGGTTGATCATACTCTAGGTTCCACATGCATGTTTTAGCTGAAGGAAGAATACCTTAAACCTGGGTAGTTGAAACCCGTGGAATGGGTACCATGCAATATGACTTCAAAGGGTCTTCATTTGCTCACCGAACCTCTCCAATCCTATCACTGCTGCGTTTATGCCCCTGTACACATGCTTGATTCTCTTTCGGAGACATAGCAATCCATAGGTTTTAAGATACTTACTAGTCAGGTACATTCTTAGGCATTTAATATGCGGTGTTGAGTCCATTTCGTTGAGCAAGGAGTAGCTCTTGTCTATTCCATATTTGGCTTAAGGAACTTTATCTGTGCTCATTTCAGTCTCTGGTTTTATGCAGCACCCCAACTCACCTTTACCCTTAAGCAAGCATAAGTTGGTTTTCTAAATTTGAGACCCTGTTCTGTTCTGTAATTCAGTTCCTGTGTAGCCAAGTTTACATTCCGTGTATTAGTGATATCTTATGATGTTTCTTTTTCTGTGTGACTTATTTCAGTTAGAATCATCGTACCTGAATCCACTCATTATGCTGCTACGGGCCTGATGACATAGATTTCATTGCTGAGTGATACTGCATTGTACGTAAGTACCACAAGTTCTTTATCCATTTTTCACTTTCTGCGATGTTCAACTTGTACTGTAAACGAGGTTCTTGTAAACAGAGCCGTTCCAAACTTTGGGGTGGCTGTGTCTTTTTGAATTTAATTTCCCTAAGCTATAGGACCATAAGTGGAAGTGCCCTAGGCTCTGTTGCTTTGTTTTCTAGATGTTTCAGGAAACACCATACACTTCTCCCGAGTGGTTGTTGGCAATTTACATCCCGCCCATCAGCATAACAAGGCTCCCAGTTCTCCATGGCCTGTCCTGCCTTTCTGGATTTTACACTTTTTTCAGATGGCCCTTTTGACCGGGGGGAAGTGAGACTTCATTGTAGTGCAGATTTCCTTTGCAAGCTTGCCTGGTTGGCCAAAAAGGGCGTATGCGTTTTTTCCTGAATATATTCAGGAAAAAACGCATACGCCCTTTTTGGCCAAGTGCATCATTGTGGACGTTCTGCCTCTTTTCCTATGCTTTCAATGCAATTCCAGTCTACCTCCTGAAATCGGTTTCCTGCAATTCTGCCCCGCTTTCAAGTCCTCTTGGCAGCCTTACTTCAGTCTATTTTTGGACGATAGCTGTCATTTATAACTCTGCAGGTTTGTGAATTACAGTGCCCCTGAGCTCCTTTCTTCAACTCGCTTTCTTGTGACCTGGCCGCAACACCGCAGGATGTCTTCAGGCCCTAATCTGGTTCCGGCACGGCACGCTGAGCCTTTGGTTATTTCCTCTTCCTGGTGGGAAATGAGAGTTAAATTTGCCCGTCCAGACACCTCCAGCTAGTCTCTCATTGGTTCTCGCTATTCCTGTTCATCTTCCGCAGAAATTGCAAACTGGGCCAAACAGGAGGTTAAAGGCGCTGACTTTCCAAGTGGGGAGAGTGTTAGTAAAGCGTCTGGAATGTTGCACCCGAGTACCAGGGGAGGAAAACTGAGACATATTTGACACGTCTCCCGTTCACATGGTTGATCATTCTTGGGTTCCACATGCATGTTTTAGCTGAAGGAAGAATACCTTAAACCTGGAGAGTTGAGACCCGTGTAATGGGTACCATGCAATATGACTTCAAAGGGTCTTCACTTGCTCACCGAACCTCTCCAGTCCTATCACTGCTGCGTTCATGCCCCTGTACACATGCTTGATTCTCTTTCGGAGACATAGCAATCCATAGGTTTTAAGATACTTACTAGTCAGGTACATTCTTAGGCGTTTAATATGCGGTGTTGAGTCCATTTCGTTGAGCAAGGAGTAGCTCTTGTCTATTCCATATTTGGCTTAAGGAACTTTATCTGTGCTCATTTCAATCTCTGGTTTTATGCAGCACCCCAACTCACCTTTCCCCTTAAGCAAGCATAAGTTGGTTTTCTAAATTTGAGACCCCGTTCTGTTCTGTAATTCAGTTCCTGTGTAGCCAAGTTTACATTCCGTGTATTACTGATATCTTATGATGTTTCTTTTTCTGTGTGACTTATTTCAGTTAGAATCATCATACCTGAATCCACTCATTGTTCTGCTAAGGGCCTGATGACATAGATTTCATTGCTGAGTGATATTGCTTTGTAAGTAAATACCACAACTTCTTTATCCATTTT
Source organism: Delphinus delphis (assembly GCF_949987515.2). Lineage (NCBI taxonomy): Eukaryota > Metazoa > Chordata > Mammalia > Artiodactyla > Delphinidae > Delphinus > Delphinus delphis. The sequence goes on from NC_082684.1 coordinate 150,871,274, forward strand.
TCACTTTCTGCGATGTTGAACTTGTACTGTAAACGAGGTTCTTGTAAACAGAGACGTCCCAAACTTTGGGGTGGCTGTGTCTTTTTGATTTTAATTTCCCTAAGCTATAGGACCATAAGTGGCAGTGCCCTAGGCTCTGTTGCTTTGTTTTTTAGATGTTTCAGGAAACACCATACACTTCTCCCGAATGTCTGTTGGCAATTTACATCCCGCCCATCAGCATAACAAGGCTCCCAGTTCTCCATGGCCTGTCCTGCCTTTCTGGATTTTACACTTTTTTCAGATGGCCCTTTTGACCGGGGGGAAGTGAGACTTCATTGTAGTGCAGATTTCCTTTGCAAGCTTGCTTGGTTGGCCAAAAAGGGCGTATGCGTTTTTTCCTGAATATATTCAGGAAAAAACGCATACGCCCTTTTTGGCCAAGTGCATCATTGTGGACGTTCTGCCTCTTTTCCTATGCTTTCAATGCAATTCCAGTCTACCTCCTGAAATCGGTTTCCTGCAATTCTGCCCCTCTTTCAAGTCCTTTTGGCAGCCTTACTTCAGTCTATTTTTGGACGATAGCTGTCATTTATAACTCTGCAGGTTTGTGAATTACAGTGCCCCTGAGCTCCTTTCTTCAACTCGCTTTCTTGTGACCTGGCCGCAACACCGCAGGATGTCTTCAGGCCCTAATCTGGTTCCGGCACGGCACGCTGAGCCTTTGGTTATTTCCTCTTCCTGGTGGGAAATGAGAGTTAAATTTGCCCGTCGAGACACCTCCAGCTAGTCTCTCATTGGTTCTCGCTATTCCTGTTCATCTTCCAAGAAATTGCAAACTGGGCCAAACAGGAGGTTAAAGGCGCTGACTCTCCAAGTGGGGAGACTGTTAGTAAAGCGTCTGGAATGTTGCACCCGAGTACCAGGGGAGGAAAACTGAGACATATTTGAACACGTCTCCCGTTCACATGGTTGATCATACTTGGGTTCCACATGCATCTTTTAGCTGAAGGAAGAATACCTTAAACCTGGGTATTTGAAACCCGTGGAATGGGTACCATGCAATATGACTTCAACGGGTCTTCATTTGCTCACCGAACGTCTCCAATCCTATCACTGCTGCGTTTATGCCCCTGTACACATGCTTGATTCTCTTTCGGAGACATAGCAATCCATAGGTTTTAAGATACTTACTAGTCAGGTACATTCTTAGGCGTTTAATATGCGGTGTTGAGTCCATTTCGTTGAGCAAGGAGTAGCTCTTGTCTATTCCATATTTGGCTTAAGGAACTTTATCTGTGCTCATTTCAATCTCTGGTTTTATGCAGCACCCCAACTCACCTTTCCCCTTAAGCAAGCATAAGTTGGTTTTCTAAATTTGAGACCCTGTTCTGTTCTGTAATTCAGTTCCTGTGTAGCCAAGTTTACATTCCGTGTATTACTGATATCTTATGATGTTTCTTTTTCTGTGTGACTTATTTCAGTTAGAATCATCATACCTGAATCCACTCATTGTGCTGCTAAGGTCCTGATGACACAGATTTCATTGCTGAGTGATATTGCTTTGTAAGTAAATACCACAACTTCTTTATCCATTTTTCACTTTCTGCGATGTTGAACTTGTACTGTAAACGAGGTTCTTGTAAACAGAGCCGTTCGAAACTTTGGGGTGGCTGTGTCTTTTTGATTTTAAATTCCCTAAGCTATAGGACCATAAGTGGAAGTGCCCTAGGCTCTGTTGCTTTGTTTTTTAGATGTTTCAGGAAACACCATACACTGCTCCCGAGTGTTTGTTGGCAATTTACATCCCGCACTTCAGCATAACAAGGCTCCCAGTTCTCCATGGCCTGTCCTGCCTTTCTGGATTTTACACTTTTTTCAGATGGCCCTTTTGACCGGGGGGAAGTGAGACTTCATTGTAGTGCAGATTTCCTTTGCAAGCTTGCTTGGTTGGCCAAAAAGGGCGTATGCGTTTTTTCCTGAATATATTCAGGAAAAAACGCATACGCCCTTTTTGGCCAAGTGCATCATTGTGGACGTTCTGCCTCTTTTCCTATGCTTTCAATGCAATTCCAGTCTACCTCCTGAAATCGGTTTCCTGCAATTCTGCCCCGCTTTCAAGTCCTCTTGGCAGCCTTACTTCAGTCTATTTTTGGACGATAGCTGTCATTTATAACTCTGCAGGTTTGTGAATTACAGTGCCCCTGAGCTCCTTTCTTCAACTCGCTTTCTTGTGACCTGGCCGCAACACCGCAGGATGTCTTCAGGCCCTAATCTGGTTCTGGCACGGCACGCTGAGCCTTTGGTTAATTCCTCTTCCTGGTGGGAAATGAGAGTTAAATTTGCCCATCCAGACACCTCCAGCTAGTCTCTCATTGGTTCTCGCTATTCCTGTTCATCTTCCACAGAAATTGCAAACTAGGCCAAACAGGAGGTTAAAGGGACTGACTCTCCAAGTGGGGAGAGTGTTAGTAAAGCGTCTGGAATGTTGCACCCGAGTACCAGGGTACGAAAACGGAGACATATTTGAACACGTCTCCCGATCACATGGTTGACCATACTCTAGGTCCCACATGCATGTTTTAGCTGAAGGAAGAATACCTTAAACCTGGGTAGTTGAAACCCGTGGAATGGGTACCATGCAATATGACTTCAAAGGGTCTTCATTTGCTCACCGAACCTCTCCAATCCTATCACTGCTGCGTTTATGCCCCTGTACACATGCTTGATTCTCTTTCGGAGACATAGCAATCCATAGGTTTTAAGATACTTACTAGTCAGGTACATTCTTAGGCGTTTAATATGCGGTGTTGAGTCCATTTCGTTGAGCAAGGAGTAGCTCTTGTCTATTCCATATTTGGCTTAAGGAACTTTATCTGCGCTCATTTCAATCTCTGGTTTTATGCAGCACCCCAACTCACCTTTACCCTTAAGCAAGCATAAGTTGGTTTTCTAAATTTGAGACCCTGTTCTGTTCTGTAATTCAGTTCCTGTGTAACCAAGTTTACATTCCGTGTATTAGTGATATCTTATGATGTTTCTTTTTCTGTGTGACTTATTTCAGTTAGAATCATCGTACCTGAATCCACTCATTATGCTGCTACGGGCCTGATGACATAGATTTCATTGCTGAGTGATACTGCATTGTAGGTAAGTACCACAAGTTCTTTATCCATTTTTCACTTTCTGCGATGTTGAACTTGTACTGTAAATGAGGTTCTTGTAAACAGAGCCGTTCGAAACTTTGGGGTGGCTGTGTCTTTTTGATTTTAAATTCCCTAAGCTATAGGACCATAAGTGGAAGTACCCTAGGCTCTGTTGCTTTGTTTTTTAGATGTTTCAGGAAACACCATACACTTCTCCGGAGTGGCTGTTGGCAATTTACATCCCGCCCATCAGCATAACAAGGCTCCCAGTTCTCCATGGCCTGTCCTGCCTTTCTGGATTTTACACTTTTTTCAGATGGCCCTTTTGACCGGGGGGAAGTGAGACTTCATTGTAGTGCAGATTTCCTTTGCAAGCTTGCTTGGTTGGCCAAAAAGGGCGTATGCGTTTTTTCCTGAATATATTCAGGAAAAAACGCATACGCCCTTTTTGGCCAAGTGCATCATTGTGGACGTTCTGCCTCTTTTCCTATGCTTTCAATGCAATTCCAGTCTACCTCCTGAAATCGGTTTCCTGCAATTCTGCCCCACTTTCAAGTCCTCTTGGCAGCCTTACTTCAGTCTATTTTTGGACGATAGCTGTCATTTATAACTCTGCAGGTTTGTGAATTACAGTGCCCCTGAGCTCCTTTCTTCAACTCGCTTTCTTGTGACCTGGCCGCAACACCGCAGGATGTCTTCAGGCCCTAATCTGGTTCCGGAACGGCATGCTGAGCCTTTGGTTATTTCCTCTTCCTGGTGGGAAATGAGAGTTAAATTTGCCCGTCCAGACACCTCCAGCTAGTCTCTCATTGGTTCTCGCTATTCCTGTTCATCTTCCGCAGAAATTGCAAACTGGGCCAAACAGGAGGTTAAAGGCACTGACTTTCCAAGTGGGGAGAGTGTTAGTAAAGCATCTGGAATGTTGCACCCGAGTACCAGGGTACGAAAACTGAGACATATTTGAACACGTCTCCCGTTCACATGGTTGATTATACTTGGGTTCCACATGCATGTTTTAGCTTAAGGAAGAATACCTTAAACCTGTGTATTTGAAACCCGTTGAATGGGTACCATGCAATATGACTTCAAAGGGTCTTCATTTGCTCACCGAACCTCTCCAATCCTATCACTGCTGCATTTATGCCCCTGTACACATGCTTGATTCTCTTTCGGAGACATAGCAATCCATAGGTTTTAAGATACTTACTAGTCAGGTACATTCTTAGGCGTTTAATATGCGGTGTTGAGTCCATTTCGTTGAGCAAGGAGTAGCTCTTGTCTATTCCATATTTGGCTTAAGGAACTTTATCTGTGCTCATTTCAATCTCTGGTTTTATGCAGCACCCCAACTCACCTTTACCCTTAAGCAAGCATAAGTTGGTTTTCTAAATTTGAGACCCTGTTCTGTTCTGTAATTCAGTTCCTGTGTAGCCAAGTTTCCATTCCGTGTATTACTGATATCTTATGATGTTTCTTTTTCTGTGTGACTTATTTCAGTTAGAATCATCATACCTGAATCCACTCATTGTGCTGCTAAGGTCCTGATGACACAGATTTCATTGCTGAGTGATATTGCTTTGTAAGTAAATACCACAACTTTTTTATCCATTTTTCACTTTCTGCGATGTTGAACTTGTACTGTAAACGAGGTTCTTGTAAACAGAGCCGTTCGAAACTTTGGGGTGGCTGTGTCTTTTTGATTTTAAATTCCCTAAGCTATAGGACCATAAGTGGAAGTGCCCTAGGCTCTGTTGCTTTGTTTTTTAGATGTTTCAGGAAACACCATACACTGCTCCCGAGTGTTTGTTGGCAATTTACATCCCGCCCTTCAGCATAACAAGGCTCCCAGTTCTCCATGGCCTGTCCTGCCTTTCTGGATTTTACACTTTTTTCAGATGGCCCTTTTGACCGGGGGGAAGTGAGACTTCATTGTAGTGCAGATTTCCTTTGCAAGCTTGCTTGGTTGGCCAAAAAGGGCGTATGCGTTTTTTCCTGAATATATTCAGGAAAAAACGCATACGCCCTTTTTGGCCAAGTGCATCATTGTGGACGTTCTGCCTCTTTTCCTATGCTTTCAATGCAATTCCAGTCTACCTCCTGAAATCGGTTTCCTGCAATTCTGCCCCGCTTTCAAGTCCTCTTGGCAGCCTTACTTCAGTCTATTTTTGGACGATAGCTGTCATTTATAACTCTGCAGGTTTGTGAATTACAGTGCCCCTGAGCTCCTTTCTTCAACTCGCTTTCTTTTGAGCTGGCCGCAACACCGCAGGATGGCTTCAGGCCCTAATCTGGTTCCGGCACGGCACGCTGAGCCTTTGGTTATTTCCTCTTCCTGGTGGGAAATGAGAGTTAAATTTGCCCGTCCAGACACCTCCAGCTAGCCTCTCATTGGTTCTCGCTATTCCTGTTCATCTTCCGCAGAAATTGCAAACTGGGACAAACAGGAGGTTAAAGGCGCTGACTTTCCAAGTGGGGAGAGTGTTAGTAAAGCGTCTGGAATGTTGCACCCGAGTACCAGGGTACGAAAACTGAGACATATTTGAACACGTCTCCCGATCACATGGTTGATCATACTCTGGGTTCCACATGCATGTTTTAGCTGAAGGAAGAATACCTAAAACCTGGGTAGTTGAAACCCGTGGAATGGGTACCATGCAATATGACTTCAATGGGTCTTCATTTCCTCACCGAATCTCTCCAATCCTATCACTGCTGCGTTTATGCCCCTGTACACATGCTTGATTCTCTTTCGGAGACATAGCAATCCATAGGTTTTAAGATACTTACTAGTCAGGTACATTCTTAGGCGTTTAATATGCGGTGTTGAGTCCATTTCGTTGAGCAAGGAGTAGCTCTTGTCTATTCCATATTTGGCTTAAGGAACTTTATCTGTGCTCATTTCAATCTCTGGTTTTATGCAGCACCCCAACTCACCTTTACCCTTAAGCAAGCATAAGTTGGTTTTCTAAATTTGAGACCCTGTTCTGTTCTGTAATTCAGTTCCTGTGTAGCCAAGTTTACATTCCGTGTATTACTGATATCTTATGATGTTTCTTTTTCTGTGTGACTTATTTCAGTTAGAATCATCATACCTGAATCCACTCATTGTGCTGCTAAGGGCCTGATGACATAGATTTCATTGCTGAGTGATATTGCTTTGTAAGTGAATACCACAACTTCTTTATCCATTTTTCACTTTCTGCGATGTTGAACTTGTACTGTAAACGAGGTTCTTGTAAACAGAGGCGTCCCAAACTTTGGGGTGGCTGTGTCTTTTTGATTTTAATTTCCCTAAGCTATAGGACCATAAGTGGAAGTGCCCTAGGCTCTGTTGCTTTGTTTTTTAGATGTTTCAGGAAACACCATACACTTCTCCCAAGTGTCTGTTGGCAATTTACATCCCGCCCATCAGCATAACAAGGCTCCCAGTTCTCAATGGCCTGTCCTGCCTTTCTGGATTTTACACTTTTTTCAGATGGCCCTTTTGACCGGGGGGAAGTGAGACTTCATTGTAGTGCAGATTTCCTTTGCAAGCTTGCTTGGTTGGCCAAAAAGGGCGTATGCGTTTTTTCCTGAATATATTCAGGAAAAAACGCATACGCCCTTTTTGGCCAAGTGCATCATTGTGGACGTTCTGCCTCTTTTCCTATGCTTTCAATGCAATTCCAGTCTACCTCCTGAAATCGGTTTCCTGCAATTCTGCCCCGCTTTCAAGTCCTCTTGGCAGCCTTACTTCAGTATATTTTTGGACGATAGCTGTCATTTATAACTCTGCAGGTTTGTGAATTACAGTGCCCCTGAGCTCCTTTCTACAACTCGCTTTCTTGTGAGCTGGCCGCAACACCGCAGGATGGCTTCAGGCCCTAATCTGGTTCCGGCACGGCACGCTGAGCCTTTGGTTATTTCGTCTTCCTGGTGGGAAATGAGAGTTAAATTTGCCCGTCCAGACACCTCCAGCTAGTCTCTCACTGGTTCTCGCTATTCCTGTTCATCTTCCACAGAAATTGCAAACTGGGCCAAACAGGAGGTTAAAGGGACTGACTCTCCAAGTGGGGAGAGTGTTAGTAAAGCGTCTGGAATGTTGCACCCGAGTACCAGGGTACGAAAACTGAGACATATTTGAACACGTCTCCCGATGACATGGTTGATCATACTCTAGGTTCCACATGCATGTTTTAGCTGAAGGAAGAATACCTTAAACCTGGGTAGTTGAAACCCGTGGAATGGGTACCATGCAATATGACTTCAAAGGGTCTTCATTTGCTCACCGAACCTCTCCAATCCTATCACTGCTGCGTTTATGCCCCTGTACACATGCTTGATTCTCTTTCGGAGACATAGCAATCCATAGGTTTTAAGATACTTACTAGTCAGGTACATTCTTAGGCATTTAATATGCGGTGTTGAGTCCATTTCGTTGAGCAAGGAGTAGCTCTTGTCTATTCCATATTTGGCTTAAGGAGCTTTATCTGTGCTCATTTCAATCTCTGGTTTTATGCAGCACCCCAACTCACCTTTCCCCTTAAGCAAGCATAAGTTGGTTTTCTAAATTTGAGACCCTGTTCTGTTCTGTAATTCAGTTCCTGTGTAGCCAAGTTTCCATTCCGTGTATTAGTGATATCTTATGATGTTTCTTTTTCTGTGTGACTTATTTCAGTTAGAATCATCGTACCTGAATCCACTCATTATGCTGGTACGGGCCTGATGACATAGATTTCATTGCTGAGTGATACTGCATTGTACGTAAGTACCACAAGTTCTTTATCCATTTTTCACTTTCTGCGATGTTCAACTTGTACTGTAAACGAGGTTCTTGTAAACAGAGCCGTTCGAAACTTTGGGGTGGCTGTGTCTTTTTGATTTTAAATTCCCTAAGCTATAGGACCATAAGTGGAAGTGCCCTAGGCTCTGTTGCTTTGTTTTTTAGATGTTTCAGGAAACACCATACACTTCTCCCGAGTGGTTGTTGGCAATTTACATCCCGCCCATCAGCATAACAAGGCTCCCAGTTCTCCATGGCCTGTCCTGCCTTTCTGGATTTTACACTTTTTTCAGATGGCCCTTTTGACCGGGGGGAAGTGAGACTTCATTGTAGTGCAGATTTCCTTTGCAAGCTTGCTTGGTTGGCCAAAAAGGGCGTATGCGTTTTTTCCTGAATATATTCAGGAAAAAACGCATACGCCCTTTTTGGCCAAGTGCATCATTGTGGACGTTCTGCCTCTTCTCCTATGCTTTCAATGCAATTCCAGTCTACCTCCTGAAATCGGTTTCCTGCAATTCTGCCCCGCTTTCAAGTCCTCTTGGCAGCCTTACTTCAGTCTATTTTTGGACGATAGCTGTCATTTATAACTCTGCAGGTTTGTGAATTACAGTGCCCCTGAGCTCCTTTCTTCAACTCGCTTTCTTGTGACCTGGCCGCAACACCGCAGGATGGCTTCAGGCCCTAATCTGGTTCTGGCACGGCACGCTGAGCCTTTGGTTAATTCCTCTTCCTGGTGGGAAATGAGAGTTAAATTTGCCCATCCAGACACCTCCAGCTAGTCTCTCATTGGTTCTCGCTATTCCTGTTCATCTTCCGCAGAAATTGCAAACTAGGCCAAACAGGAGGTTAAAGGGACTGACTCTCCAAGTGGGGAGAGTGTTAGTAAAGCGTCTGGAATGTTGCACCCGAGTACCAGGGTACGAAAACGGAGACATATTTGAACACGTCTCCCGATCACATGGTTGATCATACTCTAGGTCCCACATGCATGTTTTAGCTGAAGGAAGAATACCTTAAACCTGGGTAGTTGAAACCCGTGGAATGGGTACCATGCAATATGACTTCAAAGGGTCTTCATTTGCTCACCGAACCTCTCCAATCCTATCACTGCTGCGTTTATGCCCCTGTACACATGCTTGATTCTCTTTCGGAGACATAGCAATCCATAGGTTTTAAGATACTTACTAGTCAGGTACATTCTTAGGCGTTTAATATGCGGTGTTGAGTCCATTTCGTTGAGCAAGGAGTAGCTCTTGTCTATTCCATATTTGGCTTAAGGAACTTTATCTGCGCTCATTTCAATCTCTGGTTTTATGCAGCACCCCAACTCACCTTTACCCTTAAGCAAGCATAAGTTGGTTTTCTAAATTTGAGACCCTGTTCTGTTCTGTAATTCAGTTCCTGTGTAACCAAGTTTACATTCCGTGTATTAGTGATATCTTATGATGTTTCTTTTTCTGTGTGACTTATTTCAGTTAGAATCATCGTACCTGAATCCACTCATTATGCTGCTACGGGCCTGATGACATAGATTTCATTGCTGAGTGATACTGCATTGTAGGTAAGTACCACAAGTTCTTTATCCATTTTTCACTTTCTGCGATGTTGAACTTGTACTGTAAATGAGGTTCTTGTAAACAGAGCCGTTCGAAACTTTGGGGTGGCTGTGTGTTTTTGATTTTAAATTCCCTAAGCTATAGGACCATAAGTGGAAGTACCCTAGGCTCTGTTGCTTTGTTTTTTAGATGTTTCAGGAAACACCATACACTTCTCCGGAGTGGCTGTTGGCAATTTACATCCCGCCCATCAGCATAACAAGGCTCCCAGTTCTCCATGGCCTGTCCTGCCTTTCTGGATTTTACACTTTTTTCAGATGGCCCTTTTGACCGGAGGGAAGTGAGACTTCATTGTAGTGCAGATTTCCTTTGCAAGCTTGCTTGGTTGGCCAAAAAGGGCGTATGCGTTTTTTCCTGAATATATTCAGGAAAAAACGCATACGCCCTTTTTGGCCAAGTGCATCATTGTGGACGTTCTGCCTCTTTTCCTATGCTTTCAATGCAATTCCAGTCTACCTCCTGAAATCGGTTTCCTGCAATTCTGCCCCGCTTTCAAGTCCTCTTGGCAGGCTTACTTCAGTCTATTTTTGGACGATAGCTGTCATTTATAACTCTGCAGGTTTGTGAATTACAGTGCCCCTGAGCTCCTTTCTTCAACTCGCTTTCTTGTGACCTGGCCGCAACACCGCAGGATGTCTTCAGGCCCTAATCTGGTTCCGGAACGGCATGCTGAGCCTTTGGTTATTTCCTCTTCCTGGTGGGAAATGAGAGTTAAATTTGCCCGTCCAGACACCTCCAGCTAGTCTCTCATTGGTTCTCGCTATTCCTGTTCATCTTCCGCAGAAATTGCAAACTGGGCCAAACAGGAGGTTAAAGGCACTGACTTTCCAAGTGGGGAGAGTGTTAGTAAAGCATCTGGAATGTTGCACCCGAGTACCAGGGTACGAAAACTGAGACATATTTGAACACGTCTCCCGTTCACATGGTTGATTATACTTGGGTTCCACATGCATGTTTTAGCTTAAGGAAGAATACCTTAAACCTGTGTATTTGAAACCCGTTGAATGGGTACCATGCAATATGACTTCAAAGGGTCTTCATTTGCTCACCGAACCTCTCCAATCCTATCACTGCTGCATTTATGCCCCTGTACACATGCTTGATTCTCTTTCGGAGACATAGCAATCCATAGGTTTTAAGATACTTACTAGTCAGGTACATTCTTAGGCGTTTAATATGCGGTGTTGAGTCCATTTCGTTGAGCAAGGAGTAGCTCTTGTCTATTCCATATTTGGCTTAAGGAACTTTATCTGTGCTCATTTCAATCTCTGGTTTTATGCAGCACCCCAACTCACCTTTACCCTTAAGCAAGCATAAGTTGGTTTTCTAAATTTGAGACCCTGTTCTGTTCTGTAATTCAGTTCCTGTGTAGCCAAGTTTCCATTCCGTGTATTACTGATATCTTATGATGTTTCTTTTTCTGTGTGACTTATTTCAGTTAGAATCATCATACCTGAATCCACTCATTGTGCTGCTAAGGTCCTGATGACACAGATTTCATTGCTGAGTGATATTGCTTTGTAAGTAAATACCACAACTTTTTTATCCATTTTTCACTTTCTGCGATGTTGAACTTGTACTGTAAACGAGGTTCTTGTAAACAGAGCCGTTCGAAACTTTGGGGTGGCTGTGTCTTTTTGATTTTAAATTCCCTAAGCTATAGGACCATAAGTGGAAGTGCCCTAGGCTCTGTTGCTTTGTTTTTTAGATGTTTCAGGAAACACCATACACTGCTCCCGAGTGTTTGTTGGCAATTTACATCCCGCCCTTCAGCATAACAAGGCTCCCAGTTCTCCATGGCCTGTCCTGCCTTTCTGGATTTTACACTTTTTTCAGATGGCCCTTTTGACCGGGGGGAAGTGAGACTTCATTGTAGTGCAGATTTCCTTTGCAAGCTTGCTTGGTTGGCCAAAAAGGGCGTATGCGTTTTTTCCTGAATATATTCAGGAAAAAACGCATACACCCTTTTTGGCCAAGTGCATCATTGTGGACGTTCTGCCTCTTTTCCTATGCTTTCAATGCAATTCCAGTCTACCTCCTGAAATCGGTTTCCTGCAATTCTGCCCCGCTTTCAAGTCCTCTTGGCAGCCTTACTTCAGTCTATTTTTGGACGATAGCTGTCATTTATAACTCTGCAGGTTTGTGAATTACAGTGCCCCTGAGCTCCTTTCTTCAACTCGCTTTCTTTTGAGCTGGCCGCAACACCGCAGGATGGCTTCAGGCCCTAATCTGGTTCCGGCACGGCACGCTGAGCCTTTGGTTATTTCCTCTTCCTGGTGGGAAATGAGAGTTAAATTTGCCCGTCCAGACACCTCCAGCTAGCCTCTCATTGGTTCTCGCTATTCCTGTTCATCTTCCGCAGAAATTGCAAACTGGGACAAACAGGAGGTTAAAGGCGCTGACTTTCCAAGTGGGGAGAGTGTTAGTAAAGCGTCTGGAATGTTGCACCCGAGTACCAGGGTACGAAAACTGAGACATATTTGAACACGTCTCCCGATCACATGGTTGATCATACTCTGGGTTCCACATGCATGTTTTAGCTGAAGGAAGAATACCTAAAACCTGGGTAGTTGAAACCCGTGGAATGGGTACCATGCAATATGACTTCAATGGGTCTTCATTTCCTCACCGAATCTCTCCAATCCTATCACTGCTGCGTTTATGCCCCTGTACACATGCTTGATTCTCTTTCGGAGACATAGCAATCCATAGGTTTTAAGATACTTACTAGTCAGGTACATTCTTAGGCGTTTAATATGCGGTGTTGAGTCCATTTCGTTGAGCAAGGAGTAGCTCTTGTCTATTCCATATTTGGCTTAAGGAACTTTATCTGTGCTCATTTCAATCTCTGGTTTTATGCAGCACCCCAACTCACCTTTACCCTTAAGCAAGCATAAGTTGGTTTTCTAAATTTGAGACCCTGTTCTGTTCTGTAATTCAGTTCCTGTGTAGCCAAGTTTACATTCCGTGTATTACTGATATCTTATGATGTTTCTTTTTCTGTGTGACTTATTTCAGTTAGAATCATCATACCTGAATCCACTCATTGTGCTGCTAAGGGCCTGATGACATAGATTTCATTGCTGAGTGATATTGCTTTGTAAGTGAATACCACAACTTCTTTATCCATTTTTCACTTTCTGCGATGTTGAACTTGTACTGTAAACGAGGTTCTTGTAAACAGAGGCGTCCCAAACTTTGGGGTGGCTGTGTCTTTTTGATTTTAATTTCCCTAAGCTATAGGACCATAAGTGGAAGTGCCCTAGGCTCTGTTGCTTTGTTTTTTAGATGTTTCAGGAAACACCATACACTTCTCCCAAGTGTCTGTTGGCAATTTACATCCCGCCCATCAGCATAACAAGGCTCCCAGTTCTCAATGGCCTGTCCTGCCTTTCTGGATTTTACACTTTTTTCAGATGGCCCTTTTGACCGGGGGGAAGTGAGACTTCATTGTAGTGCAGATTTCCTTTGCAAGCTTGCTTGGTTGGCCAAAAAGGGCGTATGCGTTTTTTCCTGAATATATTCAGGAAAAAACGCATACGCCCTTTTTGGCCAAGTGCATCATTGTGGACGTTCTGCCTCTTTTCCTATGCTTTCAATGCAATTCCAGTCTACCTCCTGAAATCGGTTTCCTGCAATTCTGCCCCGCTTTCAAGTCCTCTTGGCAGCCTTACTTCAGTATATTTTTGGACGATAGCTGTCATTTATAACTCTGCAGGTTTGTGAATTACAGTGCCCCTGAGCTCCTTTCTACAACTCGCTTTCTTGTGAGCTGGCCGCAACACCGCAGGATGGCTTCAGGCCCTAATCTGGTTCCGGCACGGCACGCTGAGCCTTTGGTTAATTCCTCTTCCTGGTGGGAAATGAGAGTTAAATTTGCCCGTCCAGACACCTCCAGCTAGTCTCTCATTGGTTCTCGCTATTCCTGTTCATCTTCCGCAGAAATTGCAAACTGGGCCAAACAGGAGGTTAAAGGGACTGACTCTCCAAGTCGGGAGAGTGTTAGTAAAGCGTCTGGAATGTTGCACCCAAGTACCAGGGGAGGAAAACTGAGACATATTTGAACACGTCTCCCGTTCACACGGTTGATCATACTCTGGGTTCCACATGCATGTTTTAGCTGAAGGAAGAATACCTTAAACCTGGAGAGTTGAGACCCGTGTAATGGGTACCATGCAATATGACTTCAAAGGGTCTTCATTTGCTCACGAACCTCTCCAATCCTATCACTGCTGCGTTTATGCCCCTGTACACATGCTTGATTCTCTTTCGGAGACATAGCAATCCATAGGTTTTAAGATACTTACTAGTCAGGTACATTCTTAGGCATTTAATATGCGGTGTTGAGTCCATTTCGTTGAGCAAGGAGTAGCTCTTGTCTATTCCATATTTGGCTTAAGGAACTTTATCTGTGCTCATTTCAATCTCTGGTTTTATGCAGCACCCCAACTCACCTTTACCCTTAAGCAAGCATAAGTTGGTTTTCTAAATTTGAGACCCTGTTCTGTTCTGTAATTCAGTTCCTGTGTAGCCAAGTTTCCATTCCGTGTATTACTGATATCTTATGATGTTTCTTTTTCTGTGTGACTTATTTCAGTTAGAATCATCGTACCTGAATCCACTCATTGTGCTGCTAAGGGCCTGATGACACAGATTTCATTGCTGAGTGATATTGCTTTGTAAGTAAATACCACAACTTCTTTATCCATTTTTCACTTTCTGCGATGTTGAACTTGTACTGTAAACGAGGTTCTTGTAAACAGAGCCGTTCCAAACTTTGGGGTGGCTGTGTCTTTTTGATTTTAAATTCCCTAAGCTATAGGACCATAAGTGGAAGTGCCCTAGGCTCTGTTGCTTTGTTTTTTAGATGTTTCAGGAAACACCATACACTTCTCCCGAGTGGCTGTTGGCAATTTACATCCCGCCCATCAGCATAACAAGGCTCCCAGTTCTCCATGGCCTGTCCTGCCTTTCTGGATTTTACACTTTTTTCAGATGGCCCTTTTGACCGGGGGGAAGTGAGACTTCATTGTAGTGCAGATTTCCTTTGCAAGCTTGCTTGGTTGGCCAAAAAGGGCGTATGCGTTTTTTCCTGAATATATTCAGGAAAAAACGCATACGCCCTTTTTGGCCAAGTGCATCATTGTGGACGTTCTGCCTCTTTTCCTATGCTTGCAATGCAATTCCAGTCTACCTCCTGAAATCGGTTTCCTGCAATTCTGCCCCGCTTTCAAGTCCTCTTGGCAGCCTTACTTCAGTCTATTTTTGGACGATAGCTGTCATTTATAACTCTGCAGGTTTGTGAATTACAGTGCCCCTGAGCTCCTTTCTTCAACTCGCTTTCTTGTGACCTGGCCACAACACCGCAGGATGGCTTCAGGCCCTAATCTGGTTCCGGCCCGGCATGCTGAGCCTTTGGTTAATTCCTCTTCCTGGTGGGAAATGAGAGTTAAATTTGCCCGTTCAGACACCTCCAGCTAGTCTCTCATTGGTTCTCGCTATTACTGTTCATCTTCCGCAGAAATTGCAAACTGGGCCAAACAGGAGGTTAAAGGGACTGACTCTCCAAGTGGGGAGAGTGTTAGTAAAGCGTCTGGAATGTTGCACCCGAGTACCAGGGGAGGAAAACTGAGACATATTTGAACACGTCTCCTGATCACATGGTTGATCATACTCTGGGTTCCACATGCATGTTTTAGCTGAAGGAAGAATACCTTAAACCTGGGTAGTTGAAACCCGTGGAATGGGTGCCATGCAATATGATTTCAAAGGGTCTTCATTTGCTCACCGAACCTCTCCAATCCTATCACTGCTGCGTTTATGCCCCTGTACACACGCTTGATTCTCTTTCGGAGACATAGCAATCCATAGGTTTTAAGATACTTACTAGTCAGGTACATTCTTAGGCGTTTAATATGGGGTGTTGAGTCCATGTCGTTGAGCAAGGAGTAGCTCTTGTCTATTCCATATTTGACTTAAGGAACTTTATCTGTGCTCATTTCAATCTCTGGTTTTATGCAGCACCCCAACTCACCTTTCCCCTTAAGCAAGCATAAGTTGGTTTTCTAAATTTGAGACCCTGTTCTGTTTTGGAATGCAGTTCCTGTGTAGCCAAGTTTACATTCCGTGTATTAGTGATATCTTATGATGTTTCTTTTTCTGTGTGACTTATTTCAGTTAGAATCATCGTACCTGAATCCACTCATTATGCTGCTACGGGCCTGATGACATAGATTTCATTGCTGAGTGATACTGCATTGTACGTAAGTACCACAAGTTGTTTATCCATTTTTCACTTTCTGTGATATTGAACTTGTACGGTAAACGAGGTTCTTGTAAACGGAGGTGTCCCAAACTTTGGGGTGGCTGTGTCTTTTTGATTTTCATTTCCCTAAGCTATAGGACCATAAGTGGCAGTGCCCTAGGCTCTGTTGCTTTGTTTTTTAGATGTTTCAGGAAACACCATACACTTCTCCCGAGTGTCTGTTGGCAATTTACATCCCGCCCATCAGCATAACAAGGCTCCCAGTTCTCCATGGCCTGTCCTGCCTTTCTAGATTTTACACTTTTTTCAGATGGTCCTTTTGACCGGGGGGAAGTGAGACTTCATTGTAGTGCAGATTTCCTTTGCAAGCTTGCTTGGTTGGCCAAAAAGGGCGTATGCGTTTTTTCCTGAATATATTCCGGAAAAAACGCATACGCCCTTTTTGGCCAAGTGCATCATTGTGGACGTTCTGCCTCTTTTCCTATGCTTTCAATGCAATTCCAGTCTACCTCCTGAAATCGGTTTCCTGCAATTCTGCCCCGCTTTCAAGTCCTCTTGGCAGCCTTACTTCAGTCTATTTTTGGACGATAGCTGTCATTTATAACTCTGCAGGTTTGTGAATTACAGTGCCCCTGAGCTCCTTTCTTCAACTCGCTTTCTTGTGACCTGGCCGCAACACCGCAGGATGGCTTCAGGCCCT
This sequence comes from Delphinus delphis, assembly GCF_949987515.2. Classification (NCBI taxonomy): domain Eukaryota; kingdom Metazoa; phylum Chordata; class Mammalia; order Artiodactyla; family Delphinidae; genus Delphinus; species Delphinus delphis. The sequence continues at coordinate 150,887,742 of NC_082684.1, forward strand.
AATCTGGTTCCGGCCCGGCATGCTGAGCCTTTGGTTAATTCCTCTTCCTGGTGGGAAATGAGAGTTAAACTTGCCCGTCCAGACACCTCCAGGTAGCCTCTCATTGGTTCTCGCTATTCCTGTTCATCTTCCGCAGAAATTGCAAACTGGGCCAAACAGGAGGTTAAAGGGACTGACTCTCCAAGTGGGGAGAGTGTTAGTAAAGCGTCTGGAATGTTGCACCCGAGTACCAGGGGAGGAAAACTGAGACATATTTGAACACGTCTCCCGATCACATGGTTGATCATACTCTAGGTTCCACATGCATGTTTTAGCTGAAGGAAGAATACCTTAAACCTGGGTAGTTGAAACCCGTGGAATGGGTACCATGCAATATGACTTCAAAGGGTCTTCATTTGCTCACCGAACCTCTCCAATCCTATCACTGCTGCGTTTATGCCCCTGTACACATGCTTGATTCTCTTTCGGAGACATAGCAATCCATAGGTTTTAAGATACTTACAAGTCAGGTACATTCTTAGGCGTTTAATATGCGGTGTTGAGTCCATTTCGTTGAGCAAGGAGTAGCTCTTGTCTATTCCATATTTGGCTTAAGGAACTTTATCTGTGCTCATTTCAATCTCTGGTTTTATGCAGCACCCCAACTCACCTTTACCCTTAAGCAAGCATAAGTTGTTTTTCTAAATTTGAGACCCTGTTCTGTTCTGTAATTCAGTTCCTGTGTAGCCAAGTTTCCATTCCGTGTATTACTGATATCTTATGATGTTTCTTTTTCTGTGTGACTTATTTCAGTTAGAATCATCATACCTGAATCCACTCATTGTGCTGCTAAGGGCCTGATGACATAGATTTCATTGCTGAGTGATATTGCTTTGTAAGTGAATACCACAACTTCTTTATCCATTTTTCACTTTCTGCGATGTTGAACTTGTACTGTAAACGAGGTTCTTGTAAACAGAGCCGTTCCAAACTTTGGGGTGGCTGTGTCTTTTTGATTTTAATTTCCCTAAGCTATAGGACCATAAGTGGAAGTGCCCTAGGCGCTGTTGCTTTGTTTTTTAGATGTTTCAGGAAACACCATACACTTCTCCCAAGTGTCTGTTGGCAATTTACATCCCGCCCATCAGCATAACAAGGCTCCCAGTTCTCAATGGCCTGTTGCCTTTCTGGATTTTACACTTTTTTCAGATGGCCCTTTTGACCGGGGGGAAGTGAGACTTCATTGTAGTGCAGATTTCCTTTGCAAGCTTGCTTGGTTGGCCAAAAAGGGCGTATGCGTTTTTTCCTGAATATATTCAGGAAAAAACGCATACGCCCTTTTTGGCCAAGTGCATCATTGTGGACGTTCTGCCTCTTTTCCTATGCTTTCAATGCAATTCCAGTCTACCTCCTGAAATCGGTTTCCTGCAATTCTGCCCCGCTTTCAAGTCCTCTTGGCAGCCTTACTTCAGTCTATTTTTGGACGATAGCTGTCATTTATAACTCTGCAGGTTTGTGAATTACAGTGCCCCTGAGCTCCTTTCTTCAACTCGCTTTCTTGTGACCTGGCCGCAACACCGCAGGATGGCTTCAGGCCCTAATCTGGTTCCGGCCCGGCATGCTGAGCCTTTGGTTAATTCCTCTTCCTGGTGGGAAATGAGAGTTAAATTTGCCCGTTCAGGCACCTCCAGCTAGTCTCTCATTGGTTCTCGCTATTACTGTTCATCTTCCGCAGAAATTGCAAACTGGGCCAAACAGGAGGTTAAAGGGACTGACTCTCCAAGTGGGGAGAGTGTTAGTAAAGCGTCTGGAATGTTGCACCCGAGTACCAGGGGAGGAAAACTGAGACATATTTGAACACGTCTCCTGATCACATGGTTGATCATACTCTGGGTTCCACATGCATGTTTTAGCTGAAGGAAGAATACCTTAAACCTGGGTAGTTGAAACCCGTGGAATGGGTGCCATGCAATATGATTTCAAAGGGTCTTCATTTGCTCACCGAACCTCTCCAATCCTATCACTGCTGCGTTTATGCCCCTGTACACACGCTTGATTCTCTTTCGGAGACATAGCAATCCATAGGTTTTAAGATACTTACTAGTCAGGTACATTCTTAGGCGTTTAATATGGGGTGTTGAGTCCATGTCGTTGAGCAAGGAGTAGCTCTTGTCTATTCCATATTTGACTTAAGGAACTTTATCTGTGCTCATTTCAATCTCTGGTTTTATGCAGCACCCCAACTCACCTTTCCCCTTAAGCAAGCATAAGTTGGTTTTCTAAATTTGAGACCCTGTTCTGTTTTGGAATGCAGTTCCTGTGTAGCCAAGTTTACATTCCGTGTATTAGTGATATCTTATGATGTTTCTTTTTCTGTGTGACTTATTTCAGTTAGAATCATCGTACCTGAATCCACTCATTATGCTGCTACGGGCCTGATGACATAGATTTCATTGCTGAGTGATACTGCATTGTACGTAAGTACCACAAGTTGTTTATCCATTTTTCACTTTCTGTGATATTGAACTTGTACGGTAAACGAGGTTCTTGTAAACGGAGGTGTCCCAAACTTTGGGGTGGCTGTGTCTTTTTGATTTTCATTTCCCTAAGCTATAGGACCATAAGTGGCAGTGCCCTAGGCTCTGTTGCTTTGTTTTTTAGATGTTTCAGGAAACACCATACACTTCTCCCGAGTGTCTGTTGGCAATTTACATCCCGCCCATCAGCATAACAAGGCTCCCAGTTCTCCATGGCCTGTCCTGCCTTTCTAGATTTTACACTTTTTTCAGATGGTCCTTTTGACCGGGGGGAAGTGAGACTTCATTGTAGTGCAGATTTCCTTTGCAAGCTTGCTTGGTTGGCCAAAAAGGGCGTATGCGTTTTTTCCTGAATATATTCCGGAAAAAACGCATACGCCCTTTTTGGCCAAGTGCATCATTGTGGACGTTCTGCCTCTTTTCCTATGCTTTCAATGCAATTCCAGTCTACCTCCTGAAATCGGTTTCCTGCAATTCTGCCCCGCTTTCAAGTCCTCTTGGCAGCCTTACTTCAGTCTATTTTTGGACGATAGCTGTCATTTATAACTCTGCAGGTTTGTGAATTACAGTGCCCCTGAGCTCCTTTCTTCAACTCGCTTTCTTGTGACCTGGCCGCAACACCGCAGGATGGCTTCAGGCCCTAATCTGGTTCCGGCCCGGCATGCTGAGCCTTTGGTTAATTCCTCTTCCTGGTGGGAAATGAGAGTTAAACTTGCCCGTCCAGACACCTCCAGGTAGCCTCTCATTGGTTCTCGCTATTCCTGTTCATCTTCCGCAGAAATTGCAAACTGGGCCAAACAGGAGGTTAAAGGGACTGACTCTCCAAGTGGGGAGAGTGTTAGTAAAGCGTCTGGAATGTTGCACCCGAGTACCAGGGGAGGAAAACTGAGACATATTTGAACACGTCTCCCGATCACATGGTTGATCATACTCTAGGTTCCACATGCATGTTTTAGCTGAAGGAAGAATACCTTAAACCTGGGTAGTTGAAACCCGTGGAATGGGTACCATGCAATATGACTTCAAAGGGTCTTCATTTGCTCACCGAACCTCTCCAATCCTATCACTGCTGCGTTTATGCCCCTGTACACATGCTTGATTCTCTTTCGGAGACATAGCAATCCATAGGTTTTAAGATACTTACAAGTCAGGTACATTCTTAGGCGTTTAATATGCGGTGTTGAGTCCATTTCGTTGAGCAAGGAGTAGCTCTTGTCTATTCCATATTTGGCTTAAGGAACTTTATCTGTGCTCATTTCAATCTCTGGTTTTATGCAGCACCCCAACTCACCTTTACCCTTAAGCAAGCATAAGTTGTTTTTCTAAATTTGAGACCCTGTTCTGTTCTGTAATTCAGTTCCTGTGTAGCCAAGTTTCCATTCCGTGTATTACTGATATCTTATGATGTTTCTTTTTCTGTGTGACTTATTTCAGTTAGAATCATCATACCTGAATCCACTCATTGTGCTGCTAAGGGCCTGATGACATAGATTTCATTGCTGAGTGATATTGCTTTGTAAGTGAATACCACAACTTCTTTATCCATTTTTCACTTTCTGCGATGTTGAACTTGTACTGTAAACGAGGTTCTTGTAAACAGAGCCGTTCCAAACTTTGGGGTGGCTGTGTCTTTTTGATTTTAATTTCCCTAAGCTATAGGACCATAAGTGGAAGTGCCCTAGGCGCTGTTGCTTTGTTTTTTAGATGTTTCAGGAAACACCATACACTTCTCCCAAGTGTCTGTTGGCAATTTACATCCCGCCCATCAGCATAACAAGGCTCCCAGTTCTCAATGGCCTGTTGCCTTTCTGGATTTTACACTTTTTTCAGATGGCCCTTTTGACCGGGGGGAAGTGAGACTTCATTGTAGTGCAGATTTCCTTTGCAAGCTTGCTTGGTTGGCCAAAAAGGGCGTATGCGTTTTTTCCTGAATATATTCAGGAAAAAACGCATACGCCCTTTTTGGCCAAGTGCATCATTGTGGACGTTCTGCCTCTTTTCCTATGCTTGCAATGCAATTCCAGTCTACCTCCTGAAATCGGTTTCCTGCAATTCTGCCCCGCTTTCAAGTCCTCTTGGCAGCCTTACTTCAGTCTATTTTTGAACGATAGCTGTCATTTATAACTCTGCAGGTTTGTGAATTACAGTGCCCCTGAGCTCCTTTCTTCAACTCGCTTTCTTGTGACCTGGCCGCAACACTGCAGGATGGCTTCAGGCCCTAATCTGGTTCCGGTACGGCACGCTGAGCCTTTGGTTATTTCCTCTTCCTGTTGCGAAATGAGAGTTAAATTTGCCCGTCCAGACACCTCCAGCTAGCCTCTCATTGGTTCTCGCTATTCCTGTTCATCTTCCGCAGAAATTGCAAACTGTGCCAAACAGGAGGTTAAAGGCGCTGACTCTCCAAGTGGGGAGAGTGTTAGTAAAGCGTCTGGAATGTTGCACCCGAGTACCAGGGGAGGAAAACTGAGACATATTTGAACACGTCTCCCGATCACATGGTTGATCATACTCTGGGTTCCACATGCATGTTTTAGCTGAAGGAAGAATACCTTAAACCTGGAGAGTTGAGACCCGTGGAATGGGTACCATGCAATATGACTTCAAAGGTCTTCATTTGCTCACCGAACCTCTCCAATCCTATCACTGCTGCGTTTATGCCCCTGTACACACGCTTGATTCTCTTTTGGAGACATAGCAATCCATAGGTTTTAAGATACTTACTAGTCAGGTACATTCTTAGGCGTTTAATATGGGGTGTTGAGTCCATTTCGTTGAGCAAGGAGTAGCTCTTGTCTATTCCATATTTGGCTTAAGGAACTTTATCTGTGCTCATTTCAATCTCTGGTTTTATGCAGCACCCCAAGTCACCTTTCCCCTTAAGCAAGCATAAGTTGGTTTTCTAAATTTGAGACCCTGTTCTGTTTTGGAATGCATTTCCTGTGTAGCCAAGTTTACATTCCGTGTATTAGTGATATCTTATGATGTTTCTCTTTCTGTGTGACTTATTTCAATTAGAATCATCGTACCTGAATCCACTCATTATGCTGCTACGGGCCTGATGACATAGATTTCATTGCTGAGTGATACTGCATTGTACGTAAGTACCACAAGTTCTTTATCCATTTTTCACTTTCTGTGATATTGAACTTGTACGGTAAACGAGGTTCTTGTAAACGGAGGCGTTCCAAACTTTGGGGTGGCTGTGTCTTTTTGATTTTAATTTCCCTAAGCTATAGGACCATAAGTGGAAGTGCCCTAGGCTCTGTTGCTTTGTTTTTTAGATGTTTCAGGAAACACCATACACTTCTCCCGAGTGGTTGTTGGCAATTTACATCCCGCCCATCAGCATAACAAGGCTCCCAGTTCTCCATGGCCTGTCCTGCCTTTCTGGATTTTACACTTTTTTCAGATGGCCCTTTTGACCGGGGGGAAGTGAGACTTCATTGTAGTGCAGATTTCCTTTGCAAGCTTGCTTGGTTGGCCAAAAAGGGCGTATGCGTTTTTTCCTGAATATATTCAGGAAAAAACGCATACGCCCTTTTTGGCCAAGTGCATCATTGTGGACGTTCTGCCTCTTTTCCTATGCTTTCAATGCAATTCCAGTCTACCTCCTGAAATCGGTTTCCTGCAATTCTGCCCCGCTTTCAAGTCCTCTTGGCAGCCTTACTTCAGTCTATTTTTGGACGATAGCTGTCATTTATAACTCTGCAGGTTTGTGAATTACAGTGCCCCTGAGCTCCTTTCTTCAACTCGCTTTCTTGTGACCTGGCCGCAACACCGCAGGATGGCTTCAGGCCCTAATCTGGTTCCGGCCCGGCATGCTGAGCCTTTGGTTAATTCCTCTTCCTGGTGGGAAATGAGAGTTAAATTTGCCCGTTCAGACACCTCCAGCTAGTCTCTCATTGGTTCTCGCTATTCCTGTTCATCTTCCGCAGAAATTGCAAACTGGGCCAAACAGGAGGTTAAAGGGACTGACTCTCCAAGTGGGGAGAGTGTTAGTAAAGCGTCTGGAATGTTGCACCCGAGTACCAGGGGAGGAAAACTGAGACATATTTGAACACATCTCCCGTTCACATGGTTGATCATACTTGGGTTCCACATGCATGTTTTAGCTGAAGGAAGAATACCTTAAACCTGGATAGTTGAAACCCGTGGAATGGGTACCATGCAATATGCCTTCAAAGGGTCTTCATTTGCTCACCGAACCTCTCCAATCCTATCACTGCTGCGTTTATGCCCCTGTACACATGCTTGATTCTCTTTCGGAGACATAGCAATCCATAGGTTTTAAGATACTTACTAGTCAGGTACATTCTTAGGCGTTTAATATGCGGTGTTGAGTCCATTTCGTTGAGCAAGGAGTAGCTCTTGTCTATTCCATATTTGGCTTAAGGAACTTTATCTGTGCTCATTTCAATCTCTGGTTTTATGCAGCACCCCAACTCACCTTTCCCCTTAAGCAAGCATAAGTTGGTTTTCTAAATTTGAGACCCTGTTCTGTTCTGTAATTCAGTTCCTGTGTAGCCAAGTTTCCATTCCGTGTATTACTGATATCTTATGATGTTTCTTTTTCTGTGTGACTTATTTCAGTTAGAATCATCATACCTGAATCCACTCATTGTGCTGCTAAGGGCCTGATGACACAGATTTCATTGCTGAGTGATATTGCTTTGTAAGTAAATACCACAACTTTTTTATCCATTTTTCACTTTCTGCGATGTTGAACTTGTACTGTAAACGAGGTTCTTGTAAACAGAGCCGTTCGAAACTTTGGGGTGGCTGTGACTTTTTGATTTTAAATTCCCTAAGCTATAGGACCATAAGTGGAAGTGCCCTAGGCTCTGTTGCTTTGTTTTTTAGATGTTTCAGGAAACACCATACACTTCTCCCGAGTGGTTGTTGGCAATTTACATCCTGCCCTTCAGCATAACAAGGCTCCCAGTTCTCCATGGCCTGTTCTGCCTTTCTGGATTTTACACTTTTTTCAGATGGCCCTTTTGACCGGGGGGAAGTGAGACTTCATTGTAGTGCAGATTTCCTTTGCAAGCTTGCCTGGTTGGCCAAAAAGGGCGTATGCGTTTTTTCCTGAATATATTCAGGAAAAAACGCATACGCCCTTTTTGGCCAAGTGCATCATTGTGGACGTTCTGCCTCTTTTCCTATGCTTTCAATGCAATTCCAGTCTACCTCCTGAAATCGGTTTCCTGCAATTCTGCCCCGCTTTCAAGTCCTCCTGGCAGCCTTACTTCAGTCTATTTTTGGACGATAGCTGTCATTTATAACTCTGCAGGTTTGTGAATTACAGTGCCCCTGAGCTCCTTTCTTCAACTCGCTTTCTTTTGAGCTGGCCGCAACACCGCAGGATGGCTTCAGGCCCTAATCTGGTTCCGGCACGGCACGCTGAGCCTTTGGTTATTTCGTCTTCCTGGTGGGAAATGAGAGTTAAATTTGCCCGTCCAGACACCTCCAGCTAGCCTCTCATTGGTTCTCGCTATTCCTGTTCATCTTCCGCAGAAATTGCAAACTGGGACAAACAGGAGGTTAAAGGCGCTGACTTTCCAAGTGGGGAGAGTGTTAGTAAAGCGTCTGGAATGTTGCACCCGAGTACCAGGGTACGAAAACTGAGACATATTTGAACACGTCTCCCGATCACATGGTTGATCATACTCTAGGTTCCACATGCATGTTTTAGCTGAAGGAAGAATACCTTAAACCTGGGTAGTTGAAACCCGTGGAATGGGTACCATGCAATATGACTTCAAAGGGTCTTCATTTGCTCACCGAACCTCTCCAATCCTATCACTGCTGCGTTTATGCCCCTGTACACATGCTTGATTCTCTTTCGGAGACATAGCAATCCATAGGTTTTAAGATACTTACTAGTCAGGTACATTCTTAGGCATTTAATATGCGGTGTTGAGTCCATTTCGTTGAGCAAGGAGTAGCTCTTGTCTATTCCATATTTGGCTTAAGGAACTTTATCTGTGCTCATTTCAGTCTCTGGTTTTATGCAGCACCCCAACTCACCTTTACCCTTAAGCAAGCATAAGTTGGTTTTCTAAATTTGAGACCCTGTTCTGTTCTGTAATTCAGTTCCTGTGTAGCCAAGTTTACATTCCGTGTATTAGTGATATCTTATGATGTTTCTTTTTCTGTGTGACTTATTTCAGTTAGAATCATCGTACCTGAATCCACTCATTATGCTGCTACGGGCCTGATGACATAGATTTCATTGCTGAGTGATACTGCATTGTACGTAAGTACCACAAGTTCTTTATCCATTTTTCACTTTCTGCGATGTTCAACTTGTACTGTAAACGAGGTTCTTGTAAACAGAGCCGTTCCAAACTTTGGGGTGGCTGTGTCTTTTTGAATTTAATTTCCCTAAGCTATAGGACCATAAGTGGAAGTGCCCTAGGCTCTGTTGCTTTGTTTTCTAGATGTTTCAGGAAACACCATACACTTCTCCCGAGTGGTTGTTGGCAATTTACATCCCGCCCATCAGCATAACAAGGCTCCCAGTTCTCCATGGCCTGTCCTGCCTTTCTGGATTTTACACTTTTTTCAGATGGCCCTTTTGACCGGGGGGAAGTGAGACTTCATTGTAGTGCAGATTTCCTTTGCAAGCTTGCCTGGTTGGCCAAAAAGGGCGTATGCGTTTTTTCCTGAATATATTCAGGAAAAAACGCATACGCCCTTTTTGGCCAAGTGCATCATTGTGGACGTTCTGCCTCTTTTCCTATGCTTTCAATGCAATTCCAGTCTACCTCCTGAAATCGGTTTCCTGCAATTCTGCCCCGCTTTCAAGTCCTCTTGGCAGCCTTACTTCAGTCTATTTTTGGACGATAGCTGTCATTTATAACTCTGCAGGTTTGTGAATTACAGTGCCCCTGAGCTCCTTTCTTCAACTCGCTTTCTTGTGACCTGGCCGCAACACCGCAGGATGTCTTCAGGCCCTAATCTGGTTCCGGCACGGCACGCTGAGCCTTTGGTTATTTCCTCTTCCTGGTGGGAAATGAGAGTTAAATTTGCCCGTCCAGACACCTCCAGCTAGTCTCTCATTGGTTCTCGCTATTCCTGTTCATCTTCCGCAGAAATTGCAAACTGGGCCAAACAGGAGGTTAAAGGCGCTGACTTTCCAAGTGGGGAGAGTGTTAGTAAAGCGTCTGGAATGTTGCACCCGAGTACCAGGGGAGGAAAACTGAGACATATTTGACACGTCTCCCGTTCACATGGTTGATCATTCTTGGGTTCCACATGCATGTTTTAGCTGAAGGAAGAATACCTTAAACCTGGAGAGTAGAGACCCGTGTAATGGGTACCATGCAATATGACTTCAAAGGGTCTTCACTTGCTCACCGAACCTCTCCAGTCCTATCACTGCTGCGTTCATGCCCCTGTACACATGCTTGATTCTCTTTCGGAGACATAGCAATCCATAGGTTTTAAGATACTTACTAGTCAGGTACATTCTTAGGCGTTTAATATGCGGTGTTGAGTCCATTTCGTTGAGCAAGGAGTAGCTCTTGTCTATTCCATATTTGGCTTAAGGAACTTTATCTGTGCTCATTTCAATCTCTGGTTTTATGCAGCACCCCAACTCACCTTTCCCCTTAAGCAAGCATAAGTTGGTTTTCTAAATTTGAGACCCCGTTCTGTTCTGTAATTCAGTTCCTGTGTAGCCAAGTTTACATTCCGTGTATTACTGATATCTTATGATGTTTCTTTTTCTGTGTGACTTATTTCAGTTAGAATCATCATACCTGAATCCACTCATTGTTCTGCTAAGGGCCTGATGACATAGATTTCATTGCTGAGTGATATTGCTTTGTAAGTAAATACCACAACTTCTTTATCCATTTTTCACTTTCTGCGATGTTGAACTTGTACTGTAAACGAGGTTCTTGTAAACAGAGACTTCCCAAACTTTGGGGTGGCTGTGTCTTTTTGATTTTAATTTCCCTAAGCTATAGGACCATAAGTGGCAGTGCCCTAGGCTCTGTTGCTTTGTTTTTTAGATGTTTCAGGAAACACCATACACTTCTCCCGAATGTCTGTTGGCAATTTACATCCCGCCCATCAGCATAACAAGGCTCCCAGTTCTCCATGGCCTGTCCTGCCTTTCTGGATTTTACACTTTTTTCAGATGGCCCTTTTGACCGGGGGGAAGTGAGACTTCATTGTAGTGCAGATTTCCTTTGCAAGCTTGCTTGGTTGGCCAAAAAGGGCGTATGCGTTTTTTCCTGAATATATTCAGGAAAAAACGCATACGCCCTTTTTGGCCAAGTGCATCATTGTGGACGTTCTGCCTCTTTTCCTATGCTTTCAATGCAATTCCAGTCTACCTCCTGAAATCGGTTTCCTGCAATTCTGCCCCTCTTTCAAGTCCTTTTGGCAGCCTTACTTCAGTCTATTTTTGGACGATAGCTGTCATTTATAACTCTGCAGGTTTGTGAATTACAGTGCCCCTGAGCTCCTTTCTTCAACTCGCTTTCTTGTGACCTGGCCGCAACACCGCAGGATGTCTTCAGGCCCTAATCTGGTTCCGGCACGGCACGCTGAGCCTTTGGTTATTTCCTCTTCCTGGTGGGAAATGAGAGTTAAATTTGCCCGTCGAGACACCTCCAGCTAGTCTCTCATTGGTTCTCGCTATTCCTGTTCATCTTCCAAGAAATTGCAAACTGGGCCAAACAGGAGGTTAAAGGCGCTGACTCTCCAAGTGGGGAGACTGTTAGTAAAGCGTCTGGAATGTTGCACCCGAGTACCAGGGGAGGAAAACTGAGACATATTTGAACACGTCTCCCGTTCACATGGTTGATCATACTTGGGTTCCACATGCATCTTTTAGCTGAAGGAAGAATACCTTAAACCTGGGTATTTGAAACCCGTGGAATGGGTACCATGCAATATGACTTCAACGGGTCTTCATTTGCTCACCGAACGTCTCCAATCCTATCACTGCTGCGTTTATGCCCCTGTACACATGCTTGATTCTCTTTCGGAGACATAGCAATCCATAGGTTTTAAGATACTTACTAGTCAGGTACATTCTTAGGCGTTTAATATGCGGTGTTGAGTCCATTTCGTTGAGCAAGGAGTAGCTCTTGTCTATTCCATATTTGGCTTAAGGAACTTTATCTGTGCTCATTTCAATCTCTGGTTTTATGCAGCACCCCAACTCACCTTTCCCCTTAAGCAAGCATAAGTTGGTTTTCTAAATTTGAGACCCTGTTCTGTTCTGTAATTCAGTTCCTGTGTAGCCAAGTTTACATTCCGTGTATTACTGATATCTTATGATGTTTCTTTTTCTGTGTGACTTATTTCAGTTAGAATCATCATACCTGAATCCACTCATTGTGCTGCTAAGGTCCTGATGACACAGATTTCATTGCTGAGTGATATTGCTTTGTAAGTAAATACCACAACTTCTTTATCCATTTTTCACTTTCTGCGATGTTGAACTTGTACTGTAAACGAGGTTCTTGTAAACAGAGCCTTTCCAAACTTTGGGGTGGCTGTGTCTTTTTGATTTTAAATTCCCTAAGCTATAGGACCATAAGTGGAAGTGCCCTAGGCTCTGTTGCTTTGTATTTTAGATGTTTCAAGAAACACCATACACTTCTCCCGAGTGGTTGTTGGCAATTTACATCCCGCCCATCAGCATAACAAGGCTCCCAGTTCTCCATGGCCTGTCCTGCCTTTCTGGATTTTACACTTTTTTCAGATGGCCCTTTTGACCGGGGGGAAGTGAGACTTCATTGTAGTGCAGATTTCCTTTGCAAGCTTGCTTGGTTGGCCAAAAAGGGCGTATGCGTTTTTTCCTGAATATATTCAGGAAAAAACGCATACGCCCTTTTTGGCCAAGTGCATCATTGTGGACGTTCTGCCTCTTTTCCTATGCTTTCAATGCAATTCCAGTCTACCTCCTGAAATCGGTTTCCTGCAATTCTGCCCCGCTTTCAAGTCCTCTTGGCAGCCTTACTTCAGTCTATTTTTGGACGATAGCTGTCATTTATAACTCTGCAGGTTTGTGAATTACAGTGCTCCTGAGCTCCTTTCTTTAACTCGCTTTCTTGTGACCTGGCCGCAACACCGCAGGATGTCTTCAGGCCCTAATCTGGTTCTGGCACGGCACGCTGAGCCTTTGGTTAATTCCTCTTCCTGGTGGGAAATGAGAGTTAAATTTGCCCATCCAGACACCTCCAGCTAGTCTCTCATTGGTTCTCGATATTCCTGTTCATCTTCCACAGAAATTGCAAACTGGGCCAAACAGGAGGTTAAAGGGACTGACTCTCCAAGTGGGGAGAGTGTTAGTAAAGCGTCTGGAATGTTGCACCCGAGTACCAGGGTACGAAAACTGAGACATATTTGAACACGTCTCCCGATCACATGGTTGATCATACTCTAGGTTCCACATGCATGTTTTAGCTGAAGGAAGAATACCTAAAACCTGGGTAGTTGAAACCCGTGGAATGGGTACCATGCAATATGCCTTCAAAGGGTCTTCATTTGCTCACCGAACCTCTCCAATCCTATCACTGCTGCGTTTATGCCCCTGTACACATGCTTGATTCTCTTTCGGAGACATAGCAATCCATAGGTTTTAAGATACTTACTAGTCAGGTACATTCTTAGGCGTTTAATATGCGGTGTTGAGTCCATTTCGTTGAGCAAGGAGTAGCTCTTGTCTATTCCATATTTGGCTTAAGGAACTTTATCTGTGCTCATTTCAATCTCTGGTTTTATGCAGCACCCCAACTCACCTTTCCCCTTAAGCAAGCATAAGTTGGTTTTCTAAATTTGAGACCCTGTTCTGTTCTGTAATTCAGTTCCTGTGTAGCCAAGTTTCCATTCCGTGTATTACTGATATCTTATGATGTTTCTTTTTCTGTGTGACTTATTTCAGTTAGAATCATCATACCTGAATCCACTCATTGTGCTGCTAAGGTCCTGATGACACAGATTTCAATGCTGAGTGATATTGCTTTGTAAGTAAATACCACAACTTTTTTATCCATTTTTCACTTTCTGCGATGTTGAACTTGTACTGTAAACGAGGTTCTTGTAAACAGAGCCGTTCGAAACTTTGGGGTGGCTGTGTCTTTTTGATTTTAAATTCCCTAAGCTATAGGACCATAAGTGGAAGTGCCCTAGGCTCTGTTGCTTTGTTTTTTAGATGTTTCAGGAAACACCATACACTTCTCCCGAGTGGTTGTTGGCAATTTACATCCCGCCCTTCAGCATAACAAGGCTCCCAGTTCTCCATGGCCTGTCCTGCCTTTCTGGATTTTACACTTTTTTCAGATGGCCCTTTTGACCGGGGGGAAGTGAGACTTCATTGTAGTGCAGATTTCCTTTGCAAGCTTGCTTGGTTGGCCAAAAAGGGCGTATGCGTTTTTTCCTGAATATATTCAGGAAAAAACGCATACGCCCTTTTTGGCCAAGTGCATCATTGTGGACGTTCTGCCTCTTTTCCTATGCTTTCAATGCAATTCCAGTCTACCTCCTGAAATCGGTTTCCTGCAATTCTGCCCCGCTTTCAAGTCCTCTTGGCAGCCTTACTTCAGTCTATTTTTGGACGATAGCTGTCATTTATAACTCTGCAGGTTTGTGAATTACAGTGCCCCTGAGCTCCTTTCTTCAACTCGCTTTCTTTTGAGCTGGCCGCAACACCGCAGGATGGCTTCAGGCCCTAATCTGGTTCCGGCACGGCACGCTGAGCCTTTGGTTATTTCGTCTTCCTGGTGGGAAATGAGAGTTAAATTTGCCCGTCCAGACACCTCCAGCTAGCCTCTCATTGGTTCTCGCTATTCCTGTTCATCTTCCCCAGAAATTGCAAACTGGGACAAACAGGAGGTTAAAGGCGCTGACTTTCCAAGTGAGGAGAGTGTTAGTAAAGCGTCTGGAATGTTGCACCCGAGTACCAGGGGAGGAAAACTGAGACATATTTGAACACGTCTCCCGTTCACATGGTTGATCATACTTGGGTTCCACATGCATGTTTTAGCTGAAGGAAGAATACCTAAAACCTGGGTAGTTGAAACCCGTGGAATGGGTACCATGCAATATGACTTCAAAGGGTCTTCATTTGCTCACCGAACCTCTCCAATCCTATCACTGCTGCGTTTATGCCCCTGTACACATGCTTGATTCTGTTTCGGAGACATAGCAATCCATAGGTTTTAAGATACTTACTAGTCAGGTACATTCTTAGGCGTTTAATATGCGGTGTTGAGTCCATTTCGTTGAGCAAGGAGTAGCTCTTGTCTATTCCATATTTGGCTTAAGGAACTTTATCTGTGCTCATTTCAATCTCTGGTTTTATGCAGCACCCCAACTCACCTTTCCCCTTAAGCAAGCATAAGTTGGTTTTCTAAATTTGAGACCCTGTTCTGTTCTGTAATTCAGTTCCTGTGTAGCCAAGTTTACATTCCGTGTATTACTGATATCTTATGATGTTTCTTTTTCTGTGTGACTTATTTCAGTTAGAATCATCATACCTGAATCCACTCATTGTGCTGCTAAGGGCCTGATGACACAGATTTCATTGCTGAATGATATTGCTTTGTAAGTAAATACCACAACTTCTTTATCCATTTTTCAATTTCTGCAATGTTGAACTTGTACTGTAAACGAGGTTCTTGTAAACAGAGCCGTTCCAAACTTTGGGGTGGCTGTGTCTTTTTGATTTTAAATTCCCAAGCTATAGGACCATAAGTGGAAGTGCCCTAGGCTCTGTTGCTTTGTTTTTTAGATGTTTCAGGAAACACCATACACTTCTCCCGAGTGGTTGTTGGCAATTTACATCCCGCCCATCAGCATAACAAGGCTCCCAGTTCTCCATGGCCTGTCCTGCCTTTCTGGATTTTACACTTTTTTCAGATGGCCCTTTTGACCGGGGGGAAGTGAGACTTCATTGTAGTGCAGATTTCCTTTGCAAGCTTGCTTGGTTGGCCAAAAAGGGCGTATGCGTTTTTTCCTGAATATATTCAGGAAAAAACGCATACGCCCTTTTTGGCCAAGTGCATCATTGTGGACGTTCTGCCTCTTTTCCTATGCTTGCAATGCAATTCCAGTCTACCTCCTGAAATCGGTTTCCTGCAATTCTGCCCCGCTTTCAAGTCCTCTTGGCAGCCTTACTTCAGTCTATTTTTGGACGATAGCTGTCATTTATAACTCTGCAGGTTTGTGAATTACAGTGCCCCTGAGCTCCTTTCTTCAACTCGCTTTCTTGTGACCTGGCCGCAACACCGCAGGATGTCTTCAGGCCCTAATCTGGTTCTGGCACGGCACGCTGAGCCTTTGGTTAATTCCTCTTCCTGGTGGGAAATGAGAGTTAAATTTGCCCATCCAGACACCTCCAGCTAGTCTCTCATTGGTTCTCGCTATTCCTGTTCATCTTCCACAGAAATTGCAAACTGGGCCAAACAGGAGGTTAAAGGGACTGACTCTGCAAGTGGGGAGAGTGTTAGTAAAGCGTCTGGAATGTTGCACCCGAGTACCAGGGTACGAAAACGGAGACATATTTGAACACGTCTCCCGATCACATGGTTGATCATACTCTAGGTTCCACATGCATGTTTTAGCTGAAGGAAGAATACCTTAAACCTGGGTAGTTGAAACCCGTGGAATGGGTACCATGCAATATGACTTCAAAGGGTCTTCATTTGCTCACCGAACCTCTCCAATCCTATCACTGCTGCGTTTATGCCCCTGTACACATGCTTGATTCTCTTTCGGAGACATAGCAATCCATAGGTTTTAAGATACTTACTAGTCAGGTACATTCTTAGGCGTTTAATATGCGGTGTTGAGTCCATTTCGTTGAGCAAGGAGTAGCTCTTGTCTATTCCATATTTGGCTTAAGGAACTTTATCTGCGCTCATTTCAATCTCTGGTTTTATGCAGCACCCCAACTCACCTTTACCCTTAAGCAAGCATATGTTGGTTTTCTAAATTTGAGACCCTGTTCTGTTTTGGAATGCAGTTCCTGTGTAGCCAAGTTTACATTCCGTGTATTAGTGATATCTTATGATGTTTCTTTTTCTGTGTGACTTATTTCAGTTAGAATCATCGTACCTGAATCCACTCATTATGCTGCTACGGGCCTGATGACATAGATTTCATTGCTGAGTGATACTGCATTGTACGTAAGTACCACAAGTTCTTTATCCATTTTTCACTTTCTGCGATGTTGAACTTGTACGGTAAACGAGGTTCTTGTAAACGGAGGCGTCCCAAATTTTGGGGTGGCTGTGTCTTTTTGATTTTAATTTCCCTAAGCTATAGGACCATAAGTGGAAGTGCCCTAGGCTCTGTTGCTTTGTTTTTTAGATGTTTCAGGAAACACCATACACTTCTCCGGAGTGGCTGTTGGCAATTTACATCCCACCCATCAGCATAACAAGGCTCCCAGTTCTCCATGTCCTGTCCTGCCTTTCTGGATTTTACACTTTTTTCAGATGGCCCTTTTGACCGGGGGGAAGTGAGACTTCATTGTAGTGCAGATTTCCTTTGCAAGCTTGCTTGGTTGGCCAAAAAGGGCGTATGCGTTTTTTCCTGAATATATTCAGGAAAAAACGCATACGCCCTTTTTGGCCAAGTGCATCATTGTGGACGTTCTGCGTCTTTTCCTATGCTTTCAATGCAATTCCAGTCTACCTCCTGAAATCGGTTTCCTGCAATTCTGCCCCGCTTTCAAGTCCTCTTGGCAGCCTTACTTCAGTCTATTTTTGGACGATAGCTGTCATTTATAACTCTACAGGTTTGTGAATTACAGTGCCCCTGAGCTCCTTTCTTCAACTCGCTTTCTTGTGACCTGGCCGCAACACCGCAGGATGGCTTCAGGCCCTAATCTGGTTACGGTACGGCACGCTGAGCCTTTGGTTACTTCCTCTTCCTGGTGGGAAATGAGAGTTAAATTTGCCCGTCCAGACACCTCCAGCTAGCCTCTCATTGGTTCTCGCTATTCCTGTTCATCTTCCACAGAAATTGCAAACTGGGCCAAACAGGAGGGTAAAGGGACTGACTCTCCAAGTGGGGAGAGTGTTAGTAAAGCGTCTGGAATGTTGCACCCGAGTACCAGGGGAGGAAAACTGAGACATATTTGAACACGTCTCCCGATCTCATGGTTGATCATACTCTGGGTTCCACATGCATGTTTTAGCTGAAGGACGAATACCTAAAATCTGCGTAGTTGAAACCCGTGGAATGAGTACCATGCCATATGACTTCAAAGGGTCTTCATTTGCTCACTGAACCTCTCCAATCCTATCACTGCTGCGTTTATGCCCCTGTACACATGCTTGATTCTCTTTCGGAGACATAGCAATCTATAGGTTTTAAGATACTTACTAGTCAGGTACATTCTTAGGCGTTTAATATGCGGTGTTGAGTCCATTTCGTTGAGCAAGGAATAGCTCTTGTCTATTCCATATTTGGCTTAAGGAACTTTGTGCTCATTTCAATCTCTGGTTTTATGCAGCACCCCAACTCACCTTTCCCCTAAAGCAAGCATAAGTTGGTTTTCTAAATTTGAGACCCTGTTCTGTTCTGTAATTCAGTTCCTTTGTAGCCAAGTTTACATTCCGTGTATTACTGATATCTTATGATGTTTCTTTTTCTGTGTGACTTATTTCAGTTAGAATCATCATACCTGAATCCACTCATTGTGCTGCTAAGGGCCTGATGACACAGATTTCATTGCTGAGTGATATTGCTTTGTAAGTAAATACCACAACTTCTTTATCCATTTTTCACTTTCTGCGATGTTGAACTTGTACTGTAAACGAGGTTCTTGTAAACAGAGGCGTCCCAAACTTTGGGGTGGCTGTGTCTTTTTGATTTTAATTTCCCTAAGCTATAGGACCATAAGTGGCAGTGCCCTAGCCTCTGTTGCTTTGTTTTTTAGATGTTTCAGGAAACACCATACACTTCTCCCAAGTGTCTGTTGGCAATTTACATCCCGCCCATCAGCATAACAAGGCTCCCAGTTCTCCATGGCCTGTCCTGCCTTTCTGGATTTTACACTGTTTTCAGATGGCCCTTTTGACCGGGGGGAAGTGAGACTTCATTGTAGTGCAGATTTCCTTTGCAAGCTTGCTTGGTTGGCCAAAAAGGGCGTATGCGTTTTTTCCTGAATATATTCAGGAAAAAACGCATACGCCCTTTTTGGCCAAGTGCATCATTGTGGACGTTCTGCCTCTTTTCCTATGCTTTCAATGCAATTCCAGTCTACCTCCTGAAATCGGTTTCCTGCAATTCTGCCCCGCTTTCAAGTCCTCTTGGCAGCCTTACTTCAGTCTATTTTTGGACGATAGCTGTCATTTATAACTCTGCAGGTTTGTGAATTACAGTGCCCCTGAGCTCTTTTCTTCAACTCGCTTTCTTGTGACCTGGCCGCAACACCGCAGGATGGCTTCAGGCCCTAATCTGATTCCGGCACGGCATGCTGAGCCTTTGGTTATTTCCTCTTCCTGGTGGGAAATGAGAGTTAAATTTGCCCGTCCAGACACCTCCAGCTAGTCTCTCATTGGTTCTCGCTATTCCTGTTCATCTTCCGCAGAAATTGCAAACTGGGCCAAACAGGAGGTTAAAGGCGCTGACTTTCCAAGTGGGGAGAGTGTTAGTAAAGCGTCTGGAATGTTGCACCCGAGTACCAGGGGAGGAAAACTGAGACATATTTGAACACATCTCCCGTTCACATGGTTGATCATACTTGGGTTCCACATGCATGTTTTAGCTGAAGGAAGAATACCTTAAACCTGGATAGTTGAAACCCGTGGAATGGGTACCATGCAATATGCCTTCAAAGGGTCTTCATTTGCTCACCGAACCTCTCCAATCCTATCACTGCTGCGTTTATGCCCCTGTACACATGCTTGATTCTCTTTCGGAGACATAGCAATCCATAGGTTTTAAGATACTTACTAGTCAGGTACATTCTTAGGCGTTTAATATGCGGTGTTGAGTCCATTTCGTTGAGCAAGGAGTAGCTCTTGTCTATTCCATATTTGGCTTAAGGAACTTTATCTGTGCTCATTTCAATCTCTGGTTTTATGCAGCACCCCAACTCACCTTTACCCTTAAGCAAGCATAAGTTGGTTTTCTAAATTTGAGACCCTGTTCTGTTCTGTAATTCAGTTCCTGTGTAGCCAAGTTTCCATTCCGTGTATTACTGATATCTTATGATGTTTCTTTTTCTGTGTGACTTATTTCAGTTAGAATCATCATACCTGAATCCACTCATTGTGCTGCTAAGGGCCTGATGACACAGATTTCATTGCTGAGTGATATTGCTTTGTAAGTAAATACCACAACTTTTTTATCCATTTTTCACTTTCTGCGATGTTGAACTTGTACTGTAAACGAGGTTCTTGTAAACAGAGCCGTTCGAAACTTTGGGGTGGCTGTGACTTTTTGATTTTAAATTCCCTAAGCTATAGGACCATAAGTGGAAGTGCCCTAGGCTCTGTTGCTTTGTTTTTTAGATGTTTCAGGAAACACCATACACTTCTCCCGAGTGGTTGTTGGCAATTTACATCCTGCCCTTCAGCATAACAAGGCTCCCAGTTCTCCATGGCCTGTTCTGCCTTTCTGGATTTTACACTTTTTTCAGATGGCCCTTTTGACCGGGGGGAAGTGAGACTTCATTGTAGTGCAGATTTCCTTTGCAAGCTTGCCTGGTTGGCCAAAAAGGGCGTATGCGTTTTTTCCTGAATATATTCAGGAAAAAACGCATACGCCCTTTTTGGCCAAGTGCATCATTGTGGACGTTCTGCCTCTTTTCCTATGCTTTCAATGCAATTCCAGTCTACCTCCTGAAATCGGTTTCCTGCAATTCTGCCCCGCTTTCAAGTCCTCCTGGCAGCCTTACTTCAGTCTATTTTTGGACGATAGCTGTCATTTATAACTCTGCAGGTTTGTGAATTACAGTGCCCCTGAGCTCCTTTCTTCAACTCGCTTTCTTTTGAGCTGGCCGCAACACCGCAGGATGGCTTCAGGCCCTAATCTGGTTCCGGCACGGCACGCTGAGCCTTTGGTTATTTCGTCTTCCTGGTGGGAAATGAGAGTTAAATTTGCCCGTCCAGACACCTCCAGCTAGCCTCTCATTGGTTCTCGCTATTCCTGTTCATCTTCCGCAGAAATTGCAAACTGGGACAAACAGGAGGTTAAAGGCGCTGACTTTCCAAGTGGGGAGAGTGTTAGTAAAGCGTCTGGAATGTTGCACCCGAGTACCAGGGTACGAAAACTGAGACATATTTGAACACGTCTCCCGATCACATGGTTGATCATACTCTAGGTTCCACATGCATGTTTTAGCTGAAGGAAGAATACCTTAAACCTGGGTAGTTGAAACCCGTGGAATGGGTACCATGCAATATGACTTCAAAGGGTCTTCATTTGCTCACCGAACCTCTCCAATCCTATCACTGCTGCGTTTATGCCCCTGTACACATGCTTGATTCTCTTTCGGAGACATAGCAATCCATAGGTTTTAAGATACTTACTAGTCAGGTACATTCTTAGGCATTTAATATGCGGTGTTGAGTCCATTTCGTTGAGCAAGGAGTAGCTCTTGTCTATTCCATATTTGGCTTAAGGAACTTTATCTGTGCTCATTTCAGTCTCTGGTTTTATGCAGCACCCCAACTCACCTTTACCCTTAAGCAAGCATAAGTTGGTTTTCTAAATTTGAGACCCTGTTCTGTTCTGTAATTCAGTTCCTGTGTAGCCAAGTTTACATTCCGTGTATTAGTGATATCTTATGATGTTTCTTTTTCTGTGTGACTTATTTCAGTTAGAATCATCGTACCTGAATCCACTCATTATGCTGCTACGGGCCTGATGACATAGATTTCATTGCTGAGTGATACTGCATTGTACGTAAGTACCACAAGTTCTTTATCCATTTTTCACTTTCTGCGATGTTCAACTTGTACTGTAAACGAGGTTCTTGTAAACAGAGCCGTTCCAAACTTTGGGGTGGCTGTGTCTTTTTGAATTTAATTTCCCTAAGCTATAGGACCATAAGTGGAAGTGCCCTAGGCTCTGTTGCTTTGTTTTCTAGATGTTTCAGGAAACACCATACACTTCTCCCGAGTGGTTGTTGGCAATTTACATCCCGCCCATCAGCATAACAAGGCTCCCAGTTCTCCATGGCCTGTCCTGCCTTTCTGGATTTTACACTTTTTTCAGATGGCCCTTTTGACCGGGGGGAAGTGAGACTTCATTGTAGTGCAGATTTCCTTTGCAAGCTTGCCTGGTTGGCCAAAAAGGGCGTATGCGTTTTTTCCTGAATATATTCAGGAAAAAACGCATACGCCCTTTTTGGCCAAGTGCATCATTGTGGACGTTCTGCCTCTTTTCCTATGCTTTCAATGCAATTCCAGTCTACCTCCTGAAATCGGTTTCCTGCAATTCTGCCCCGCTTTCAAGTCCTCTTGGCAGCCTTACTTCAGTCTATTTTTGGACGATAGCTGTCATTTATAACTCTGCAGGTTTGTGAATTACAGTGCCCCTGAGCTCCTTTCTTCAACTCGCTTTCTTGTGACCTGGCCGCAACACCGCAGGATGTCTTCAGGCCCTAATCTGGTTCCGGCACGGCACGCTGAGCCTTTGGTTATTTCCTCTTCCTGGTGGGAAATGAGAGTTAAATTTGCCCGTCCAGACACCTCCAGCTAGTCTCTCATTGGTTCTCGCTATTCCTGTTCATCTTCCGCAGAAATTGCAAACTGGGCCAAACAGGAGGTTAAAGGCGCTGACTTTCCAAGTGGGGAGAGTGTTAGTAAAGCGTCTGGAATGTTGCACCCGAGTACCAGGGGAGGAAAACTGAGACATATTTGACACGTCTCCCGTTCACATGGTTGATCATTCTTGGGTTCCACATGCATGTTTTAGCTGAAGGAAGAATACCTTAAACCTGGAGAGTTGAGACCCGTGTAATGGGTACCATGCAATATGACTTCAAAGGGTCTTCACTTGCTCACCGAACCTCTCCAGTCCTATCACTGCTGCGTTCATGCCCCTGTACACATGCTTGATTCTCTTTCGGAGACATAGCAATCCATAGGTTTTAAGATACTTACTAGTCAGGTACATTCTTAGGCGTTTAATATGCGGTGTTGAGTCCATTTCGTTGAGCAAGGAGTAGCTCTTGTCTATTCCATATTTGGCTTAAGGAACTTTATCTGTGCTCATTTCAATCTCTGGTTTTATGCAGCACCCCAACTCACCTTTCCCCTTAAGCAAGCATAAGTTGGTTTTCTAAATTTGAGACCCCGTTCTGTTCTGTAATTCAGTTCCTGTGTAGCCAAGTTTACATTCCGTGTATTACTGATATCTTATGATGTTTCTTTTTCTGTGTGACTTATTTCAGTTAGAATCATCATACCTGAATCCACTCATTGTTCTGCTAAGGGCCTGATGACATAGATTTCATTGCTGAGTGATATTGCTTTGTAAGTAAATACCACAACTTCTTTATCCATTTTTCACTTTCTGCGATGTTGAACTTGTACTGTAAACGAGGTTCTTGTAAACAGAGACGTCCCAAACTTTGGGGTGGCTGTGTCTTTTTGATTTTAATTTCCCTAAGCTATAGGACCATAAGTGGCAGTGCCCTAGGCTCTGTTGCTTTGTTTTTTAGATGTTTCAGGAAACACCATACACTTCTCCCGAATGTCTGTTGGCAATTTACATCCCGCCCATCAGCATAACAAGGCTCCCAGTTCTCCATGGCCTGTCCTGCCTTTCTGGATTTTACACTTTTTTCAGATGGCCCTTTTGACCGGGGGGAAGTGAGACTTCATTGTAGTGCAGATTTCCTTTGCAAGCTTGCTTGGTTGGCCAAAAAGGGCGTATGCGTTTTTTCCTGAATATATTCAGGAAAAAACGCATACGCCCTTTTTGGCCAAGTGCATCATTGTGGACGTTCTGCCTCTTTTCCTATGCTTTCAATGCAATTCCAGTCTACCTCCTGAAATCGGTTTCCTGCAATTCTGCCCCTCTTTCAAGTCCTTTTGGCAGCCTTACTTCAGTCTATTTTTGGACGATAGCTGTCATTTATAACTCTGCAGGTTTGTGAATTACAGTGCCCCTGAGCTCCTTTCTTCAACTCGCTTTCTTGTGACCTGGCCGCAACACCGCAGGATGTCTTCAGGCCCTAATCTGGTTCCGGCACGGCACGCTGAGCCTTTGGTTATTTCCTCTTCCTGGTGGGAAATGAGAGTTAAATTTGCCCGTCGAGACACCTCCAGCTAGTCTCTCATTGGTTCTCGCTATTCCTGTTCATCTTCCAAGAAATTGCAAACTGGGCCAAACAGGAGGTTAAAGGCGCTGACTCTCCAAGTGGGGAGACTGTTAGTAAAGCGTCTGGAATGTTGCACCCGAGTACCAGGGGAGGAAAACTGAGACATATTTGAACACGTCTCCCGTTCACATGGTTGATCATACTTGGGTTCCACATGCATCTTTTAGCTGAAGGAAGAATACCTTAAACCTGGGTATTTGAAACCCGTGGAATGGGTACCATGCAATATGACTTCAACGGGTCTTCATTTGCTCACCGAACGTCTCCAATCCTATCACTGCTGCGTTTATGCCCCTGTACACATGCTTGATTCTCTTTCGGAGACATAGCAATCCATAGGTTTTAAGATACTTACTAGTCAGGTACATTCTTAGGCGTTTAATATGCGGTGTTGAGTCCATTTCGTTGAGCAAGGAGTAGCTCTTGTCTATTCCATATTTGGCTTAAGGAACTTTATCTGTGCTCATTTCAATCTCTGGTTTTATGCAGCACCCCAACTCACCTTTCCCCTTAAGCAAGCATAAGTTGGTTTTCTAAATTTGAGACCCTGTTCTGTTCTGTAATTCAGTTCCTGTGTAGCCAAGTTTACATTCCGTGTATTACTGATATCTTATGATGTTTCTTTTTCTGTGTGACTTATTTCAGTTAGAATCATCATACCTGAATCCACTCATTGTGCTGCTAAGGTCCTGATGACACAGATTTCATTGCTGAGTGATATTGCTTTGTAAGTAAATACCACAACTTCTTTATCCATTTTTCACTTTCTGCGATGTTGAACTTGTACTGTAAACGAGGTTCTTGTAAACAGAGCCTTTCCAAACTTTGGGGTGGCTGTGTCTTTTTGATTTTAAATTCCCTAAGCTATAGGACCATAAGTGGAAGTGCCCTAGGCTCTGTTGCTTTGTATTTTAGATGTTTCAAGAAACACCATACACTTCTCCCGAGTGGTTGTTGGCAATTTACATCCCGCCCATCAGCATAACAAGGCTCCCAGTTCTCCATGGCCTGTCCTGCCTTTCTGGATTTTACACTTTTTTCAGATGGCCCTTTTGACCGGGGGGAAGTGAGACTTCATTGTAGTGCAGATTTCCTTTGCAAGCTTGCTTGGTTGGCCAAAAAGGGCGTATGCGTTTTTTCCTGAATATATTCAGGAAAAAACGCATACGCCCTTTTTGGCCAAGTGCATCATTGTGGACGTTCTGCCTCTTTTCCTATGCTTTCAATGCAATTCCAGTCTACCTCCTGAAATCGGTTTCCTGCAATTCTGCCCCGCTTTCAAGTCCTCTTGGCAGCCTTACTTCAGTCTATTTTTGGACGATAGCTGTCATTTATAACTCTGCAGGTTTGTGAATTACAGTGCTCCTGAGCTCCTTTCTTTAACTCGCTTTCTTGTGACCTGGCCGCAACACCGCAGGATGTCTTCAGGCCCTAATCTGGTTCTGGCACGGCACGCTGAGCCTTTGGTTAATTCCTCTTCCTGGTGGGAAATGAGAGTTAAATTTGCCCATCCAGACACCTCCAGCTAGTCTCTCATTGGTTCTCGATATTCCTGTTCATCTTCCACAGAAATTGCAAACTGGGCCAAACAGGAGGTTAAAGGGACTGACTCTCCAAGTGGGGAGAGTGTTAGTAAAGCGTCTGGAATGTTGCACCCGAGTACCAGGGTACGAAAACTGAGACATATTTGAACACGTCTCCCGATCACATGGTTGATCATACTCTAGGTTCCACATGCATGTTTTAGCTGAAGGAAGAATACCTTAAACCTGGGTAGTTGAAACCCGTGGAATGGGTACCATGCAATATGACTTCAAAGGGTCTTCATTTGCTCACCGAACCTCTCCAATCCTATCACTGCTGCGTTTATGCCCCTGTACACATGCTTGATTCTCTTTCGGAGACATAGCAATCCATAGGTTTTAAGATACTTACTAGTCAGGTACATTCTTAGGCGTTTAATATGGGGTTTTGAGTCCATTTCGTTGAGCAAGGAGTAGCTCTTGTCTATTCCATATTTGGCTTAAGGAACTTTATCTGTGCTCATTTCAATCTCTGGTTTTATGCAGCACCCCAACTCACCTTTCCCCTTAAGCAAGCATAAGTTGGTTTTCTAAATTTGAGACCCTGTTCTGTTTTGGAATGCAGTTCCTGTGTAGCCAAGTTTACATTCCGTGTATTAGTGATATCTTATGATGTTTCTTTTTCTGTGTGACTTATTTCAGTTAGAATCATCGTACCTGAATCCACTCATTATGCTGCTACGGGCCTGATGACATAGATTTCATTGCTGAGTGATACTGCATTGTACGTAAGTACCACAAGTTCTTTATCCATTTTTCACTTTCTGTGATATTGAACTTGTACGGTAAACGAGGTTCTTGTAAACGGAGGCGTCCCAAACTTTGGGGTGGCTGTGTCTTTTTGATTTTAATTTCCCTAAGCTATAGGACCATAAGTGGAAGTGCCCTAGGCTCTGTTGCTTTGTTTTTTAGATGTTTCAGGAAACACCATACACTTCTCCGGAGTGGCTGTTGGCAATTTACATCCCGCCCATCAGCATAACAAGGCTCCCAGTTCTCCATGTCCTGTCCTGCCTTTCTGGATTTTACACTTTTTTCAGATGGCCCTTTTGACCGGGGGGAAGTGAGACTTCATTGTAGTGCAGATTTCCTTTGCAAGCTTGCTTGGTTGGCCAAAAAGGGCGTATGCGTTTTTTCCTGAATATATTCAGGAAAAAACGCATACGCCCTTTTTGGCCAAGTGCATCATTGTGGACGTTCTGCCTCTTTTCCTATGCTTTCAATGCAATTCCAGTCTACCTCCTGAAATCGGTTTCCTGCAATTCTGCCCCGCTTTCAAGTCCTCTTGGCAGCCTTACTTTAGTCTATTTTTGGACGATAGCTGTCATTTATAACTCTGCAGGTTTGTGAATTACAGTGCCCCTGAGCTCCTTTCTTCAACTTGCTTTCTTTTGAGTTGGCCGCAACACCGCAGGATGGCTTCAGGCCCTAATCTGGTTCCGGTACGGCACGCTGAGCCTTTGGTTATTTCCTCTTCCTGGTGGGAAATGAGAGTTAAATTTGCCCGTCCAGACACCTCCAGCTAGCCTCTCATTGGTTCTCGCTATTCCTGTTCATCTTCCGCAGAAATTGCGAACTGGGCCAAACAGGAGGTTAAAGGGACTGACTCTCCAAGTGGGGAGAGTGTTAGTAAAGCGTATGGAATGTTGCACCCGAGTACCAGGGTACGAAAACTGAGACATATTTGAACACGTCTCCCGATCACATGGTTGATCATACTCTGGGTTCCACATGCATGTTTTAGCTGAAGGAAGAATACCTAAAACCTGGGTAGTTGAAACCCGTGGAATGGGTACCATGCAATATGCCTTCAAAGGGTCTTCATTTGCTCACCGAACCTCTCCAATCCTATCACTGCTGCGTTTATGCCCCTGTACACATGCTTGATTCTCTTTCGGAGACATAGCAATCCATAGGTTTTAAGATACTTACTAGTCAGGTACATTCTTAGGCGTTTAATATGCGGTGTTGAGTCCATTTCGTTGAGCAAGGAGTAGCTCTTGTCTATTCCATATTTGGCTTAAGGAACTTTATCTGTGCTCATTTCAATCTCTGGTTTTATGCAGCACCCCAACTCACCTTTACCCTTAAGCAAGCATAAGTTGGTTTTCTAAATTTGAGACCCTGTTCTGTTCTGTAATTCAGTTCCTGTGTAGCCAAGTTTCCATTCCGTGTATTACTGATATCTTATGATGTTTCTTTTTCTGTGTGACTTATTTCAGTTAGAATCATCATACCTGAATCCACTCATTGTGCTGCTAAGGTCCTGATGACACAGATTTCAATGCTGAGTGATATTGCTTTGTAAGTAAATACCACAACTTTTTTATCCATTTTTCACTTTCTGCGATGTTGAACTTGTACTGTAAACGAGGTTCTTGTAAACAGAGCCGTTCGAAACTTTGGGGTGGCTGTGTCTTTTTGATTTTAAATTCCCTAAGCTATAGGACCATAAGTGGAAGTGCCCTAGGCTCTGTTGCTTTGTTTTTTAGATGTTTCAGGAAACACCATACACTTCTCCCGAGTGGTTGTTGGCAATTTACATCCCGCCCTTCAGCATAACAAGGCTCCCAGTTCTCCATGGCCTGTCCTGCCTTTCTGGATTTTACACTTTTTTCAGATGGCCCTTTTGACCGGGGGGAAGTGAGACTTCATTGTAGTGCAGATTTCCTTTGCAAGCTTGCTTGGTTGGCCAAAAAGGGCGTATGCGTTTTTTCCTGAATATATTCAGGAAAAAACGCATACGCCCTTTTTGGCCAAGTGCATCATTGTGGACGTTCTGCCTCTTTTCCTATGCTTTCAATGCAATTCCAGTCTACCTCCTGAAATCGGTTTCCTGCAATTCTGCCCCGCTTTCAAGTCCTCTTGGCAGCCTTACTTCAGTCTATTTTTGGACGATAGCTGTCATTTATAACTCTGCAGGTTTGTGAATTACAGTGCCCCTGAGCTCCTTTCTTCAACTCGCTTTCTTTTGAGCTGGCCGCAACACCGCAGGATGGCTTCAGGCCCTAATCTGGTTCCGGCACGGCACGCTGAGCCTTTGGTTATTTCCTCTTCCTGGTGGGAAATGAGAGTTAAATTTGCCCGTCCAGACACCTCCAGCTAGCCTCTCATTGGTTCTCGCTATTCCTGTTCATCTTCCCCAGAAATTGCAAACTGGGACAAACAGGAGGTTAAAGGCGCTGACTTTCCAAGTGAGGAGAGTGTTAGTAAAGCGTCTGGAATGTTGCACCCGAGTACCAGGGGAGGAAAACTGAGACATATTTGAACACGTCTCCCGTTCACATGGTTGATCATACTTGGGTTCCACATGCATGTTTTAGCTGAAGGAAGAATACCTAAAACCTGGGTAGTTGAAACCCGTGGAATGGGTACCATGCAATATGACTTCAAAGGGTCTTCATTTGCTCACCGAACCTCTCCAATCCTATCACTGCTGCGTTTATGCCCCTGTACACATGCTTGATTCTGTTTCGGAGACATAGCAATCCATAGGTTTTAAGATACTTACTAGTCAGGTACATTCTTAGGCGTTTAATATGCGGTGTTGAGTCCATTTCGTTGAGCAAGGAGTAGCTCTTGTCTATTCCATATTTGGCTTAAGGAACTTTATCTGTGCTCATTTCAATCTCTGGTTTTATGCAGCACCCCAACTCACCTTTCCCCTTAAGCAAGCATAAGTTGGTTTTCTAAATTTGAGACCCTGTTCTGTTCTGTAATTCAGTTCCTGTGTAGCCAAGTTTACATTCCGTGTATTACTGATATCTTATGATGTTTCTTTTTCTGTGTGACTTATTTCAGTTAGAATCATCATACCTGAATCCACTCATTGTGCTGCTAAGGGCCTGATGACACAGATTTCATTGCTGAATGATATTGCTTTGTAAGTAAATACCACAACTTCTTTATCCATTTTTCAATTTCTGCAATGTTGAACTTGTACTGTAAACGAGGTTCTTGTAAACAGAGCCGTTCCAAACTTTGGGGTGGCTGTGTCTTTTTGATTTTAAATTCCCAAGCTATAGGACCATAAGTGGAAGTGCCCTAGGCTCTGTTGCTTTGTTTTTTAGATGTTTCAGGAAACACCATACACTTCTCCCGAGTGGTTGT
The DNA here is from genome assembly GCF_949987515.2 of Delphinus delphis. Lineage (NCBI taxonomy): Eukaryota > Metazoa > Chordata > Mammalia > Artiodactyla > Delphinidae > Delphinus > Delphinus delphis. Next base: position 150,917,261 of record NC_082684.1, read on the forward strand.
TGGCAATTTACATCCCGCCCATCAGCATAACAAGGCTCCCAGTTCTCCATGGCCTGTCCTGCCTTTCTGGATTTTACACTTTTTTCAGATGGCCCTTTTGACCGGGGGGAAGTGAGACTTCATTGTAGTGCAGATTTCCTTTGCAAGCTTGCTTGGTTGGCCAAAAAGGGCGTATGCGTTTTTTCCTGAATATATTCAGGAAAAAACGCATACGCCCTTTTTGGCCAAGTGCATCATTGTGGACGTTCTGCCTCTTTTCCTATGCTTGCAATGCAATTCCAGTCTACCTCCTGAAATCGGTTTCCTGCAATTCTGCCCCGCTTTCAAGTCCTCTTGGCAGCCTTACTTCAGTCTATTTTTGGACGATAGCTGTCATTTATAACTCTGCAGGTTTGTGAATTACAGTGCCCCTGAGCTCCTTTCTTCAACTCGCTTTCTTGTGACCTGGCCGCAACACCGCAGGATGTCTTCAGGCCCTAATCTGGTTCTGGCACGGCACGCTGAGCCTTTGGTTAATTCCTCTTCCTGGTGGGAAATGAGAGTTAAATTTGCCCATCCAGACACCTCCAGCTAGTCTCTCATTGGTTCTCGCTATTCCTGTTCATCTTCCACAGAAATTGCAAACTGGGCCAAACAGGAGGTTAAAGGGACTGACTCTGCAAGTGGGGAGAGTGTTAGTAAAGCGTCTGGAATGTTGCACCCGAGTACCAGGGTACGAAAACGGAGACATATTTGAACACGTCTCCCGATCACATGGTTGATCATACTCTAGGTTCCACATGCATGTTTTAGCTGAAGGAAGAATACCTTAAACCTGGGTAGTTGAAACCCGTGGAATGGGTACCATGCAATATGACTTCAAAGGGTCTTCATTTGCTCACCGAACCTCTCCAATCCTATCACTGCTGCGTTTATGCCCCTGTACACATGCTTGATTCTCTTTCGGAGACATAGCAATCCATAGGTTTTAAGATACTTACTAGTCAGGTACATTCTTAGGCGTTTAATATGCGGTGTTGAGTCCATTTCGTTGAGCAAGGAGTAGCTCTTGTCTATTCCATATTTGGCTTAAGGAACTTTATCTGCGCTCATTTCAATCTCTGGTTTTATGCAGCACCCCAACTCACCTTTACCCTTAAGCAAGCATAAGTTGGTTTTCTAAATTTGAGACCCTGTTCTGTTCTGTAATTCAGTTCCTGTGTAGCCAAGTTTACATTCCGTGTATTAGTGATATCTTATGATGTTTCTTTTTCTGTGTGACTTATTTCAGTTAGAATCATCGTACCTGAATCCACTCATTATGCTGCTACGGGCCTGATGACATAGATTTCATTGCTGAGTGATACTGCATTGTAGGTAAGTACCACAAGTTCTTTATCCATTTTTCACTTTCTGCGATGTTGAACTTGTACTGTAAACGAGGTTCTTGTAAACAGAGCCGTTCGAAACTTTGGGGTGGCTGTGTCTTTTTGATTTTAAATTCCCTAAGCTATAGGACCATAAGTGGAAGTGCCCTAGGCTCTGTTGCTTTGTTTTTTAGATGTTTCAGGAAACACCATACACTGCTCCCGAGTGTTTGTTGGCAATTTACATCCCGCCCTTCAGCATAACAAGGCTCCCAGTTCTCCATGGCCTGTCCTGCCTTTCTGGATTTTACACTTTTTTCAGATGGCCCTTTTGACCGGGGGGAAGTGAGACTTCATTGTAGTGCAGATTTCCTTTGCAAGCTTGCTTGGTTGGCCAAAAAGGGCGTATGCGTTTTTTCCTGAATATATTCAGGAAAAAACGCATACGCCCTTTTTGGCCAAGTGCATCATTGTGGACGTTCTGCCTCTTTTCCTATGCTTTCAATGCAATTCCAGTCTACCTCCTGAAATCGGTTTCCTGCAATTCTGCCCCGCTTTCAAGTCCTCTTGGCAGCCTTACTTCAGTCTATTTTTGGACGATAGCTGTCATTTATAACTCTGCAGGTTTGTGAATTACAGTGCCCCTGAGCTCCTTTCTTCAACTCGCTTTCTTTTGAGCTGGCCGCAACACCGCAGGATGGCTTCAGGCCCTAATCTGGTTCCGGCACGGCACGCTGAGCCTTTGGTTATTTCCTCTTCCTGGTGGGAAATGAGAGTTAAATTTGCCCGTCCAGACACCTCCAGCTAGCCTCTCATTGGTTCTCGCTATTCCTGTTCATCTTCCCCAGAAATTGCAAACTGGGACAAACAGGAGGTTAAAGGCGCTGACTTTCCAAGTGAGGAGAGTGTTAGTAAAGCGTCTGGAATGTTGCACCCGAGTACCAGGGGAGGAAAACTGAGACATATTTGAACACGTCTCCCGTTCACATGGTTGATCATACTTGGGTTCCACATGCATGTTTTAGCTGAAGGAAGAATACCTAAAACCTGGGTAGTTGAAACCCGTGGAATGGGTACCATGCAATATGACTTCAAAGGGTCTTCATTTGCTCACCGAACCTCTCCAATCCTATCACTGCTGCGTTTATGCCCCTGTACACATGCTTGATTCTGTTTCGGAGACATAGCAATCCATAGGTTTTAAGATACTTACTAGTCAGGTACATTCTTAGGCGTTTAATATGCGGTGTTGAGTCCATTTCGTTGAGCAAGGAGTAGCTCTTGTCTATTCCATATTTGGCTTAAGGAACTTTATCTGTGCTCATTTCAATCTCTGGTTTTATGCAGCACCCCAACTCACCTTTCCCCTTAAGCAAGCATAAGTTGGTTTTCTAAATTTGAGACCCTGTTCTGTTCTGTAATTCAGTTCCTGTGTAGCCAAGTTTACATTCCGTGTATTACTGATATCTTATGATGTTTCTTTTTCTGTGTGACTTATTTCAGTTAGAATCATCATACCTGAATCCACTCATTGTGCTGCTAAGGGCCTGATGACATAGATTTCATTGCTGAGTGATATTGCTTTGTAAGTGAATACCACAACTTCTTTATCCATTTTTCACTTTCTGCGATGTTGAACTTGTACTGTAAACGAGGTTCTTGTAAACAGAGGCGTCCCAAACTTTGGGGTGGCTGTGTCTTTTTGATTTTAATTTCCCTAAGCTATAGGACCATAAGTGGAAGTGCCCTAGGCTCTGTTGCTTTGTTTTTTAGATGTTTCAGGAAACACCATACACTTCTCCCAAGTGTCTGTTGGCAATTTACATCCCGCCCATCAGCATAACAAGGCTCCCAGTTCTCAATGGCCTGTCCTGCCTTTCTGGATTTTACACTTTTTTCAGATGGCCCTTTTGACCGGGGGGAAGTGAGACTTCATTGTAGTGCAGATTTCCTTTGCAAGCTTGCTTGGTTGGCCAAAAAGGGCGTATGCGTTTTTTCCTGAATATATTCAGGAAAAAACGCATACGCCCTTTTTGGCCAAGTGCATCATTGTGGACGTTCTGCCTCTTTTCCTATGCTTTCAATGCAATTCCAGTCTACCTCCTGAAATCGGTTTCCTGCAATTCTGCCCCGCTTTCAAGTCCTCTTGGCAGCCTTACTTCAGTATATTTTTGGACGATAGCTGTCATTTATAACTCTGCAGGTTTGTGAATTACAGTGCCCCTGAGCTCCTTTCTACAACTCGCTTTCTTGTGAGCTGGCCGCAACACCGCAGGATGGCTTCAGGCCCTAATCTGGTTCCGGCACGGCACGCTGAGCCTTTGGTTAATTCCTCTTCCTGGTGGGAAATGAGAGTTAAATTTGCCCGTCCAGACACCTCCAGCTAGTCTCTCACTGGTTCTCGCTATTCCTGTTCATCTTCCACAGAAATTGCAAACTGGGCCAAACAGGAGGTTAAAGGGACTGACTCTCCAAGTGGGGAGAGTGTTAGTAAAGCGTCTGGAATGTTGCACCCGAGTACCAGGGTACGAAAACTGAGACATATTTGAACACGTCTCCCGATGACATGGTTGATCATACTCTAGGTTCCACATGCATGTTTTAGCTGAAGGAAGAATACCTTAAACCTGGGTAGTTGAAACCCGTGGAATGGGTACCATGCAATATGACTTCAAAGGGTCTTCATTTGCTCACCGAACCTCTCCAATCCTATCACTGCTGCGTTTATGCCCCTGTACACATGCTTGATTCTCTTTCGGAGACATAGCAATCCATAGGTTTTAAGATACTTACTAGTCAGGTACATTCTTAGGCGTTTAATATGCGGTGTTGAGTCCATTTCGTTGAGCAAGGAGTAGCTCTTGTCTATTCCATATTTGGCTTAAGGAACTTTATCTGCGCTCATTTCAATCTCTGGTTTTATGCAGCACCCCAACTCACCTTTACCCTTAAGCAAGCATAAGTTGGTTTTCTAAATTTGAGACCCTGTTCTGTTCTGTAATTCAGTTCCTGTGTAGCCAAGTTTACATTCCGTGTATTAGTGATATCTTATGATGTTTCTTTTTCTGTGTGACTTATTTCAGTTAGAATCATCGTACCTGAATCCACTCATTATGCTGCTACGGGCCTGATGACATAGATTTCATTGCTGAGTGATACTGCATTGTAGGTAAGTACCACAAGTTCTTTATCCATTTTTCACTTTCTGCGATGTTGAACTTGTACTGTAAACGAGGTTCTTGTAAACAGAGCCGTTCGAAACTTTGGGGTGGCTGTGTCTTTTTGATTTTAAATTCCCTAAGCTATAGGACCATAAGTGGAAGTGCCCTAGGCTCTGTTGCTTTGTTTTTTAGATGTTTCAGGAAACACCATACACTGCTCCCGAGTGTTTGTTGGCAATTTACATCCCGCACTTCAGCATAACAAGGCTCCCAGTTCTCCATGGCCTGTCCTGCCTTTCTGGATTTTACACTTTTTTCAGATGGCCCTTTTGACCGGGGGGAAGTGAGACTTCATTGTAGTGCAGATTTCCTTTGCAAGCTTGCTTGGTTGGCCAAAAAGGGCGTATGCGTTTTTTCCTGAATATATTCAGGAAAAAACGCATACGCCCTTTTTGGCCAAGTGCATCATTGTGGACGTTCTGCCTCTTTTCCTATGCTTTCAATGCAATTCCAGTCTACCTCCTGAAATCGGTTTCCTGCAATTCTGCCCCGCTTTCAAGTCCTCTTGGCAGCCTTACTTCAGTCTATTTTTGGACGATAGCTGTCATTTATAACTCTGCAGGTTTGTGAATTACAGTGCCCCTGAGCTCCTTTCTTCAACTCGCTTTCTTGTGACCTGGCCGCAACACCGCAGGATGTCTTCAGGCCCTAATCTGGTTCTGGCACGGCACGCTGAGCCTTTGGTTAATTCCTCTTCCTGGTGGGAAATGAGAGTTAAATTTGCCCATCCAGACACCTCCAGCTAGTCTCTCATTGGTTCTCGCTATTCCTGTTCATCTTCCACAGAAATTGCAAACTAGGCCAAACAGGAGGTTAAAGGGACTGACTCTCCAAGTGGGGAGAGTGTTAGTAAAGCGTCTGGAATGTTGCACCCGAGTACCAGGGTACGAAAACGGAGACATATTTGAACACGTCTCCCGATCACATGGTTGACCATACTCTAGGTCCCACATGCATGTTTTAGCTGAAGGAAGAATACCTTAAACCTGGGTAGTTGAAACCCGTGGAATGGGTACCATGCAATATGACTTCAAAGGGTCTTCATTTGCTCACCGAACCTCTCCAATCCTATCACTGCTGCGTTTATGCCCCTGTACACATGCTTGATTCTCTTTCGGAGACATAGCAATCCATAGGTTTTAAGATACTTACTAGTCAGGTACATTCTTAGGCGTTTAATATGCGGTGTTGAGTCCATTTCGTTGAGCAAGGAGTAGCTCTTGTCTATTCCATATTTGGCTTAAGGAACTTTATCTGCGCTCATTTCAATCTCTGGTTTTATGCAGCACCCCAACTCACCTTTACCCTTAAGCAAGCATAAGTTGGTTTTCTAAATTTGAGACCCTGTTCTGTTCTGTAATTCAGTTCCTGTGTAACCAAGTTTACATTCCGTGTATTAGTGATATCTTATGATGTGTCTTTTTCTGTGTGACTTATTTCAGTTAGAATCATCGTACCTGAATCCACTCATTATGCTGCTACGGGCCTGATGACATAGATTTCATTGCTGAGTGATACTGCATTGTAGGTAAGTACCACAAGTTCTTTATCCATTTTTCACTTTCTGCGATGTTGAACTTGTACTGTAAATGAGGTTCTTGTAAACAGAGCCGTTCGAAACTTTGGGGTGGCTGTGTCTTTTTGATTTTAAATTCCCTAAGCTATAGGACCATAAGTGGAAGTACCCTAGGCTCTGTTGCTTTGTTTTTTAGATGTTTCAGGAAACACCATACACTTCTCCGGAGTGGCTGTTGGCAATTTACATCCCGCCCATCAGCATAACAAGGCTCCCAGTTCTCCATGGCCTGTCCTGCCTTTCTGGATTTTACACTTTTTTCAGATGGCCCTTTTGACCGGGGGGAAGTGAGACTTCATTGTAGTGCAGATTTCCTTTGCAAGCTTGCTTGGTTGGCCAAAAAGGGCGTATGCGTTTTTTCCTGAATATATTCAGGAAAAAACGCATACGCCCTTTTTGGCCAAGTGCATCATTGTGGACGTTCTGCCTCTTTTCCTATGCTTTCAATGCAATTCCAGTCTACCTCCTGAAATCGGTTTCCTGCAATTCTGCCCCGCTTTCAAGTCCTCTTGGCAGCCTTACTTCAGTCTATTTTTGGACGATAGCTGTCATTTATAACTCTGCAGGTTTGTGAATTACAGTGCCCCTGAGCTCCTTTCTTCAACTCGCTTTCTTGTGACCTGGCCGCAACACCGCAGGATGTCTTCAGGCCCTAATCTGGTTCCGGAACGGCATGCTGAGCCTTTGGTTATTTCCTCTTCCTGGTGGGAAATGAGAGTTAAATTTGCCCGTCCAGACACCTCCAGCTAGTCTCTCATTGGTTCTCGCTATTCCTGTTCATCTTCCGCAGAAATTGCAAACTGGGCCAAACAGGAGGTTAAAGGCACTGACTTTCCAAGTGGGGAGAGTGTTAGTAAAGCATCTGGAATGTTGCACCCGAGTACCAGGGTACGAAAACTGAGACATATTTGAACACGTCTCCCGTTCACATGGTTGATTATACTTGGGTTCCACATGCATGTTTTAGCTTAAGGAAGAATACCTTAAACCTGTGTATTTGAAACCCGTTGAATGGGTACCATGCAATATGACTTCAAAGGGTCTTCATTTGCTCACCGAACCTCTCCAATCCTATCACTGCTGCATTTATGCCCCTGTACACATGCTTGATTCTCTTTCGGAGACATAGCAATCCATAGGTTTTAAGATACTTACTAGTCAGGTACATTCTTAGGCGTTTAATATGCGGTGTTGAGTCCATTTCGTTGAGCAAGGAGTAGCTCTTGTCTATTCCATATTTGGCTTAAGGAACTTTATCTGTGCTCATTTCAATCTCTGGTTTTATGCAGCACCCCAACTCACCTTTACCCTTAAGCAAGCATAAGTTGGTTTTCTAAATTTGAGACCCTGTTCTGTTCTGTAATTCAGTTCCTGTGTAGCCAAGTTTCCATTCCGTGTATTACTGATATCTTATGATGTTTCTTTTTCTGTGTGACTTATTTCAGTTAGAATCATCATACCTGAATCCACTCATTGTGCTGCTAAGGTCCTGATGACACAGATTTCATTGCTGAGTGATATTGCTTTGTAAGTAAATACCACAACTTTTTTATCCATTTTTCACTTTCTGCGATGTTGAACTTGTACTGTAAACGAGGTTCTTGTAAACAGAGCCGTTCGAAACTTTGGGGTGGCTGTGTCTTTTTGATTTTAAATTCCCTAAGCTATAGGACCATAAGTGGAAGTGCCCTAGGCTCTGTTGCTTTGTTTTTTAGATGTTTCAGGAAACACCATACACTGCTCCCGAGTGTTTGTTGGCAATTTACATCCCGCCCTTCAGCATAACAAGGCTCCCAGTTCTCCATGGCCTGTCCTGCCTTTCTGGATTTTACACTTTTTTCAGATGGCCCTTTTGACCGGGGGGAAGTGAGACTTCATTGTAGTGCAGATTTCCTTTGCAAGCTTGCTTGGTTGGCCAAAAAGGGCGTATGCGTTTTTTCCTGAATATATTCAGGAAAAAACGCATACGCCCTTTTTGGCCAAGTGCATCATTGTGGACGTTCTGCCTCTTTTCCTATGCTTTCAATGCAATTCCAGTCTACCTCCTGAAATCGGTTTCCTGCAATTCTGCCCCGCTTTCAAGTCCTCTTGGCAGCCTTACTTCAGTCTATTTTTGGACGATAGCTGTCATTTATAACTCTGCAGGTTTGTGAATTACAGTGCCCCTGAGCTCCTTTCTTCAACTCGCTTTCTTTTGAGCTGGCCGCAACACCGCAGGATGGCTTCAGGCCCTAATCTGGTTCCGGCACGGCACGCTGAGCCTTTGGTTATTTCCTCTTCCTGGTGGGAAATGAGAGTTAAATTTGCCCGTCCAGACACCTCCAGCTAGCCTCTCATTGGTTCTCGCTATTCCTGTTCATCTTCCGCAGAAATTGCAAACTGGGACAAACAGGAGGTTAAAGGCGCTGACTTTCCAAGTGGGGAGAGTGTTAGTAAAGCGTCTGGAATGTTGCACCCGAGTACCAGGGTACGAAAACTGAGACATATTTGAACACGTCTCCCGATCACATGGTTGATCATACTCTGGGTTCCACATGCATGTTTTAGCTGAAGGAAGAATACCTAAAACCTGGGTAGTTGAAACCCGTGGAATGGGTACCATGCAATATGACTTCAATGGGTCTTCATTTCCTCACCGAATCTCTCCAATCCTATCACTGCTGCGTTTATGCCCCTGTACACATGCTTGATTCTCTTTCGGAGACATAGCAATCCATAGGTTTTAAGATACTTACTAGTCAGGTACATTCTTAGGCGTTTAATATGCGGTGTTGAGTCCATTTCGTTGAGCAAGGAGTAGCTCTTGTCTATTCCATATTTGGCTTAAGGAACTTTATCTGTGCTCATTTCAATCTCTGGTTTTATGCAGCACCCCAACTCACCTTTACCCTTAAGCAAGCATAAGTTGGTTTTCTAAATTTGAGACCCTGTTCTGTTCTGTAATTCAGTTCCTGTGTAGCCAAGTTTACATTCCGTGTATTACTGATATCTTATGATGTTTCTTTTTCTGTGTGACTTATTTCAGTTAGAATCATCATACCTGAATCCACTCATTGTGCTGCTAAGGGCCTGATGACATAGATTTCATTGCTGAGTGATATTGCTTTGTAAGTGAATACCACAACTTCTTTATCCATTTTTCACTTTCTGCGATGTTGAACTTGTACTGTAAACGAGGTTCTTGTAAACAGAGGCGTCCCAAACTTTGGGGTGGCTGTGTCTTTTTGATTTTAATTTCCCTAAGCTATAGGACCATAAGTGGAAGTGCCCTAGGCTCTGTTGCTTTGTTTTTTAGATGTTTCAGGAAACACCATACACTTCTCCCAAGTGTCTGTTGGCAATTTACATCCCGCCCATCAGCATAACAAGGCTCCCAGTTCTCAATGGCCTGTCCTGCCTTTCTGGATTTTACACTTTTTTCAGATGGCCCTTTTGACCGGGGGGAAGTGAGACTTCATTGTAGTGCAGATTTCCTTTGCAAGCTTGCTTGGTTGGCCAAAAAGGGCGTATGCGTTTTTTCCTGAATATATTCAGGAAAAAACGCATACGCCCTTTTTGGCCAAGTGCATCATTGTGGACGTTCTGCCTCTTTTCCTATGCTTTCAATGCAATTCCAGTCTACCTCCTGAAATCGGTTTCCTGCAATTCTGCCCCGCTTTCAAGTCCTCTTGGCAGCCTTACTTCAGTATATTTTTGGACGATAGCTGTCATTTATAACTCTGCAGGTTTGTGAATTACAGTGCCCCTGAGCTCCTTTCTACAACTCGCTTTCTTGTGAGCTGGCCGCAACACCGCAGGATGGCTTCAGGCCCTAATCTGGTTCCGGCACGGCACGCTGAGCCTTTGGTTAATTCCTCTTCCTGGTGGGAAATGAGAGTTAAATTTGCCCGTCCAGACACCTCCAGCTAGTCTCTCACTGGTTCTCGCTATTCCTGTTCATCTTCCACAGAAATTGCAAACTGGGCCAAACAGGAGGTTAAAGGGACTGACTCTCCAAGTGGGGAGAGTGTTAGTAAAGCGTCTGGAATGTTGCACCCGAGTACCAGGGTACGAAAACTGAGACATATTTGAACACGTCTCCCGATGACATGGTTGATCATACTCTAGGTTCCACATGCATGTTTTAGCTGAAGGAAGAATACCTTAAACCTGGGTAGTTGAAACCCGTGGAATGGGTACCATGCAATATGACTTCAAAGGGTCTTCATTTGCTCACCGAACCTCTCCAATCCTATCACTGCTGCGTTTATGCCCCTGTACACATGCTTGATTCTCTTTCGGAGACATAGCAATCCATAGGTTTTAAGATACTTACTAGTCAGGTACATTCTTAGGCATTTAATATGCGGTGTTGAGTCCATTTCGTTGAGCAAGGAGTAGCTCTTGTCTATTCCATATTTGGCTTAAGGAGCTTTATCTGTGCTCATTTCAATCTCTGGTTTTATGCAGCACCCCAACTCACCTTTCCCCTTAAGCAAGCATAAGTTGGTTTTCTAAATTTGAGACCCTGTTCTGTTCTGTAATTCAGTTCCTGTGTAGCCAAGTTTCCATTCCGTGTATTAGTGATATCTTATGATGTTTCTTTTTCTGTGTGACTTATTTCAGTTAGAATCATCGTACCTGAATCCACTCATTGTGCTGCTAAGGGCCTGATGACACAGATTTCATTGCTGAGTGATATTGCTTTGTAAGTAAATACCACAACTTCTTTATCCATTTTTCACTTTCTGCGATGTTGAACTTGTACTGTAAACGAGGTTCTTGTAAACAGAGCCGTTCCAAACTTTGGGGTGGCTGTGTCTTTTTGATTTTAAATTCCCTAAGCTATAGGACCATAAGTGGAAGTGCCCTAGGCTCTGTTGCTTTGTTTTCTAGATGTTTCAGGAAACACCATACACTTCTCCCGAGTGGTTGTTGGCAATTTACATCCCGCCCATCAGCATAACAAGGCTCCCAGTTCTCCATGGCCTGTCCTGCCTTTCTGGATTTTACACTTTTTTCAGATGGCCCTTTTGACCGGGGGGAAGTGAGACTTCATTGTAGTGCAGATTTCCTTTGCAAGCTTGCCTGGTTGGCCAAAAAGGGCGTATGCGTTTTTTCCTGAATATATTCAGGAAAAAACGCATACGCCCTTTTTGGCCAAGTGCATCATTGTGGACGTTCTGCCTCTTTTCCTATGCTTTCAATGCAATTCCAGTCTACCTCCTGAAATCGGTTTCCTGCAATTCTGCCCCGCTTTCAAGTCCTCTTGGCAGCCTTACTTCAGTCTATTTTTGGACGATAGCTGTCATTTATAACTCTGCAGGTTTGTGAATTACAGTGCCCCTGAGCTCCTTTCTTCAACTCGCTTTCTTGTGACCTGGCCGCAACACCGCAGGATGTCTTCAGGCCCTAATCTGGTTCCGGCACGGCACGCTGAGCCTTTGGTTATTTCCTCTTCCTGGTGGGAAATGAGAGTTAAATTTGCCCGTCCAGACACCTCCAGCTAGTCTCTCATTGGTTCTCGCTATTCCTGTTCATCTTCCGCAGAAATTGCAAACTGGGCCAAACAGGAGGTTAAAGGCGCTGACTTTCCAAGTGGGGAGAGTGTTAGTAAAGCGTCTGGAATGTTGCACCCGAGTACCAGGGGAGGAAAACTGAGACATATTTGACACGTCTCCCGTTCACATGGTTGATCATTCTTGGGTTCCACATGCATGTTTTAGCTGAAGGAAGAATACCTTAAACCTGGAGAGTTGAGACCCGTGTAATGGGTACCATGCAATATGACTTCAAAGGGTCTTCACTTGCTCACCGAACCTCTCCAGTCCTATCACTGCTGCGTTCATGCCCCTGTACACATGCTTGATTCTCTTTCGGAGACATAGCAATCCATAGGTTTTAAGATACTTACTAGTCAGGTACATTCTTAGGCGTTTAATATGCGGTGTTGAGTCCATTTCGTTGAGCAAGGAGTAGCTCTTGTCTATTCCATATTTGGCTTAAGGAACTTTATCTGTGCTCATTTCAATCTCTGGTTTTATGCAGCACCCCAACTCACCTTTCCCCTTAAGCAAGCATAAGTTGGTTTTCTAAATTTGAGACCCCGTTCTGTTCTGTAATTCAGTTCCTGTGTAGCCAAGTTTACATTCCGTGTATTACTGATATCTTATGATGTTTCTTTTTCTGTGTGACTTATTTCAGTTAGAATCATCATACCTGAATCCACTCATTGTTCTGCTAAGGGCCTGATGACATAGATTTCATTGCTGAGTGATATTGCTTTGTAAGTAAATACCACAACTTCTTTATCCATTTTTCACTTTCTGCGATGTTGAACTTGTACTGTAAACGAGGTTCTTGTAAACAGAGACGTCCCAAACTTTGGGGTGGCTGTGTCTTTTTGATTTTAATTTCCCTAAGCTATAGGACCATAAGTGGCAGTGCCCTAGGCTCTGTTGCTTTGTTTTTTAGATGTTTCAGGAAACACCATACACTTCTCCCGAATGTCTGTTGGCAATTTACATCCCGCCCATCAGCATAACAAGGCTCCCAGTTCTCCATGGCCTGTCCTGCCTTTCTGGATTTTACACTTTTTTCAGATGGCCCTTTTGACCGGGGGGAAGTGAGACTTCATTGTAGTGCAGATTTCCTTTGCAAGCTTGCTTGGTTGGCCAAAAAGGGCGTATGCGTTTTTTCCTGAATATATTCAGGAAAAAACGCATACGCCCTTTTTGGCCAAGTGCATCATTGTGGACGTTCTGCCTCTTTTCCTATGCTTTCAATGCAATTCCAGTCTACCTCCTGAAATCGGTTTCCTGCAATTCTGCCCCTCTTTCAAGTCCTTTTGGCAGCCTTACTTCAGTCTATTTTTGGACGATAGCTGTCATTTATAACTCTGCAGGTTTGTGAATTACAGTGCCCCTGAGCTCCTTTCTTCAACTCGCTTTCTTGTGACCTGGCCGCAACACCGCAGGATGTCTTCAGGCCCTAATCTGGTTCCGGCACGGCACGCTGAGCCTTTGGTTATTTCCTCTTCCTGGTGGGAAATGAGAGTTAAATTTGCCCGTCGAGACACCTCCAGCTAGTCTCTCATTGGTTCTCGCTATTCCTGTTCATCTTCCAAGAAATTGCAAACTGGGCCAAACAGGAGGTTAAAGGCGCTGACTCTCCAAGTGGGGAGACTGTTAGTAAAGCGTCTGGAATGTTGCACCCGAGTACCAGGGGAGGAAAACTGAGACATATTTGAACACGTCTCCCGTTCACATGGTTGATCATACTTGGGTTCCACATGCATCTTTTAGCTGAAGGAAGAATACCTTAAACCTGGGTATTTGAAACCCGTGGAATGGGTACCATGCAATATGACTTCAACGGGTCTTCATTTGCTCACCGAACGTCTCCAATCCTATCACTGCTGCGTTTATGCCCCTGTACACATGCTTGATTCTCTTTCGGAGACATAGCAATCCATAGGTTTTAAGATACTTACTAGTCAGGTACATTCTTAGGCGTTTAATATGCGGTGTTGAGTCCATTTCGTTGAGCAAGGAGTAGCTCTTGTCTATTCCATATTTGGCTTAAGGAACTTTATCTGTGCTCATTTCAATCTCTGGTTTTATGCAGCACCCCAACTCACCTTTCCCCTTAAGCAAGCATAAGTTGGTTTTCTAAATTTGAGACCCTGTTCTGTTCTGTAATTCAGTTCCTGTGTAGCCAAGTTTACATTCCGTGTATTACTGATATCTTATGATGTTTCTTTTTCTGTGTGACTTATTTCAGTTAGAATCATCATACCTGAATCCACTCATTGTGCTGCTAAGGTCCTGATGACACAGATTTCATTGCTGAGTGATATTGCTTTGTAAGTAAATACCACAACTTCTTTATCCATTTTTCACTTTCTGCGATGTTGAACTTGTACTGTAAACGAGGTTCTTGTAAACAGAGCCTTTCCAAACTTTGGGGTGGCTGTGTCTTTTTGATTTTAAATTCCCTAAGCTATAGGACCATAAGTGGAAGTGCCCTAGGCTCTGTTGCTTTGTATTTTAGATGTTTCAAGAAACACCATACACTTCTCCCGAGTGGTTGTTGGCAATTTACATCCCGCCCATCAGCATAACAAGGCTCCCAGTTCTCCATGGCCTGTCCTGCCTTTCTGGATTTTACACTTTTTTCAGATGGCCCTTTTGACCGGGGGGAAGTGAGACTTCATTGTAGTGCAGATTTCCTTTGCAAGCTTGCTTGGTTGGCCAAAAAGGGCGTATGCGTTTTTTCCTGAATATATTCAGGAAAAAACGCATACGCCCTTTTTGGCCAAGTGCATCATTGTGGACGTTCTGCCTCTTTTCCTATGCTTTCAATGCAATTCCAGTCTACCTCCTGAAATCGGTTTCCTGCAATTCTGCCCCGCTTTCAAGTCCTCTTGGCAGCCTTACTTCAGTCTATTTTTGGACGATAGCTGTCATTTATAACTCTGCAGGTTTGTGAATTACAGTGCTCCTGAGCTCCTTTCTTTAACTCGCTTTCTTGTGACCTGGCCGCAACACCGCAGGATGTCTTCAGGCCCTAATCTGGTTCTGGCACGGCACGCTGAGCCTTTGGTTAATTCCTCTTCCTGGTGGGAAATGAGAGTTAAATTTGCCCATCCAGACACCTCCAGCTAGTCTCTCATTGGTTCTCGATATTCCTGTTCATCTTCCACAGAAATTGCAAACTAGGCCAAACAGGAGGTTAAAGGGACTGACTCTCCAAGTGGGGAGAGTGTTAGTAAAGCGTCTGGAATGTTGCACCCGAGTACCAGGGTACGAAAACGGAGACATATTTGAACACGTCTCCCGATCACATGGTTGATCATACTCTAGGTTCCACATGCATGTTTTAGCTGAAGGAAGAATACCTTAAACCTGGGTAGTTGAAACCCGTGGAATGGGTACCATGCAATATGACTTCAAAGGGTCTTCATTTGCTCACCGAACCTCTCCAATCCTATCACTGCTGCGTTTATGCCCCTGTACACATGCTTGATTCTCTTTCGGAGACATAGCAATCCATAGGTTTTAAGATACTTACTAGTCAGGTACATTCTTAGGCGTTTAATATGGGGTTTTGAGTCCATTTCGTTGAGCAAGGAGTAGCTCTTGTCTATTCCATATTTGGCTTAAGGAACTTTATCTGTGCTCATTTCAATCTCTGGTTTTATGCAGCACCCCAACTCACCTTTCCCCTTAAGCAAGCATAAGTTGGTTTTCTAAATTTGAGACCCTGTTCTGTTTTGGAATGCAGTTCCTGTGTAGCCAAGTTTACATTCCGTGTATTAGTGATATCTTATGATGTTTCTTTTTCTGTGTGACTTATTTCAGTTAGAATCATCGTACCTGAATCCACTCATTATGCTGCTACGGGCCTGATGACATAGATTTCATTGCTGAGTGATACTGCATTGTACGTAAGTACCACAAGTTCTTTATCCATTTTTCACTTTCTGTGATATTGAACTTGTACGGTAAACGAGGTTCTTGTAAACGGAGGCGTCCCAAACTTTGGGGTGGCTGTGTCTTTTTGATTTTAATTTCCCTAAGCTATAGGACCATAAGTGGAAGTGCCCTAGGCTCTGTTGCTTTGTTTTTTAGATGTTTCAGGAAACACCATACACTTCTCCGGAGTGGCTGTTGGCAATTTACATCCCGCCCATCAGCATAACAAGGCTCCCAGTTCTCCATGTCCTGTCCTGCCTTTCTGGATTTTACACTTTTTTCAGATGGCCCTTTTGACCGGGGGGAAGTGAGACTTCATTGTAGTGCAGATTTCCTTTGCAAGCTTGCTTGGTTGGCCAAAAAGGGCGTATGCGTTTTTTCCTGAATATATTCAGGAAAAAACGCATACGCCCTTTTTGGCCAAGTGCATCATTGTGGACGTTCTGCCTCTTTTCCTATGCTTTCAATGCAATTCCAGTCTACCTCCTGAAATCGGTTTCCTGCAATTCTGCCCCGCTTTCAAGTCCTCTTGGCAGCCTTACTTTAGTCTATTTTTGGACGATAGCTGTCATTTATAACTCTGCAGGTTTGTGAATTACAGTGCCCCTGAGCTCCTTTCTTCAACTTGCTTTCTTTTGAGTTGGCCGCAACACCGCAGGATGGCTTCAGGCCCTAATCTGGTTCCGGTACGGCACGCTGAGCCTTTGGTTATTTCCTCTTCCTGGTGGGAAATGAGAGTTAAATTTGCCCGTCCAGACACCTCCAGCTAGCCTCTCATTGGTTCTCGCTATTCCTGTTCATCTTCCGCAGAAATTGCGAACTGGGCCAAACAGGAGGTTAAAGGGACTGACTCTCCAAGTGGGGAGAGTGTTAGTAAAGCGTATGGAATGTTGCACCCGAGTACCAGGGTACGAAAACTGAGACATATTTGAACACGTCTCCCGATCACATGGTTGATCATACTCTGGGTTCCACATGCATGTTTTAGCTGAAGGAAGAATACCTAAAACCTGGGTAGTTGAAACCCGTGGAATGGGTACCATGCAATATGCCTTCAAAGGGTCTTCATTTGCTCACCGAACCTCTCCAATCCTATCACTGCTGCGTTTATGCCCCTGTACACATGCTTGATTCTCTTTCGGAGACATAGCAATCCATAGGTTTTAAGATACTTACTAGTCAGGTACATTCTTAGGCGTTTAATATGCGGTGTTGAGTCCATTTCGTTGAGCAAGGAGTAGCTCTTGTCTATTCCATATTTGGCTTAAGGAACTTTATCTGTGCTCATTTCAATCTCTGGTTTTATGCAGCACCCCAACTCACCTTTCCCCTTAAGCAAGCATAAGTTGGTTTTCTAAATTTGAGACCCTGTTCTGTTCTGTAATTCAGTTCCTGTGTAGCCAAGTTTCCATTCCGTGTATTACTGATATCTTATGATGTTTCTTTTTCTGTGTGACTTATTTCAGTTAGAATCATCATACCTGAATCCACTCATTGTGCTGCTAAGGTCCTGATGACACAGATTTCAATGCTGAGTGATATTGCTTTGTAAGTAAATACCACAACTTTTTTATCCATTTTTCACTTTCTGCGATGTTGAACTTGTACTGTAAACGAGGTTCTTGTAAACAGAGCCGTTCGAAACTTTGGGGTGGCTGTGTCTTTTTGATTTTAAATTCCCTAAGCTATAGGACCATAAGTGGAAGTGCCCTAGGCTCTGTTGCTTTGTTTTTTAGATGTTTCAGGAAACACCATACACTTCTCCCGAGTGGTTGTTGGCAATTTACATCCCGCCCTTCAGCATAACAAGGCTCCCAGTTCTCCATGGCCTGTCCTGCCTTTCTGGATTTTACACTTTTTTCAGATGGCCCTTTTGACCGGGGGGAAGTGAGACTTCATTGTAGTGCAGATTTCCTTTGCAAGCTTGCTTGGTTGGCCAAAAAGGGCGTATGCGTTTTTTCCTGAATATATTCAGGAAAAAACGCATACGCCCTTTTTGGCCAAGTGCATCATTGTGGACGTTCTGCCTCTTTTCCTATGCTTTCAATGCAATTCCAGTCTACCTCCTGAAATCGGTTTCCTGCAATTCTGCCCCGCTTTCAAGTCCTCTTGGCAGCCTTACTTCAGTCTATTTTTGGACGATAGCTGTCATTTATAACTCTGCAGGTTTGTGAATTACAGTGCCCCTGAGCTCCTTTCTTCAACTCGCTTTCTTTTGAGCTGGCCGCAACACCGCAGGATGGCTTCAGGCCCTAATCTGGTTCCGGCACGGCACGCTGAGCCTTTGGTTATTTCCTCTTCCTGGTGGGAAATGAGAGTTAAATTTGCCCGTCCAGACACCTCCAGCTAGCCTCTCATTGGTTCTCGCTATTCCTGTTCATCTTCCCCAGAAATTGCAAACTGGGACAAACAGGAGGTTAAAGGCGCTGACTTTCCAAGTGAGGAGAGTGTTAGTAAAGCGTCTGGAATGTTGCACCCGAGTACCAGGGGAGGAAAACTGAGACATATTTGAACACGTCTCCCGTTCACATGGTTGATCATACTTGGGTTCCACATGCATGTTTTAGCTGAAGGAAGAATACCTAAAACCTGGGTAGTTGAAACCCGTGGAATGGGTACCATGCAATATGACTTCAAAGGGTCTTCATTTGCTCACCGAACCTCTCCAATCCTATCACTGCTGCGTTTATGCCCCTGTACACATGCTTGATTCTGTTTCGGAGACATAGCAATCCATAGGTTTTAAGATACTTACTAGTCAGGTACATTCTTAGGCGTTTAATATGCGGTGTTGAGTCCATTTCGTTGAGCAAGGAGTAGCTCTTGTCTATTCCATATTTGGCTTAAGGAACTTTATCTGTGCTCATTTCAATCTCTGGTTTTATGCAGCACCCCAACTCACCTTTCCCCTTAAGCAAGCATAAGTTGGTTTTCTAAATTTGAGACCCTGTTCTGTTCTGTAATTCAGTTCCTGTGTAGCCAAGTTTACATTCCGTGTATTACTGATATCTTATGATGTTTCTTTTTCTGTGTGACTTATTTCAGTTAGAATCATCATACCTGAATCCACTCATTGTGCTGCTAAGGGCCTGATGACACAGATTTCATTGCTGAATGATATTGCTTTGTAAGTAAATACCACAACTTCTTTATCCATTTTTCAATTTCTGCAATGTTGAACTTGTACTGTAAACGAGGTTCTTGTAAACAGAGCCGTTCCAAACTTTGGGGTGGCTGTGTCTTTTTGATTTTAAATTCCCAAGCTATAGGACCATAAGTGGAAGTGCCCTAGGCTCTGTTGCTTTGTTTTTTAGATGTTTCAGGAAACACCATACACTTCTCCCGAGTGGTTGTTGGCAATTTACATCCCGCCCATCAGCATAACAAGGCTCCCAGTTCTCCATGGCCTGTCCTGCCTTTCTGGATTTTACACTTTTTTCAGATGGCCCTTTTGACCGGGGGGAAGTGAGACTTCATTGTAGTGCAGATTTCCTTTGCAAGCTTGCTTGGTTGGCCAAAAAGGGCGTATGCGTTTTTTCCTGAATATATTCAGGAAAAAACGCATACGCCCTTTTTGGCCAAGTGCATCATTGTGGACGTTCTGCCTCTTTTCCTATGCTTGCAATGCAATTCCAGTCTACCTCCTGAAATCGGTTTCCTGCAATTCTGCCCCGCTTTCAAGTCCTCTTGGCAGCCTTACTTCAGTCTATTTTTGGACGATAGCTGTCATTTATAACTCTGCAGGTTTGTGAATTACAGTGCCCCTGAGCTCCTTTCTTCAACTCGCTTTCTTGTGACCTGGCCGCAACACCGCAGGATGTCTTCAGGCCCTAATCTGGTTCTGGCACGGCACGCTGAGCCTTTGGTTAATTCCTCTTCCTGGTGGGAAATGAGAGTTAAATTTGCCCATCCAGACACCTCCAGCTAGTCTCTCATTGGTTCTCGCTATTCCTGTTCATCTTCCACAGAAATTGCAAACTGGGCCAAACAGGAGGTTAAAGGGACTGACTCTGCAAGTGGGGAGAGTGTTAGTAAAGCGTCTGGAATGTTGCACCCGAGTACCAGGGTACGAAAACGGAGACATATTTGAACACGTCTCCCGATCACATGGTTGATCATACTCTAGGTTCCACATGCATGTTTTAGCTGAAGGAAGAATACCTTAAACCTGGGTAGTTGAAACCCGTGGAATGGGTACCATGCAATATGACTTCAAAGGGTCTTCATTTGCTCACCGAACCTCTCCAATCCTATCACTGCTGCGTTTATGCCCCTGTACACATGCTTGATTCTCTTTCGGAGACATAGCAATCCATAGGTTTTAAGATACTTACTAGTCAGGTACATTCTTAGGCGTTTAATATGCGGTGTTGAGTCCATTTCGTTGAGCAAGGAGTAGCTCTTGTCTATTCCATATTTGGCTTAAGGAACTTTATCTGCGCTCATTTCAATCTCTGGTTTTATGCAGCACCCCAACTCACCTTTACCCTTAAGCAAGCATAAGTTGGTTTTCTAAATTTGAGACCCTGTTCTGTTCTGTAATTCAGTTCCTGTGTAGCCAAGTTTACATTCCGTGTATTAGTGATATCTTATGATGTTTCTTTTTCTGTGTGACTTATTTCAGTTAGAATCATCGTACCTGAATCCACTCATTATGCTGCTACGGGCCTGATGACATAGATTTCATTGCTGAGTGATACTGCATTGTAGGTAAGTACCACAAGTTCTTTATCCATTTTTCACTTTCTGCGATGTTGAACTTGTACTGTAAACGAGGTTCTTGTAAACAGAGCCGTTCGAAACTTTGGGGTGGCTGTGTCTTTTTGATTTTAAATTCCCTAAGCTATAGGACCATAAGTGGAAGTGCCCTAGGCTCTGTTGCTTTGTTTTTTAGATGTTTCAGGAAACACCATACACTGCTCCCGAGTGTTTGTTGGCAATTTACATCCCGCACTTCAGCATAACAAGGCTCCCAGTTCTCCATGGCCTGTCCTGCCTTTCTGGATTTTACACTTTTTTCAGATGGCCCTTTTGACCGGGGGGAAGTGAGACTTCATTGTAGTGCAGATTTCCTTTGCAAGCTTGCTTGGTTGGCCAAAAAGGGCGTATGCGTTTTTTCCTGAATATATTCAGGAAAAAACGCATACGCCCTTTTTGGCCAAGTGCATCATTGTGGACGTTCTGCCTCTTTTCCTATGCTTTCAATGCAATTCCAGTCTACCTCCTGAAATCGGTTTCCTGCAATTCTGCCCCGCTTTCAAGTCCTCTTGGCAGCCTTACTTCAGTCTATTTTTGGACGATAGCTGTCATTTATAACTCTGCAGGTTTGTGAATTACAGTGCCCCTGAGCTCCTTTCTTCAACTCGCTTTCTTGTGACCTGGCCGCAACACCGCAGGATGTCTTCAGGCCCTAATCTGGTTCTGGCACGGCACGCTGAGCCTTTGGTTAATTCCTCTTCCTGGTGGGAAATGAGAGTTAAATTTGCCCATCCAGACACCTCCAGCTAGTCTCTCATTGGTTCTCGCTATTCCTGTTCATCTTCCACAGAAATTGCAAACTAGGCCAAACAGGAGGTTAAAGGGACTGACTCTCCAAGTGGGGAGAGTGTTAGTAAAGCGTCTGGAATGTTGCACCCGAGTACCAGGGTACGAAAACGGAGACATATTTGAACACGTCTCCCGATCACATGGTTGACCATACTCTAGGTCCCACATGCATGTTTTAGCTGAAGGAAGAATACCTTAAACCTGGGTAGTTGAAACCCGTGGAATGGGTACCATGCAATATGACTTCAAAGGGTCTTCATTTGCTCACCGAACCTCTCCAATCCTATCACTGCTGCGTTTATGCCCCTGTACACATGCTTGATTCTCTTTCGGAGACATAGCAATCCATAGGTTTTAAGATACTTACTAGTCAGGTACATTCTTAGGCGTTTAATATGCGGTGTTGAGTCCATTTCGTTGAGCAAGGAGTAGCTCTTGTCTATTCCATATTTGGCTTAAGGAACTTTATCTGCGCTCATTTCAATCTCTGGTTTTATGCAGCACCCCAACTCACCTTTACCCTTAAGCAAGCATAAGTTGGTTTTCTAAATTTGAGACCCTGTTCTGTTCTGTAATTCAGTTCCTGTGTAACCAAGTTTACATTCCGTGTATTAGTGATATCTTATGATGTTTCTTTTTCTGTGTGACTTATTTCAGTTAGAATCATCGTACCTGAATCCACTCATTATGCTGCTACGGGCCTGATGACATAGATTTCATTGCTGAGTGATACTGCATTGTAGGTAAGTACCACAAGTTCTTTATCCATTTTTCACTTTCTGCGATGTTGAACTTGTACTGTAAATGAGGTTCTTGTAAACAGAGCCGTTCGAAACTTTGGGGTGGCTGTGTCTTTTTGATTTTAAATTCCCTAAGCTATAGGACCATAAGTGGAAGTACCCTAGGCTCTGTTGCTTTGTTTTTTAGATGTTTCAGGAAACACCATACACTTCTCCGGAGTGGCTGTTGGCAATTTACATCCCGCCCATCAGCATAACAAGGCTCCCAGTTCTCCATGGCCTGTCCTGCCTTTCTGGATTTTACACTTTTTTCAGATGGCCCTTTTGACCGGGGGGAAGTGAGACTTCATTGTAGTGCAGATTTCCTTTGCAAGCTTGCTTGGTTGGCCAAAAAGGGCGTATGCGTTTTTTCCTGAATATATTCAGGAAAAAACGCATACGCCCTTTTTGGCCAAGTGCATCATTGTGGACGTTCTGCCTCTTTTCCTATGCTTTCAATGCAATTCCAGTCTACCTCCTGAAATCGGTTTCCTGCAATTCTGCCCCGCTTTCAAGTCCTCTTGGCAGCCTTACTTCAGTCTATTTTTGGACGATAGCTGTCATTTATAACTCTGCAGGTTTGTGAATTACAGTGCCCCTGAGCTCCTTTCTTCAACTCGCTTTCTTGTGACCTGGCCGCAACACCGCAGGATGTCTTCAGGCCCTAATCTGGTTCCGGAACGGCATGCTGAGCCTTTGGTTATTTCCTCTTCCTGGTGGGAAATGAGAGTTAAATTTGCCCGTCCAGACACCTCCAGCTAGTCTCTCATTGGTTCTCGCTATTCCTGTTCATCTTCCGCAGAAATTGCAAACTGGGCCAAACAGGAGGTTAAAGGCACTGACTTTCCAAGTGGGGAGAGTGTTAGTAAAGCGTCTGGAATGTTGCACCCGAGTACCAGGGTACGAAAACTGAGACATATTTGAACACGTCTCCCGTTCACATGGTTGATTATACTTGGGTTCCACATGCATGTTTTAGCTTAAGGAAGAATACCTTAAACCTGTGTATTTGAAACCCGTTGAATGGGTACCATGCAATATGACTTCAAAGGGTCTTCATTTGCTCACCGAACCTCTCCAATCCTATCACTGCTGCATTTATGCCCCTGTACACATGCTTGATTCTCTTTCGGAGACATAGCAATCCATAGGTTTTAAGATACTTACTAGTCAGGTACATTCTTAGGCGTTTAATATGCGGTGTTGAGTCCATTTCGTTGAGCAAGGAGTAGCTCTTGTCTATTCCATATTTGGCTTAAGGAACTTTATCTGTGCTCATTTCAATCTCTGGTTTTATGCAGCACCCCAACTCACCTTTACCCTTAAGCAAGCATAAGTTGGTTTTCTAAATTTGAGACCCTGTTCTGTTCTGTAATTCAGTTCCTGTGTAGCCAAGTTTCCATTCCGTGTATTACTGATATCTTATGATGTTTCTTTTTCTGTGTGACTTATTTCAGTTAGAATCATCATACCTGAATCCACTCATTGTGCTGCTAAGGTCCTGATGACACAGATTTCATTGCTGAGTGATATTGCTTTGTAAGTAAATACCACAACTTTTTTATCCATTTTTCACTTTCTGCGATGTTGAACTTGTACTGTAAACGAGGTTCTTGTAAACAGAGCCGTTCGAAACTTTGGGGTGGCTGTGTCTTTTTGATTTTAAATTCCCTAAGCTATAGGACCATAAGTGGAAGTGCCCTAGGCTCTGTTGCTTTGTTTTTTAGATGTTTCAGGAAACACCATACACTGCTCCCGAGTGTTTGTTGGCAATTTACATCCCGCCCTTCAGCATAACAAGGCTCCCAGTTCTCCATGGCCTGTCCTGCCTTTCTGGATTTTACACTTTTTTCAGATGGCCCTTTTGACCGGGGGGAAGTGAGACTTCATTGTAGTGCAGATTTCCTTTGCAAGCTTGCTTGGTTGGCCAAAAAGGGCGTATGCGTTTTTTCCTGAATATATTCAGGAAAAAACGCATACGCCCTTTTTGGCCAAGTGCATCATTGTGGACGTTCTGCCTCTTTTCCTATGCTTTCAATGCAATTCCAGTCTACCTCCTGAAATCGGTTTCC
Source organism: Delphinus delphis (assembly GCF_949987515.2). Taxonomy (NCBI): domain Eukaryota; kingdom Metazoa; phylum Chordata; class Mammalia; order Artiodactyla; family Delphinidae; genus Delphinus; species Delphinus delphis. The sequence continues at coordinate 150,941,257 of NC_082684.1, forward strand.
TGCAATTCTGCCCCGCTTTCAAGTCCTCTTGGCAGCCTTACTTCAGTCTATTTTTGGACGATAGCTGTCATTTATAACTCTGCAGGTTTGTGAATTACAGTGCCCCTGAGCTCCTTTCTTCAACTCGCTTTCTTTTGAGCTGGCCGCAACACCGCAGGATGGCTTCAGGCCCTAATCTGGTTCCGGCACGGCACGCTGAGCCTTTGGTTATTTCCTCTTCCTGGTGGGAAATGAGAGTTAAATTTGCCCGTCCAGACACCTCCAGCTAGCCTCTCATTGGTTCTCGCTATTCCTGTTCATCTTCCGCAGAAATTGCAAACTGGGACAAACAGGAGGTTAAAGGCGCTGACTTTCCAAGTGGGGAGAGTGTTAGTAAAGCGTCTGGAATGTTGCACCCGAGTACCAGGGTACGAAAACTGAGACATATTTGAACACGTCTCCCGATCACATGGTTGATCATACTCTGGGTTCCACATGCATGTTTTAGCTGAAGGAAGAATACCTAAAACCTGGGTAGTTGAAACCCGTGGAATGGGTACCATGCAATATGACTTCAATGGGTCTTCATTTCCTCACCGAATCTCTCCAATCCTATCACTGCTGCGTTTATGCCCCTGTACACATGCTTGATTCTCTTTCGGAGACATAGCAATCCATAGGTTTTAAGATACTTACTAGTCAGGTACATTCTTAGGCGTTTAATATGCGGTGTTGAGTCCATTTCGTTGAGCAAGGAGTAGCTCTTGTCTATTCCATATTTGGCTTAAGGAACTTTATCTGTGCTCATTTCAATCTCTGGTTTTATGCAGCACCCCAACTCACCTTTACCCTTAAGCAAGCATAAGTTGGTTTTCTAAATTTGAGACCCTGTTCTGTTCTGTAATTCAGTTCCTGTGTAGCCAAGTTTACATTCCGTGTATTACTGATATCTTATGATGTTTCTTTTTCTGTGTGACTTATTTCAGTTAGAATCATCATACCTGAATCCACTCATTGTGCTGCTAAGGGCCTGATGACATAGATTTCATTGCTGAGTGATATTGCTTTGTAAGTGAATACCACAACTTCTTTATCCATTTTTCACTTTCTGCGATGTTGAACTTGTACTGTAAACGAGGTTCTTGTAAACAGAGGCGTCCCAAACTTTGGGGTGGCTGTGTCTTTTTGATTTTAATTTCCCTAAGCTATAGGACCATAAGTGGAAGTGCCCTAGGCTCTGTTGCTTTGTTTTTTAGATGTTTCAGGAAACACCATACACTTCTCCCAAGTGTCTGTTGGCAATTTACATCCCGCCCATCAGCATAACAAGGCTCCCAGTTCTCAATGGCCTGTCCTGCCTTTCTGGATTTTACACTTTTTTCAGATGGCCCTTTTGACCGGGGGGAAGTGAGACTTCATTGTAGTGCAGATTTCCTTTGCAAGCTTGCTTGGTTGGCCAAAAAGGGCGTATGCGTTTTTTCCTGAATATATTCAGGAAAAAACGCATACGCCCTTTTTGGCCAAGTGCATCATTGTGGACGTTCTGCCTCTTTTCCTATGCTTTCAATGCAATTCCAGTCTACCTCCTGAAATCGGTTTCCTGCAATTCTGCCCCGCTTTCAAGTCCTCTTGGCAGCCTTACTTCAGTATATTTTTGGACGATAGCTGTCATTTATAACTCTGCAGGTTTGTGAATTACAGTGCCCCTGAGCTCCTTTCTACAACTCGCTTTCTTGTGAGCTGGCCGCAACACCGCAGGATGGCTTCAGGCCCTAATCTGGTTCCGGCACGGCACGCTGAGCCTTTGGTTAATTCCTCTTCCTGGTGGGAAATGAGAGTTAAATTTGCCCGTCCAGACACCTCCAGCTAGTCTCTCACTGGTTCTCGCTATTCCTGTTCATCTTCCACAGAAATTGCAAACTGGGCCAAACAGGAGGTTAAAGGGACTGACTCTCCAAGTGGGGAGAGTGTTAGTAAAGCGTCTGGAATGTTGCACCCGAGTACCAGGGTACGAAAACTGAGACATATTTGAACACGTCTCCCGATGACATGGTTGATCATACTCTAGGTTCCACATGCATGTTTTAGCTGAAGGAAGAATACCTTAAACCTGGGTAGTTGAAACCCGTGGAATGGGTACCATGCAATATGACTTCAAAGGGTCTTCATTTGCTCACCGAACCTCTCCAATCCTATCACTGCTGCGTTTATGCCCCTGTACACATGCTTGATTCTCTTTCGGAGACATAGCAATCCATAGGTTTTAAGATACTTACTAGTCAGGTACATTCTTAGGCATTTAATATGCGGTGTTGAGTCCATTTCGTTGAGCAAGGAGTAGCTCTTGTCTATTCCATATTTGGCTTAAGGAGCTTTATCTGTGCTCATTTCAATCTCTGGTTTTATGCAGCACCCCAACTCACCTTTCCCCTTAAGCAAGCATAAGTTGGTTTTCTAAATTTGAGACCCTGTTCTGTTCTGTAATTCAGTTCCTGTGTAGCCAAGTTTCCATTCCGTGTATTAGTGATATCTTATGATGTTTCTTTTTCTGTGTGACTTATTTCAGTTAGAATCATCGTACCTGAATCCACTCATTATGCTGGTACGGGCCTGATGACATAGATTTCATTGCTGAGTGATACTGCATTGTACGTAAGTACCACAAGTTCTTTATCCATTTTTCACTTTCTGCGATGTTGAACTTGTACTGTAAACGAGGTTCTTGTAAACAGAGCCGTTCGAAACTTTGGGGTGGCTGTGTCTTTTTGATTTTAAATTCCCTAAGCTATAGGACCATAAGTGGAAGTGCCCTAGGCTCTGTTGCTTTGTTTTTTAGATGTTTCAGGAAACACCATACACTTCTCCCGAGTGGTTGTTGGCAATTTACATCCCGCCCATCAGCATAACAAGGCTCCCAGTTCTCCATGGCCTGTCCTGCCTTTCTGGATTTTACACTTTTTTCAGATGGCCCTTTTGACCGGGGGGAAGTGAGACTTCATTGTAGTGCAGATTTCCTTTGCAAGCTTGCTTGGTTGGCCAAAAAGGGCGTATGCGTTTTTTCCTGAATATATTCAGGAAAAAACGCATACGCCCTTTTTGGCCAAGTGCATCATTGTGGACGTTCTGCCTCTTCTCCTATGCTTTCAATGCAATTCCAGTCTACCTCCTGAAATCGGTTTCCTGCAATTCTGCCCCGCTTTCAAGTCCTCTTGGCAGCCTTACTTCAGTCTATTTTTGGACGATAGCTGTCATTTATAACTCTGCAGGTTTGTGAATTACAGTGCCCCTGAGCTCCTTTCTTCAACTCGCTTTCTTGTGACCTGGCCGCAACACCGCAGGATGGCTTCAGGCCCTAATCTGGTTCTGGCACGGCACGCTGAGCCTTTGGTTAATTCCTCTTCCTGGTGGGAAATGAGAGTTAAATTTGCCCATCCAGACACCTCCAGCTAGTCTCTCATTGGTTCTCGCTATTCCTGTTCATCTTCCACAGAAATTGCAAACTAGGCCAAACAGGAGGTTAAAGGGACTGACTCTCCAAGTGGGGAGAGTGTTAGTAAAGCGTCTGGAATGTTGCACCCGAGTACCAGGGTACGAAAACGGAGACATATTTGAACACGTCTCCCGATCACATGGTTGATCATACTCTAGGTCCCACATGCATGTTTTAGCTGAAGGAAGAATACCTTAAACCTGGGTAGTTGAAACCCGTGGAATGGGTACCATGCAATATGACTTCAAAGGGTCTTCATTTGCTCACCGAACCTCTCCAATCCTATCACTGCTGCGTTTATGCCCCTGTACACATGCTTGATTCTCTTTCGGAGACATAGCAATCCATAGGTTTTAAGATACTTACTAGTCAGGTACATTCTTAGGCGTTTAATATGTGGTGTTGAGTCCATTTCGTTGAGCAAGGAGTAGCTCTTGTCTATTCCATATTTGGCTTAAGGAACTTTATCTGCGCTCATTTCAATCTCTGGTTTTATGCAGCACCCCAACTCACCTTTACCCTTAAGCAAGCATAAGTTGGTTTTCTAAATTTGAGACCCTGTTCTGTTCTGTAATTCAGTTCCTGTGTAACCAAGTTTACATTCCGTGTATTAGTGATATCTTATGATGTTTCTTTTTCTGTGTGACTTATTTCAGTTAGAATCATCGTACCTGAATCCACTCATTATGCTGCTACGGGCCTGATGACGTAGATTTCATTGCTGAGTGATACTGCATTGTAGGTAAGTACCACAAGTTCTTTATCCATTTTTCACTTTCTGCGATGTTGAACTTGTACTGTAAGTGAGGTTCTTGTAAACAGAGCCGTTCGAAACTTTGGGGTGGCTGTGTGTTTTTGATTTTAAATTCCCTAAGCTATAGGACCATAAGTGGAAGTACCCTAGGCTCTGTTGCTTTGTTTTTTAGATGTTTCAGGAAACACCATACACTTCTCCGGAGTGGCTGTTGGCAATTTACATCCCGCCCATCAGCATAACAAGGCTCCCAGTTCTCCATGGCCTGTCCTGCCTTTCTGGATTTTACACTTTTTTCAGATGGCCCTTTTGACCGGGGGGAAGTGAGACTTCATTGTAGTGCAGATTTCCTTTGCAAGCTTGCTTGGTTGGCCAAAAAGGGCGTATGCGTTTTTTCCTGAATATATTCAGGAAAAAACGCATACGCCCTTTTTGGCCAAGTGCATCATTGTGGACGTTCTGCCTCTTTTCCTATGCTTTCAATGCAATTCCAGTCTACCTCCTGAAATCGGTTTCCTGCAATTCTGCCCCGCTTTCAAGTCCTCTTGGCAGGCTTACTTCAGTCTATTTTTGGACGATAGCTGTCATTTATAACTCTGCAGGTTTGTGAATTACAGTGCCCCTGAGCTCCTTTCTTCAACTCGCTTTCTTGTGACCTGGCCGCAACACCGCAGGATGTCTTCAGGCCCTAATCTGGTTCCGGAACGGCATGCTGAGCCTTTGGTTATTTCCTCTTCCTGGTGGGAAATGAGAGTTAAATTTGCCCGTCCAGACACCTCCAGCTAGTCTCTCATTGGTTCTCGCTATTCCTGTTCATCTTCCGCAGAAATTGCAAACTGGGCCAAACAGGAGGTTAAAGGCACTGACTTTCCAAGTGGGGAGAGTGTTAGTAAAGCATCTGGAATGTTGCACCCGAGTACCAGGGTACGAAAACTGAGACATATTTGAACACGTCTCCCGTTCACATGGTTGATTATACTTGGGTTCCACATGCATGTTTTAGCTTAAGGAAGAATACCTTAAACCTGTGTATTTGAAACCCGTTGAATGGGTACCATGCAATATGACTTCAAAGGGTCTTCATTTGCTCACCGAACCTCTCCAATCCTATCACTGCTGCATTTATGCCCCTGTACACATGCTTGATTCTCTTTCGGAGACATAGCAATCCATAGGTTTTAAGATACTTACTAGTCAGGTACATTCTTAGGCGTTTAATATGCGGTGTTGAGTCCATTTCGTTGAGCAAGGAGTAGCTCTTGTCTATTCCATATTTGGCTTAAGGAACTTTATCTGTGCTCATTTCAATCTCTGGTTTTATGCAGCACCCCAACTCACCTTTACCCTTAAGCAAGCATAAGTTGGTTTTCTAAATTTGAGACCCTGTTCTGTTCTGTAATTCAGTTCCTGTGTAGCCAAGTTTCCATTCCGTGTATTACTGATATCTTATGATGTTTCTTTTTCTGTGTGACTTATTTCAGTTAGAATCATCATACCTGAATCCACTCATTGTGCTGCTAAGGTCCTGATGACACAGATTTCATTGCTGAGTGATATTGCTTTGTAAGTAAATACCACAACTTTTTTATCCATTTTTCACTTTCTGCGATGTTGAACTTGTACTGTAAACGAGGTTCTTGTAAACAGAGCCGTTCGAAACTTTGGGGTGGCTGTGTCTTTTTGATTTTAAATTCCCTAAGCTATAGGACCATAAGTGGAAGTGCCCTAGGCTCTGTTGCTTTGTTTTTTAGATGTTTCAGGAAACACCATACACTGCTCCCGAGTGTTTGTTGGCAATTTACATCCCGCCCTTCAGCATAACAAGGCTCCCAGTTCTCCATGGCCTGTCCTGCCTTTCTGGATTTTACACTTTTTTCAGATGGCCCTTTTGACCGGGGGGAAGTGAGACTTCATTGTAGTGCAGATTTCCTTTGCAAGCTTGCTTGGTTGGCCAAAAAGGGCGTATGCGTTTTTTCCTGAATATATTCAGGAAAAAACGCATACGCCCTTTTTGGCCAAGTGCATCATTGTGGACGTTCTGCCTCTTTTCCTATGCTTTCAATGCAATTCCAGTCTACCTCCTGAAATCGGTTTCCTGCAATTCTGCCCCGCTTTCAAGTCCTCTTGGCAGCCTTACTTCAGTCTATTTTTGGACGATAGCTGTCATTTATAACTCTGCAGGTTTGTGAATTACAGTGCCCCTGAGCTCCTTTCTTCAACTCGCTTTCTTTTGAGCTGGCCGCAACACCGCAGGATGGCTTCAGGCCCTAATCTGGTTCCGGCACGGCACGCTGAGCCTTTGGTTATTTCCTCTTCCTGGTGGGAAATGAGAGTTAAATTTGCCCGTCCAGACACCTCCAGCTAGCCTCTCATTGGTTCTCGCTATTCCTGTTCATCTTCCGCAGAAATTGCAAACTGGGACAAACAGGAGGTTAAAGGCGCTGACTTTCCAAGTGGGGAGAGTGTTAGTAAAGCGTCTGGAATGTTGCACCCGAGTACCAGGGTACGAAAACTGAGACATATTTGAACACGTCTCCCGATCACATGGTTGATCATACTCTGGGTTCCACATGCATGTTTTAGCTGAAGGAAGAATACCTAAAACCTGGGTAGTTGAAACCCGTGGAATGGGTACCATGCAATATGACTTCAATGGGTCTTCATTTCCTCACCGAATCTCTCCAATCCTATCACTGCTGCGTTTATGCCCCTGTACACATGCTTGATTCTCTTTCGGAGACATAGCAATCCATAGGTTTTAAGATACTTACTAGTCAGGTACATTCTTAGGCGTTTAATATGCGGTGTTGAGTCCATTTCGTTGAGCAAGGAGTAGCTCTTGTCTATTCCATATTTGGCTTAAGGAACTTTATCTGTGCTCATTTCAATCTCTGGTTTTATGCAGCACCCCAACTCACCTTTACCCTTAAGCAAGCATAAGTTGGTTTTCTAAATTTGAGACCCTGTTCTGTTCTGTAATTCAGTTCCTGTGTAGCCAAGTTTACATTCCGTGTATTACTGATATCTTATGATGTTTCTTTTTCTGTGTGACTTATTTCAGTTAGAATCATCATACCTGAATCCACTCATTGTGCTGCTAAGGGCCTGATGACATAGATTTCATTGCTGAGTGATATTGCTTTGTAAGTGAATACCACAACTTCTTTATCCATTTTTCACTTTCTGCGATGTTGAACTTGTACTGTAAACGAGGTTCTTGTAAACAGAGGCGTCCCAAACTTTGGGGTGGCTGTGTCTTTTTGATTTTAATTTCCCTAAGCTATAGGACCATAAGTGGAAGTGCCCTAGGCTCTGTTGCTTTGTTTTTTAGATGTTTCAGGAAACACCATACACTTCTCCCAAGTGTCTGTTGGCAATTTACATCCCGCCCATCAGCATAACAAGGCTCCCAGTTCTCAATGGCCTGTCCTGCCTTTCTGGATTTTACACTTTTTTCAGATGGCCCTTTTGACCGGGGGGAAGTGAGACTTCATTGTAGTGCAGATTTCCTTTGCAAGCTTGCTTGGTTGGCCAAAAAGGGCGTATGCGTTTTTTCCTGAATATATTCAGGAAAAAACGCATACGCCCTTTTTGGCCAAGTGCATCATTGTGGACGTTCTGCCTCTTCTCCTATGCTTTCAATGCAATTCCAGTCTACCTCCTGAAATCGGTTTCCTGCAATTCTGCCCCGCTTTCAAGTCCTCTTGGCAGCCTTACTTCAGTATATTTTTGGACGATAGCTGTCATTTATAACTCTGCAGGTTTGTGAATTACAGTGCCCCTGAGCTGCTTTCTTCAACTCGCTTTCTTGTGACCTGGCCGCAACACCGCAGGATGTCTTCAGGCCCTAATCTGGTTCCGGCACGGCACGCTGAGCCTTTGGTTAATTCCTCTTCCTGGTGGGAAATGAGAGTTAAATTTGCCCATCCAGACACCTCCAGCTAGTCTCTCACTGGTTCTCGCTATTCCTGTTCATCTTCCACAGAAATTGCAAACTGGGCCAAACAGGAGGTTAAAGGGACTGACTCTCCAAGTGGGGAGAGTGTTAGTAAAGCGTCTGGAATGTTGCACCCGAGTACCAGGGTACGAAAACTGAGACATATTTGAACACGTCTCCCGATGACATGGTTGATCATACTCTAGGTTCCACATGCATGTTTTAGCTGAAGGAAGAATACCTTAAACCTGGGTAGTTGAAACCCGTGGAATGGGTACCATGCAATATGACTTCAAAGGGTCTTCATTTGCTCACCGAACCTCTCCAATCCTATCACTGCTGCGTTTATGCCCCTGTACACATGCTTGATTCTCTTTCGGAGACATAGCAATCCATAGGTTTTAAGATACTTACTAGTCAGGTACATTCTTAGGCATTTAATATGCGGTGTTGAGTCCATTTCGTTGAGCAAGGAGTAGCTCTTGTCTATTCCATATTTGGCTTAAGGAGCTTTATCTGTGCTCATTTCAATCTCTGGTTTTATGCAGCACCCCAACTCACCTTTCCCCTTAAGCAAGCATAAGTTGGTTTTCTAAATTTGAGACCCTGTTCTGTTCTGTAATTCAGTTCCTGTGTAGCCAAGTTTCCATTCCGTGTATTAGTGATATCTTATGATGTTTCTTTTTCTGTGTGACTTATTTCAGTTAGAATCATCGTACCTGAATCCACTCATTATGCTGCTATGGGCCTGATGACATAGATTTCATTGCTGAGTGATACTGCATTGTACGTAAGTACCACAAGTTCTTTATCCATTTTTCACTTTCTGCGATGTTGAACTTGTACTGTAAACGAGGTTCTTGTAAACAGAGCCGTTCGAAACTTTGGGGTGGCTGTGTCTTTTTGATTTTAAATTCCCTAAGCTATAGAACCATAAGTGGAAGTGCCCTAGGCTCTGTTGCTTTGTTTTTTAGATGTTTCAGGAAACACCATACACTTCTCCCCAGTGGTTGTTGGCAATTTACATCCCGCCCATCAGCATAACAAGGCTCCCAGTTCTCCATGGCCTGTCCTGCCTTTCTGGATTTTACACTTTTTTCAGATGGCCCTTTTGACCGGGGGGAAGTGAGACTTCATTGTAGTGCAGATTTCCTTTGCAAGCTTGCTTGGTTGGCCAAAAAGGGCGTATGCGTTTTTTCCTGAATATATTCAGGAAAAAACGCATACGCCCTTTTTGGCCAAGTGCATCATTGTGGACGTTCTGCCTCTTCTCCTATGCTTTCAATGCAATTCCAGTCTACCTCCTGAAATCGGTTTCCTGCAATTCTGCCCCGCTTTCAAGTCCTCTTGGCAGCCTTACTTCAGTCTATTTTTGGACGATAGCTGTCATTTATAACTCTGCAGGTTTGTGAATTACAGTGCCCCTGAGCTGCTTTCTTCAACTCGCTTTCTTGTGACCTGGCCGCAACACCGCAGGATGGCTTCAGGCCCTAATCTGGTTCCGGCACGGCACGCTGAGCCTTTGGTTAATTCCTCTTCCTGGTGGGAAATGAGAGTTAAATTTGCCCATCCAGACACCTCCAGCTAGTCTCTCACTGGTTCTCGCTATTCCTGTTCATCTTCCACAGAAATTGCAAACTGGGCCAAACAGGAGGTTAAAGGGACTGACTCTCCAAGTGGGGAGAGTGTTAGTAAAGCGTCTGGAATGTTGCACCCGAGTACCAGGGTACGAAAACTGAGACATATTTGAACACGTCTCCCGATGACATGGTTGATCATACTCTAGGTTCCACATGCATGTTTTAGCTGAAGGAAGAATACCTTAAACCTGGGTAGTTGAAACCCGTGGAATGGGTACCATGCAATATGACTTCAAAGGGTCTTCATTTGCTCACCGAACCTCTCCAATCCTATCACTGCTGCGTTTATGCCCCTGTACACATGCTTGATTCTCTTTCGGAGACATAGCAATCCATAGGTTTTAAGATACTTACTAGTCAGGTACATTCTTAGGCATTTAATATGCGGTGTTGAGTCCATTTCGTTGAGCAAGGAGTAGCTCTTGTCTATTCCATATTTGGCTTAAGGAACTTTATCTGTGCTCATTTCAATCTCTGGTTTTATGCAGCACCCCAACTCACCTTTACCCTTAAGCAAGCATAAGTTGGTTTTCTAAATTTGAGACCCTGTTCTGTTCTGTAATTCAGTTCCTGTGTAGCCAAGTTTCCATTCCGTGTATTAGTGATATCTTATGATGTTTCTTTTTCTGTGTGACTTATTTCAGTTAGAATCATCGTACCTGAATCCACTCATTGTGCTGCTAAGGGCCTGATGACACAGATTTCATTGCTGAGTGATATTGCTTTGTAAGTAAATACCACAACTTCTTTATCCATTTTTCAATTTCTGCGATGTTGAACTTGTACTGTAAACGAGGTTCTTGTAAACAGAGCCGTTCGAAACTTTGGGGTGGCTGTGTCTTTTTGATTTTAAATTCCCTAAGCTATAGGACCATAAGTGGCAGTGCCCTAGGCTCTGTTGCTTTGTTTTTTAGATGTTTCAGGAAACACCATACACTTCTCCCGAGTGGTTGTTGGCAATTTACATCCCGCCCATCAGCATAACAAGGCTCCCAGTTCTCCATGGCCTGTCCTGCCTTTCTGGATTTTACACTTTTTTCAGATGGCCCTTTTGACCGGGGGGAAGTGAGACTTCATTGTAGTGCAGATTTCCTTTGCAAGCTTGCTTGGTTGGCCAAAAAGGGCGTATGCGTTTTTTCCTGAATATATTCAGGAAAAAACGCATACGCCCTTTTTGGCCAAGTGCATCATTGTGGACGTTCTGCCTCTTCTCCTATGCTTTCAATGCAATTCCAGTCTACCTCCTGAAATCGGTTTCCTGCAATTCTGCCCCGCTTTCAAGTCCTCTTGGCAGCCTTACTTCAGTCTATTTTTGGACGATAGCTGTCATTTATAACTCTGCAGGTTTGTGAATTACAGTGCCCCTGAGCTGCTTTCTTCAACTCGCTTTCTTGTGACCTGGCCGCAACACCGCAGGATGGCTTCAGGCCCTAATCTGGTTCCGGCACGGCACGCTGAGCCTTTGGTTAATTCCTCTTCCTGGTGGGAAATGAGAGTTAAATTTGCCCATCCAGACACCTCCAGCTAGTCTCTCACTGGTTCTCGCTATTCCTGTTCATCTTCCACAGAAATTGCAAACTGGGCCAAACAGGAGGTTAAAGGGACTGACTCTCCAAGTGGGGAGAGTGTTAGTAAAGCGTCTGGAATGTTGCACCCGAGTACCAGGGTACGAAAACTGAGACATATTTGAACACGTCTCCCGATGACATGGTTGATCAGACTCTAGGTTCCACATGCATGTTTTAGCTGAAGGAAGAATACCTTAAACCTGGGTAGTTGAAACCCGTGGAATGGGTACCATGCAATATGACTTCAAAGGGTCTTCATTTGCTCACCGAACCTCTCCAATCCTATCACTGCTGCGTTTATGCCCCTGTACACATGCTTGATTCTCTTTCGGAGACATAGCAATCCATAGGTTTTAAGATACTTACTAGTCAGGTACATTCTTAGGCATTTAATATGCGGTGTTGAGTCCATTTCGTTGAGCAAGGAGTAGCTCTTGTCTATTCCATATTTGGCTTAAGGAACTTTATCTGTGCTCATTTCAATCTCTGGTTTTATGCAGCACCCCAACTCACCTTTCCCCTTAAGCAAGCATAAGTTGGTTTTCTAAATTTGAGACCCTGTTCTGTTCTGTAATTCAGTTCCTGTGTAGCCAAGTTTCCATTCCGTGTATTAGTGATATCTTATGATGTTTCTTTTTCTGTGTGACTTATTTCAGTTAGAATCATCGTACCTGAATCCACTCATTATGCTGCTATGGGCCTGATGACATAGATTTCATTGCTGAGTGATACTGCATTGTACGTAAGTACCACAAGTTCTTTATCCATTTTTCACTTTCTGCGATGTTGAACTTGTACTGTAAACGAGGTTCTTGTAAACAGAGCCGTTCGAAACTTTGGGGTGGCTGTGTCTTTTTGATTTTAAATTCCCTAAGCTATAGGACCATAAGTGGAAGTGCCCTAGGCTCTGTTGCTTTGTTTTTTAGATGTTTCAGGAAACACCATACACTTCTCCCGAGTGTTTGTTGGCAATTTACATCCCGCCCTTCAGCATAACAAGGCTCCCAGTTCTCCATGGCCTGTCCTGCCTTTCTGGATTTTACACTTTTTTCAGATGGCCCTTTTGACCGGGGGGGAAGTGAGACTTCATTGTAGTGCAGATTTCCTTTGCAAGCTTGCTTGGTTGGCCAAAAAGGGCGTATGCGTTTTTTCCTGAATATATTCAGGAAAAAACGCATACGCCCTTTTTGGCCAAGTGCATCATTGTGGACGTTCTGCCTCTTTTCCTATGCTTTCAATGCAATTCCAGTCTACCTCCTGAAATCGGTTTCCTGCAATTCTGCCCCGCTTTCAAGTCCTCTTGGCAGCCTTACTTCAGTCTATTTTTGGACGATAGCTGTCATTTATAACTCTGCAGGTTTGTGAATTACAGTGCCCCTGAGCTCCTTTCTTCAACTCGCTTTCTTTTGAGCTGGCCGCAACACCGCAGGATGGCTTCAGTCCCTAATCTGGTTCCGGCACGGCACGCTGAGCCTTTGGTTATTTCCTCTTCCTGGTGGGAAATGAGAGTTAAATTTGCCCGTCCAGACACCTCCAGCTAGTCTCTCACTGGTTCTCGCTATTCCTGTTCATCTTCCGCAGAAATTGCAAACTGGGACAAACAGGAGGTTAAAGGCGCTGACTTTCCAAGTGGGGAGAGTGTTAGTAAAGCGTCTGGAATGTTGCACCCGAGTACCAGGGGAGGAAAACTGAGACATATTTGAACACGTCTCCCGTTCACATGGTTGATCATACTTGGGTTCCACATGCATGTTTTAGCTGAAGGAAGAATACCTAAAACCTGGGTAGTTGAAACCCATGGAATGGGTACCATGCAATATGACTTCAAAGGGTCTTCATTTGCTCACCGAACCTCTCCAATCCTATCACTGCTGCGTTTATGCCCCTGTACACATGCTTGATTCTGTTTCGGAGACATAGCAATCCATAGGTTTTAAGATACTTACTAGTCAGGTACATTCTTAGGCGTTTAATATGCGGTGTTGAGTCCATTTCGTTGAGCAAGGAGTAGCTCTTGTCTATTCCATATTTGGCTTAAGGAACTTTATCTGTGCTCATTTCAATCTCTGGTTTTATGCAGCACCCCAACTCACCTTTCCCCTTAAGCAAGCATAAGTTGGTTTTCTAAATTTGAGACCCTGTTCTGTTCTGTAATTCAGTTCCTGTGTAGCCAAGTTTACATTCCGTGTATTACTGATATCTTATGATGTTTCTTTTTCTGTGTGACTTATTTCAGTTAGAATCATCATACCTGAATCCACTCATTGTGCTGCTAAGGGCCTGATGACACAGATTTCATTGCTGAGTGATATTGCTTTGTACGTAAATACCACAACTTCTTTATCCATTTTTCAATTTCTGCGATGTTGAACTTGTACTGTAAACGAGGTTCTTGTAAACAGAGCTGTTCCAAACTTTGGGGTGGCTGTGTCTTTTTGATTTTAAATTCCCTAAGCTATAGGACCATAAGTGGAAGTGCCCTAGGCTCTGTTGCTTTGTTTTTTAGATGTTTCAGGAAACACCATACACTTCTCCCGAGTGGTTGTTGGCAATTTACATCCCGCCCATCAGCATAACAAGGCTCCCAGTTCTCCATGGCCTGTCCTGCCTTTCTGGATTTTACACTTTTTTCAGATGGCCCTTTTGACCTGGGGGAAGTGAGACTTCATTGTAGTGCAGATTTCCTTTGCAAGCTTGCTTGGTTGGCCAAAAAGGACGTATGCGTTTTTTCCTGAATATATTCAGGAAAAAACGCATACGCCCTTTTTGGCCAAGTGCATCATTGTGGACGTTCTGCCTCTTTTCCTATGCTTGCAATGCAATTCCAGTCTACCTCCTGAAATCGGTTTCCTGCAATTCTGCCCCGCTTTCAAGTCCTCTTGGCAGCCTTACTTCAGTCTATTTTTGGACGATAGCTGTCATTTATAACTCTGCAGGTTTGTGAATTACAGTGCCCCTGAGCTCCTTTCTTCAACTCGCTTTCTTGTGACCTGGCCGCAACACCGCAGGATGTCTTCAGGCCCTAATCTGGTTCTGGCACGGCACGCTGAGCCTTTGGTTAATTCCTCTTCCTGGTGGGAAATGAGAGTTAAATTTGCCCATCCAGACACCTCCAGCTAGTCTCTCATTGGTTCTCGCTATTCCTGTTCATCTTCCACAGAAATTGCAAACTGGGCCAAACAGGAGGTTAAAGGGACTGACTCTCCAAGTGGGGAGAGTGTTAGTAAAGCGTCTGGAATGTTGCACCCGAGTACCAGGGTACGAAAACTGAGACATATTTGAACACGTCTCCCGATCACATGGTTGATCATACTCTAGGTTCCACATGCATGTTTTAGCTGAAGGAAGAATACCTTAAACCTGGGTAGTTGAAACCCGTGGAATGGGTACCATGCAATATGACTTCAAAGGGTCTTCATTTGCTCACCGAACCTCTCCAATCCTATCACTGCTGCGTTTATGCCCCTGTACACATGCTTGATTCTCTTTCGGAGACATAGCAATCCATAGGTTTTAAGATACTTACTAGTCAGGTACATTCTTAGGCATTTAATATGCGGTGTTGAGTCCATTTCGTTGAGCAAGGAGTAGCTCTTGTCTATTCCATATTTGGCTTAAGGAACTTTATCTGTGCTCATTTCAATCTCTGGTTTTATGCAGCACCCCAACTCACCTTTACCCTTAAGCAAGCATAAGTTGGTTTTCTAAATTTGAGACCCTGTTCTGTTCTGTAATTCAGTTCCTGTGTAGCCAAGTTTCCATTCCGTGTATTAGTGATATTTTATGATGTTTCTTTTTCTGTGTGACTTATTTCAGTTAGAATCATCGTACCTGAATCCACTCATTATGCTGCTACGGGCCTGATGACATAGATTTCATTGCTGAGTGATACTGCATTGTACGTAAGTACCACAAGTTCTTTATCCATTTTTCACTTTCTGCGATGTTGAACTTCTACTGTAAACGAGGTTCTTGTAAACAGAGCCGTTCGAAACATTGGGGTGGCTGTGTCTTTTTGATTTTAATTTCCCTAAGCTATAGGACCATAAGTGGAAGTGCCCTAGGCTCTGTTGCTTTGTTTTTTAGATGTTTCAGGAAACAGCATACACTTCTCCCGAGTGTCTGTTGGCAATTTACATCCCGCCCATCAGCATAACAAGGCTCCCAGTTCTCCATGGCCTGTCCTGCCTTTCTGGATTTTACACTTTTTTCAGATGGCCCTTTTGACCGGGGGGAAGTGAGACTTCATTGTAGTGCAGATTTCCTTTGCAAGCTTGCTTGGTTGGCCAAAAAGGGCGTATGCGTTTTTTCCTGAATATATTCAGGAAAAAACGCATACGCCCTTTTTGGCCAAGTGCATCATTGTGGACGTTCTGCCTCTTTTCCTATGCTTGCAATGCAATTCCAGTCTACCTCCTGAAATCGGTTTCCTGCAATTCTGCCCCGCTTTCAAGTCCTCTTGGCAGCCTTACTTCAGTCTATTTTTGGACGATAGCTGTCATTTATAACTCTGCAGGTTTGTGAATTACAGTGCCCCTGAGCTCCTTTCTTCAACTCGCTTTCTTTTGAGCTGGCCGCAACACCGCAGGATGGCTTCAGGCCCTAATCTGGTTCCGGCACGGCACGCTGAGCCTTTGGTTATTTCCTCTTCCTGGTGGGAAATGAGAGTTAAATTTGCCCGTCCAGACACCTCCAGCTAGCCTCTCATTGGTTCTCGCTATTCCTGTTCATCTTCCGCAGAAATTGCAAACTGGGACAAACAGGAGGTTAAAGGCGCTGACTTTCCAAGTGGGGAGAGTGTTAGTAAAGCGTCTGGAATGTTGCACCCGAGTACCAGGGTACGAAAAACTGAGACATATTTGAACACGTCTCCCGTTCACATGGTTGATCATACTTGGGTTCCACATGCATGTTTTAGCTGAAGGAAGAATACCTAAAACCTGGGTAGTTGAAACCCGTGGAATGGGTACCATGCAATATGACTTCAAAGGGTCTTCATTTGCTCACCGAACCTCTCCAATCCTATCACTGCTGCGTTTATGCCCCTGTACACATGCTTGATTCTCTTTCGGAGACATAGCAATCCATAGGTTTTAAGATACTTACTAGTCAGGTACATTCTTAGGCGATTAATATGCGGTGTTGAGTCCATTTCGTTGAGCAAGGAGTAGCTCTTGTCTATTCCATATTTGACTTAAGGAACTTTATCTGTGCTCATTTCAATCTCTGGTTTTATGCAGCACCCCAACTCACCTTTCCCCTTAAGCAAGCATAAGTTGGTTTCTAAATTTGAGACCCTGTTCTGTTCTGTAATTCAGTTCCTGTGTAGCCAAGTTTACATTCCGTGTATTAGTGATATCTTATGATGTTTCTTTTTCTGTGTGACTTATTTCAGTTAGAATCATCGTACCTGAATCCACTCATTATGCTGCTACGGGCCTGATGACATAGATTTCATTGCTGAGTGATACTGCATTGTACGTAAGTACCACAAGTTCTTTATCCATTTTACACTTTCTACGATGTTGAACTTCTACTGTAAACGAGGTTCTTGTAAACAGAGCCGTTCGAAACTTGGGGTGGCTGTGTCTTTTTGATTTTAAATTCCCTAAGCTATAGGACCATAAGTGGAAGTGCCCTAGGCTCTGTTGCTTTGTTTTTTAGATGTTTCAGGAAACACCATACACTTCTCCCCAGTGGTTGTTGGCAATTTACATCCCGCCCATCAGCATAACAAGGCTCCCAGTTCTCCATGGCCTGTCCTGCCTTTCTGGATTTTACACTTTTTTCAGATGGCCCTTTTGACCGGGGGGAAGTGAGACTTCATTGTAGTGCAGATTTCCTTTGCAAGCTTGCTTGGTTGGCCAAAAAGGGCGTATGCGTTTTTTCCTGAATATATTCAGGAAAAAACGCATACGCCCTTTTTGGCCAAGTGCATCATTGTGGACGTTCTGCCTCTTTTCCTATGCTTGCAATGCAATTCCAGTCTACCTCCTGAAATCGGTTTCCTGCAATTCTGCCCCGCTTTCAAGTCCTCTTGGCAGCCTTACTTCAGTCTATTTTTGGACGATAGCTGTCATTTATAACTCTGCAGGTTTGTGAATTACAGTGCCCCTGAGCTCCTTTCTTCAACTCGCTTTCTTGTGACCTGGCCGCAACACCGCAGGATGTCTTCAGGCCCTAATCTGGTTCTGGCACGGCACGCTGAGCCTTTGGTTAATTCCTCTTCCTGGTGGGAAATGAGAGTTAAATTTGCCCATCCAGACACCTCCAGCTAGTCTCTCATTGGTTCTCGCTATTCCTGTTCATCTTCCACAGAAATTGCAAACTGGGCCAAACAGGAGGTTAAAGGGACTGACTCTCCAAGTGGGGAGAGTGTTAGTAAAGCGTCTGGAATGTTGCACCCGAGTACCAGGGTACAAAAACTGAGACATATTTGAACACGTCTCCCGATCACATGGTTGATCATACTCTAGGTTCCACATGCATGTTTTAGCTGAAGGAAGAATACCTTAAACCTGGGTAGTTGAAACCCGTGGAATGGGTACCATGCAATATGAATTCAAAGGGTCTTCATTTGCTCACCGAACTTCTCCAATCCTATCACTGCTGCGTTTATGCCCCTGTACACATGCTTGATTCTCTTTCGGAGACATAGCAATCCATAGGTTTTAAGATACTTACTAGTCAGGTACATTCTTAGGCATTTAATATGCGGTGTTGAGTCCATTTCGTTGAGCAAGGAGTAGCTCTTGTCTATTCCATATTTGGCTTAAGGAACTTTATCTGTGCTCATTTCAATCTCTGGTTTTATGCAGCACCCCAACTCACCTTTACCCTTAAGCAAGCATAAGTTGGTTTTCTAAATTTGAGACCCTGTTCTGTTCTGTAATTCAGTTCCTGTGTAGCCAAGTTTACATTCCGTGTATTAGTGATATCTTATGATGTTTCTTTTTCTGTGTGACTTATTTCAGTTAGAATCATCGTACCTGAATCCACTCATTATGCTGCTACGGGCCTGATGACATAGATTTCATTGCTGAGTGATACTGCATTGTACGTAAGTACCACAAGTTCTTTATCCATTTTTCACTTTCTGCGATGTTGAACTTCTACTGTAAACGAGGTTCTTGTAAACAGAGCCGTTCGAAACTTTGGGGTGGCTGTGTCTTTTTGATTTTAAATTCCCTAAGCTATAGGACCATAAGTGGAAGTGCCCTAGGCTCTGTTGCTTTGTTTTTTAGATGTTTCAGGAAACACCATACACTTCTCCCGAGTGTCTGTTGGCAATTTACATCCCGCCCTTCAGCATAACAAGGCTCCCAGTTCTCCATGGCCTGTCCTGCCTTTCTGGATTTTACACTTTTTTCAGATGGCCCTTTTGACCGGGGGGAAGTGAGACTTCATTGTAGTGCAGATTTCCTTTGCAAGCTTGCTTGGTTGGCCAAAAAGGGCGTATGCGTTTTTTCCTGAATATATTCAGGAAAAAACGCATACGCCCTTTTTGGCCAAGTGCATCATTGTGGACGTTCTGCCTCTTTTCCTATGCTTGCAATGCAATTCCAGTCTACCTCCTGAAATCGGTTTCCTGCAATTCTGCCCCGCTTTCAAGTCCTCTTGGCAGCCTTACTTCAGTCTATTTTTGGACGATAGCTGTCATTTATAACTCTGCAGGTTTGTGAATTACAGTGCCCCTGAGCTCCTTTCTTCAACTCGCTTTCTTGTGAGCTGGCCGCAACACCGCAGGATGGCTTCAGGCCCTAATCTGGTTCCGGCACGGCACGCTGAGCCTTTGGTTAATTCCTCTTCCTGGTGGGAAATGAGAGTTAAATTTGCCCGTCCAGACACCTCCAGCTAGCCTCTCATTGGTTCTCGCTATTCCTGTTCATCTTCCACAGAAATTGCAAACTGGGCCAAACAGGAGGTTAAAGGGACTGACTCTCCAAGTGGGGAGAGTGTTAGTAAAGCGTCTGGAATGTTGCACCCGAGTACCAGGGTACAAAAACTGAGACATATTTGAACACGTCTCCCGATCACATGGTTGATCATACTCTAGGTTCCACATGCATGTTTTAGCTGAAGGAAGAATACCTTAAACCTGGGTAGTTGAAACCCGTGGAATGGGTACCATGCAATATGACTTCAAAGGGTCTTCATTTGCTCACCGAACTTCTCCAATCCTATCACTGCTGCGTTTATGCCCCTGTACACATGCTTGATTCTCTTTCGGAGACATAGCAATCCATAGGTTTTAAGATACTTACTAGTCAGGTACATTCTTAGGCGTTTAATATGCGGTGTTGAGTCCATTTCGTTGAGCAAGGAGTAGCTCTTGTCTATTCCATATTTGGCTTAAGGAACTTTATCTGTGCTCATTTCAATCTCTGGTTTTATGCAGCACCCCAACTCACCTTTCCCCTTAAGCAAGCATAAGTTGGTTTTCTAAATTTGAGACCCTGTTCTGTTCTGTAATTCAGTTCCTGTGTAGCCAAGTTTACATTCCGTGTATTAGTGATATCTTATGATGTTTCTTTTTCTGTGTGACTTATTTCAGTTAGAATCATCGTACCTGAATCCACTCATTATGCTGCTACGGGCCTGATGACATAGATTTCATTGCTGAGTGATACTGCATTGTACGTAAGTACCACAAGTTCTTTATCCATTTTTCACTTTCTGCGATGTTGAACTTCTACTGTAAACGAGGTTCTTGTAAACAGAGCCGTTCGAAACTTTGGGGTGGCTGTGTCTTTTTGATTTTAAACTCCCTAAGCTATAGGACCATAAGTGGAAGTGCCCTAGGCTCTGTTGCTTTGTTTTTTAGATGTTTCAGGAAACACCATACACTTCTCCCGAGTGTTTGTTGGCAATTTACATCCCGCCCTTCAGCATAACAAGGCTCTCAGTTCTCCATGGCCTGTCCTGCCTTTCTGGATTTTACACTTTTTTCAGATGGCCCTTTTGACCGGGGGGAAGTGAGACTTCATTGTAGTGCAGATTTCCTTTGCAAGCTTGCTTGGTTGGCCAAAAAGGGCGTATGCGTTTTTTCCTGAATATATTCAGGAAAAAACGCATACGCCCTTTTTGGCCAAGTGCATCATTATGGACGTTCTGCCTCTTTTCCTATGCTTTCAATGCAATTCCAGTCTACCTCCTGAAATCGGTTTCCTGCAATTCTGCCCCGCTTTCAAATCCTCTTGGCAGCCTTACTTCAGTCTATTTTTGGACGATAGCTGTCATTTATAACTCTGCAGGTTTGTGAATTACAGTGCCCCTGAGCTCCTTTCTTCAACTCCCTTTCTTGTGACCTGGCCGCAACACCGCAGGATGTCTTCAGGCCCTAATCTGGTTCCGGCACGGCACGCTGAGCCTTTGGTTAATTCCTCTTCCTGGTGGGAAATGAGAGTTAAATTTGCCCATCCAGACACCTCCAGCTAGTCTCTCATTGGTTCTCGCTATTCCTGTTCATCTTCCACAGAAATTGCAAACTGGGCCAAACAGGAGGTTAAAGGGACTGACTCTCCAAGTGGGGAGAGTGTTAGTAAAGCGTCTGGAATGTTGCACCCGAGTACCAGGGTACGAAAACTGAGACATATTTGAACACGTCTCCCGTTCACATGGTTGATCATACTTGGGTTCCACATGCATGTTTTAGCTGAAGGAAGAATACCTAAAACCTGGGTAGTTGAAACCCGTGGAATGGGTACCATGCAATATGACTTCAAAGGGTCTTCATTTGCTCACCGAACCTCTCCAATCCTATCACTGCTGCGTTTATGCCCCTGTACACATGCTTGATTCTGTTTCGGAGACATAGCAATCCATAGGTTTTAAGATACTTACTAGTCAGGTACATTCTTAGGCGTTTAATATGCGGTGTTGAGTCCATTTCGTTGAGCAAGGAGTAGCTCTTGTCTATTCCATATTTGGCTTAAGGAACTTTATCTGTGCTCATTTCAATCTCTGGTTTTATGCAGCACCCCAACTCACCTTTCCCCTTAAGCAAGCATAAGTTGGTTTTCTAAATTTGAGACCCTGTTCTGTTCTGTAATTCAGTTCCTGTGTAGCCAAGTTTACATTCCGTGTATTAGTGATATCTTATGATGTTTCTTTTTCTGTGTGACTTATTTCAGTTAGAATCATCGTACCTGAATCCACTCATTATGCTGCTACGGGCCTGATGACATAGATTTCATTGCTGAGTGATACTGCATTGTACGTAAGTACCTCAAGTTCTTTATCCATTTTTCACTTTCTGCGATGTTGAACTTCTACTGTAAACGAGGTTCTTGTAAACAGAGCCGTTCGAAACTTTGGGGTGGCTGTGTCTTTTTGATTTTAAACTCCCTAAGCTATAGGACCATAAGTGGAAGTGCCCTAGGCTCTGTTGCTTTGTTTTTTAGATGTTTCAGGAAACACCATACACTTCTCCCGAGTGGTTGTTGGCAATTTACATCCCGCCCTTCAGCATAACAAGGCTCCCAGTTCTCCATGGCCTGTCCTGCCTTTCTGGATTTTACACTTTTTTCAGATGGCCCTTTTGACCGGGGGGAAGTGAGACTTCATTGTAGTGCAGATTTCCTTTGCAAGCTTGCTTGGTTGGCCAAAAAGGGCGTATGCGTTTTTTCCTGAATATATTCAGGAAAAAACGCATACGCCCTTTTTGGCCAAGTGCATCATTGTGGACGTTCTGCCTCTTTTCCTATGCTTTCAATGCAATTCCAGTCTACCTCCTGAAATCGGTTTCCTGCAATTCTGCCCCGCTTTCAAGTCCTCTTGGCAGCCTTACTTCAGTCTATTTTTGGACGATAGCTGTCATTTATAACTCTGCAGGTTTGTGAATTACAGTGCCCCTGAGCTCCTTTCTTCAACTCGCTTTCTTGTGACCTGGCCGCAACACCGCAGGATGTCTTCAGGCCCTAATCTGGTTCTGGCACGGCATGCTGAGCCTTTGGTTAATTCCTCTTCCTGGTGGGAAATGAGAGTTAAATTTGCCCATCCAGACACCTCCAGCTAGTCTCTCATTGGTTCTCGCTATTCCTGTTCATCTTCCACAGAAATTGCAAACTGGGCCAAACAGGAGGTTAAAGGCGCTGACTTTCCAAGTGGGGAGAGTGTTAGTAAAGCGTCTGGAATGTTGCACCCGAGTACCAGGGGAGGAAAACTGAGACATATTTGAACACGTCTCCCGTTCACATGGTTGATCATACTTGGGTTCCACATGCATGTTTTAGCTGAAGGAAGAATACCTAAAACCTGGGTAGTTGAAACCCGTGGAATGGGTACCATGCAATATGACTTCAAAGGGTCTTCATTTGCTCACCGAACCTCTCCAATCCTATCACTGCTGCGTTTATGCCCCTGTACACATGCTTGATTCTCTTTCGGAGACATAGCAATCCATAGGTTTTAAGATACTTACTAGTCAGGTACATTCTTAGGCGTTTAATATGCGGTGTTGAGTCCATTTCGTTGAGCAAGGAGTAGCTCTTGTCTATTCCATATTTGGCTTAAGGAACTTTATCTGTGCTCATTTCAATCTCTGGTTTTATGCAGCACCCCAACTCACCTTTCCCCTTAAGCAAGCATAAGTTGGTTTTCTAAATTTGAGACCCTGTTCTGTTCTGTAATTCAGTTCCTGTGTAGCCAAGTTTACATTCCGTGTATTAGTGATATCTTATGATGTTTCTTTTTCTGTGTGACTTATTTCAGTTAGAATCATCGTACCTGAATCCACTCATTATGCTGCTAAGGGCCTGATGACATAGATTTCATTGCTGAGTGATACTGCATTGTACGTAAGTACCTCAAGTTCTTTATCCATTTTTCACTTTCTGTGATATTGAACTTGTACGGTAAACGAGGTTCTTGTAAACGGAGGCGTCCCAAACTTTGGGGTGGCTGTGTCTTTTTGATTTTAATTTCCCTAAGCTATAGGACCATAAGTGGAAGTGCCCTAGGCTCTGTTGCTTTGTTTTTTAGATGTTTCAGGAAACACCATACACTTCTCCCGAGTGGTTGTTGGTAATTTACATCCCGCCCTTCAGCATAACAAGGTTCCCAGTTCTCCATGGCCTGTCCTGCCTTTCTGGATTTTACACTTTTTTCAGATGGCCCTTTTGACCGGGGGGAAGTGAGACTTCATTGTAGTGCAGATTTCCTTTGCAAGCTTGCTTGGTTGGCCAAAAAGGGCGTATGCGTTTTTTCCTGAATATATTCAGGAAAAAACGCATACGCCCTTTTTGGCCAAGTGCATCATTGTGGACGTTCTGCCTCTTTTCCTATGCTTTCAATGCAATTCCACTCTACCTCCTGAAATCAGTTTCCTGCAATTCTGCCCCGCTTTCAAGTCCTCTTGGCAGCCTTACTTCAGTCTATTTTTGGACGATAGCTGTCATTTATAACTCTGCAGGTTTGTGAATTACAGTGCCCCTGAGCTCCTTTCTTCAACTCGCTTTCTTTTGAGCTGGCCGCAACACCGCAGGATGGCTTCAGGCCCTAATCTGGTTCCGGCACGGCACGCTGAGCCTTTGGTTATTTCCTCTTCCTGGTGGGAAATGAGAGTTAAATTTGCCCGTCCAGACACCTCCAGCTAGCCTCTCATTGGTTCTCGCTATTCCTGTTCATCTTCCGCAGAAATTGCAAACTGGGCCAAATAGGAGGTTAAAGGCGCTGACTTTTCAAGTGGGGAGAGTGTTAGTAAAGTGTCTGGAATGTTGCACCCGAGTACCAGGGGAGGAAAACTGAGACATATTTGAACACGTCTCCCGTTCACATGGTTGATCATACTTGGGTTCCACATGCATGTTTTAGCTGAAGGAAGAATACCTAAAACCTGGGTAGTTGAAATCCGTGGAATGGGTACCATGCAATATGACTTCAAAGGGTCTTCATTTGCTCACCGAACCTCTCCAATCCTATCACTGCTGCGTTTATGCCCCTGTACACATGCTTGATTCTCTTTCGGAGACATAGCAATCCATAGGTTTTAAGATACTTACTAGTCAGGTACATTCTTAGGCGTTTAATATGCGGTGTTGAGTCCATTTCGTTGAGCAAGGAGTAGCTCTTGTCTATTCCATATTTGGCTTAAGGAACTTTATCTGTGCTCATTTCAATCTCTGGTTTTATGCAGCACCCCAACTCACCTTTCCCCTTAAGCAAGCATAAGTTGGTTTTCTAAATTTGAGACCCTGTTCTGTTCTGTAATTCAGTTCCTGTGTAGCCAAGTTTACATTCCGTGTATTACTGATATCTTATGATGTTTCTTTTTCTGTGTGACTTATTTCAGTTAGAATCATCATACCTGAATCCACTCATTGTGCTGCTAAGGGCCTGATGACACAGATTTCATTGCTGAGTGATATTGCTTTGTAAGTAAATACCACAACTTCTTTATCCATTTTTCAATTTCTGCGATGTTGAACTTGTACTGTAAACGAGGTTCTTGTAAACAGAGCCGTTCGAAACTTTGGGGTGGCTGTGTCTTTTTGATTTTAAATTCCCTAAGCTATAGGACCATAAGTGGAAGTGCCCTAGGCTCTGTTGCTTTGTTTTTTAGATGTTTCAGGAAACACCATACACTTCTCCCGAGTGGTTGTTGGCAATTTACATCCCGCCCGTCAGCATAACAAGGCTCCCAGTTCTCCATGGCCTGTCCTGCCTTTCTGGATTTTACACTTTTTTCAGATGGCCCTTTTGACCGGGGGGAAGTGAGACTTCATTGTAGTGCAGATTTCCTTTGCAAGCTTGCTTGGTTGGCCAAAAAGGGCGTATGCGTTTTTTCCTGAATATATTCAGGAAAAAACGCATACGCCCTTTTTGGCCAAGTGCATCATTGTGGACGTTCTGCCTCTTTTCCTATGCTTGCAATGCAATTCCAGTCTACCTCCTGAAATCGGTTTCCTGCAATTCTGCCCCGCTTTCAAGTCCTCTTGGCAGCCTTACTTCAGTCTATTTTTGGACGATAGCTGTCATTTATAACTCTGCAGGTTTGTGAATTACAGTGCCCCTGAGCTCCTTTCTTCAACTCGCTTTCTTGTGACCTGGCCGCAACACCGCAGGATGTCTTCAGGCCCTAATCTGGTTCTGGCACGGCATGCTGAGCCTTTGGTTAATTCCTCTTCCTGGTGGGAAATGAGAGTTAAATTTGCCCGTCCAGACACCTCCAGCTAGTCTCTCATTGGTTCTCGCTATTCCTGTTCATCTTCCACAGAAATTGCAAACTGGGCCAAACAGGAGGTTAAAGGGACTGACTCTCCAAGTGGGGAGAGTGTTAGTAAAGCGTCTGGAATGTTGCACCCGAGTACCAGGGGAGGAAAACTGAGACATATTTGAACACGTCTCCCGTTCACATGGTTGATCATACTTGGGTTCCACATGCATGTTTTAGCTGAAGGAAGAATACCTAAAACCTGGGTAGTTGAAACCCGTGGAATGGGTACCATGCAATATGACTTCAAAGGGTCTTCATTTGCTCACCGAACCTCTCCAATCCTATCACTGCTGCGTTTATGCCCCTGTACACATGCTTGATTCTCTTTCGGAGACATAGCAATCCATAGGTTTTAAGATACTTACTAGTCAGGTACATTCTTAGGCGTTTAATATGCGGTGTTGAGTCCATTTCGTTGAGCAAGGAGTAGCTCTTGTCTATTCCATATTTGGCTTAAGGAACTTTATCTGTGCTCATTTCAATCTCTGGTTTTATGCAGCACCCCAACTCACCTTTACCCTTAAGCAAGCATAAGTTGGTTTTCTAAATTTGAGACCCTGTTCTGTTCTGTAATTCAGTTCCTGTGTAGCCAAGTTTACATTCCGTGTATTAGTGATATCTTATGATGTTTCTTTTTCTGTGTGACTTATTTCAGTTAGAATCATCGTACCTGAATCCACTCATTATGCTGCTACGGGCCTGATGACATAGATTTCATTGCTGAGTGATACTGCATTGTACGTAAGTACCACAAGTTCTTTATCCATTTTTCACTTTCTGCGATGTTGAACTTGTACTGTAAACGAGGTTCTTGTAAACAGAGCCGTTCGAAACTTTGGGGTGGCTGTGTCTTTTTGATTTTAAATTCCCTAAGCTATAGGACCATAAGTGGAAGTGCCCTAGGCTCTGTTGCTTTGTTTTTTAGATGTTTCAGGAAACACCATACACTTCTCCCGAGTGTCTGTTGGCAATTTACATCCCGCCCTTCAGCATAACAAGGCTCCCAGTTCTCCATGGCCTGTCCTGCCTTTCTGGATTTTACACTTTTTTCAGATGGCCCTTTTGACCGGGGGGAAGTGAGACTTCATTGTAGTGCAGATTTCCTTTGCAAGCTTGCTTGGTTGGCCAAAAAGGGCGTATGCGTTTTTTCCTGAATATATTCAGGAAAAAACGCATACGCCCTTTTTGGCCAAGTGCATCATTGTGGACGTTCTGCCTCTTTTCCTATGCTTGCAATGCAATTCCAGTCTACCTCCTGAAATCGGTTTCCTGCAATTCTGCCCCGCTTTCAAGTCCTCTTGGCAGCCTTACTTCAGTCTATTTTTGGACGATAGCTGTCATTTATAACTCTGCAGGTTTGTGAATTACAGTGCCCCTGAGCTCCTTTCTTCAACTCGCTTTCTTGTGAGCTGGCCGCAACACCGCAGGATGGCTTCAGGCCCTAATCTGGTTCCGGCACGGCACGCTGAGCCTTTGGTTAATTCCTCTTCCTGGTGGGAAATGAGAGTTAAATTTGCCCGTCCAGACACCTCCAGCTAGCCTCTCATTGGTTCTCGCTATTCCTGTTCATCTTCCACAGAAATTGCAAACTGGGCCAAACAGGAGGTTAAAGGGACTGACTCTCCAAGTGGGGAGAGTGTTAGTAAAGCGTCTGGAATGTTGCACCCGAGTACCAGGGGAGGAATACTGAGACATATTTGAACACGTCTCCCGATCACATGGTTGATCATACTCTAGGTTCCACATGCATGTTTTAGCTGAAGGAAGAATACCTTAAACCTGGGTAGTTGAAACCCGTGGAATGGGTACCATGCAATATGACTTCAAAGGGTCTTCATTTGCTCACCGAACTTCTCCAATCCTATCACTGCTGCGTTTATGCCCCTGTACACATGCTTGATTCTCTTTCGGAGACATAGCAATCCATAGGTTTTAAGATACTTACTAGTCAGGTACATTCTTAGGCGTTTAATATGCGGTGTTGAGTCCATTTCGTTGAGCAAGGAGTAGCTCTTGTCTATTCCATATTTGGCTTAAGGAACTTTATCTGTGCTCATTTCAATCTCTGGTTTTATGCAGCACCCCAACTCACCTTTCCCCTTAAGCAAGCATAAGTTGGTTTTCTAAATTTGAGACCCTGTTCTGTTCTGTAATTCAGTTCCTGTGTAGCCAAGTTTACATTCCGTGTATTAGTGATATCTTATGATGTTTCTTTTTCTGTGTGACTTATTTCAGTTAGAATCATCGTACCTGAATCCACTCATTATGCTGCTACGGGCCTGATGACATAGATTTCATTGCTGAGTGATACTGCATTGTACGTAAGTACCACAAGTTCTTTATCCATTTTTCACTTTCTGCGATGTTGAACTTCTACTGTAAACGAGGTTCTTGTAAACAGAGCCGTTCGAAACTTTGGGGTGGCTGTGTCTTTTTGATTTTAAACTCCCTAAGCTATAGGACCATAAGTGGAAGTGCCCTAGGCTCTGTTGCTTTGTTTTTTAGATGTTTCAGGAAACACCATACACTTCTCCCGAGTGTTTGTTGGCAATTTACATCCCGCCCTTCAGCATAACAAGGCTCTCAGTTCTCCATGGCCTGTCCTGCCTTTCTGGATTTTACACTTTTTTCAGATGGCCCTTTTGACCGGGGGGAAGTGAGACTTCATTGTAGTGCAGATTT
Source organism: Delphinus delphis (assembly GCF_949987515.2). NCBI lineage: Eukaryota > Metazoa > Chordata > Mammalia > Artiodactyla > Delphinidae > Delphinus > Delphinus delphis. The sequence goes on from NC_082684.1 coordinate 150,969,522, forward strand.
CCTTTGCAAGCTTGCTTGGTTGGCCAAAAAGGGCGTATGCGTTTTTTCCTGAATATATTCAGGAAAAAACGCATACGCCCTTTTTGGCCAAGTGCATCATTATGGACGTTCTGCCTCTTTTCCTATGCTTTCAATGCAATTCCAGTCTACCTCCTGAAATCGGTTTCCTGCAATTCTGCCCCGCTTTCAAGTCCTCTTGGCAGCCTTACTTCAGTCTATTTTTGGACGATAGCTGTCATTTATAACTCTGCAGGTTTGTGAATTACAGTGCCCCTGAGCTCCTTTCTTCAACTCACTTTCTTGTGACCTGGCCGCAACACCGCAGGATGTCTTCAGGCCCTAATCTGGTTCCGGCACGGCACGCTGAGCCTTTGGTTAATTCCTCTTCCTGGTGGGAAATCAGAGTTAAATTTGCCCATCCAGACACCTCCAGCTAGTCTCTCATTGGTTCTCGCTATTCCTGTTCATCTTCCACAGAAATTGCAAACTGGGCCAAACAGGAGGTTAAAGGGACTGACTCTCCAAGTGGGGAGAGTGTTAGTAAAGCGTCTGGAATGTTGCACCCGAGTACCAGGGTACGAAAACTGAGACATATTTGAACACGTCTCCCGTTCACATGGTTGATCATACTTGGGTTCCACATGCATGTTTTAGCTGAAGGAAGAATACCTAAAACCTGGGTAGCTGAAACCCGTGGAATGGGTACCATGCAATATGACTTCAAAGGGTCTTCATTTGCTCACCGAACCTCTCCAATCCTATCACTGCTGCGTTTATGCCCCTGTACACATGCTTGATTCTGTTTCGGAGACATAGCAATCCATAGGTTTTAAGATACTTACTAGTCAGGTACATTCTTAGGCGTTTAATATGCGGTGTTGAGTCCATTTCGTTGAGCAAAGAGTAGCTCTTGTCTATTCCATATTTGGCTTAAGGAACTTTATCTGTGCTCATTTCAATCTCTGGTTTTATGCAGCACCCCAACTCACCTTTCCCCTTAAGCAAGCATAAGTTGGTTTTCTAAATTTGAGACCCTGTTCTGTTCTGTAATTCAGTTCCTGTGTAGCCAAGTTTACATTCCGTGTATTAGTGATATCTTATGATGTTTCTTTTTCTGTGTGACTTATTTCAGTTAGAATCATCGTACCTGAATCCACTCATTTTGCTGCTACGGGCCTGATGACATAGATTTCATTGCTGAGTGATACTGCATTGTACGTAAGTACCACAAGTTCTTTATCCATTTTTCACTTTCTGCGATGTTGAACTTCTACTGTAAACGAGGTTCTTGTAAACAGAGCCGTTCGAAACTTTGGGGTGGCTGTGTCTTTTTGATTTTAAACTCCCTAAGCTATAGGACCATAAGTGGAAGTGCCCTAGGCTCTGTTGCTTTGTTTTTTAGATGTTTCAGGAAACACCATACACTTCTCCCGAGTGGTTGTTGGCAATTTACATCCCGCCCTTCAGCATAACAAGGCTCCCAGTTCTCCATGGCCTGTCCTGCCTTTCTGGATTTTACACTTTTTTCAGATGGCCCTTTTGACCGGGGGGAAGTGAGACTTCATTGTAGTGCAGATTTCCTTTGCAAGCTTGCTTGGTTGGCCAAAAAGGGCGTATGCGTTTTTTCCTGAATATATTCAGGAAAAAACGCATACGCCCTTTTTGGCCAAGTGCATCATTATGGACGTTCTGCCTCTTTTCCTATGCTTTCAATGCAATTCCACTCTACCTCCTGAAATCGGTTTCCTGCAATTCTGCCCCGCTTTCAAGTCCTCTTGGCAGCCTTACTTCAGTCTATTTTTGGACGATAGCTGTCATTTATAACTCTGCAGGTTTGTGAATTACAGTGCCCCTGAGCTCCTTTCTTCAACTCACTTTCTTGTGACCTGGCCGCAACACCGCAGGATGTCTTCAGGCCCTAATCTGGTTCCGGCACAGCACGCTGAGCCTTTGGTTAATTCCTCTTCCTGGTGGGAAATGAGAGTTAAATTTGCCCATCCAGACACCTCCAGCTAGTCTCTCATTGGTTCTCGCTATTCCTGTTCATCTTCCACAGAAATTGCAAACTGGGCCAAACAGGAGGTTAAAGGGACTGACTCTCCAAGTGGGGAGAGTGTTAGTAAAGCGTCTGGAATGTTGCACCCGAGTACCAGGGTACGAAAACTGAGACATATTTGAACACGTCTCCCGTTCACATGGTTGATCATACTTGGGTTCCACATGCATGTTTTAGCTGAAGGAAGAATACCTAAAACCTGGGTAGTTGAAACCCGTGGAATGGGTACCATGCAATATGACTTCAAAGGGTCTTCATTTGCTCACCGAACCTCTCCAATCCTATCACTGCTGCGTTTATGCCCCTGTACACATGCTTGATTCTCTTTCGGAGACATAGCAATCCATAGGTTTTAAGATACTTACTAGTCAGGTACATTCTTAGGCGTTTAATATGCGGTGTTGAGTCCATTTCGTTGAGCAAGGAGTAGCTCTTGTCTATTCCATATTTGGCTTAAGGAACTTTATCTGTGCTCATTTCAATCTCTGGTTTTATGCAGCACCCCAACTCACCTTTCCCCTTAAGCAAGCATAAGTTGGTTTTCTAAATTTGAGACCCTGTTCTGTTCTGTAATTCAGTTCCTGTGTAGCCAAGTTTACATTCCGTGTATTACTGATATCTTATGATGTTTCTTTTTCTGTGTGACTTATTTCAGTTAGAATCATCGTACCTGAATCCACTCATTATGCTGCTACGGGCCTGATGACATAGATTTCATTGCTGAGTGATACTGCATTGTACGTAAGTACCACAAGTTCTTTATCCATTTTTCACTTTCTGCGATGTTGAACTTCTACTGTAAACGAGGTTCTTGTAAACAGAGCCGTTCGAAACTTTGGGGTGGCTGTGTCTTTTTGATTTTAAATTCCCTAAGCTATAGGACCATAAGTGGAAGTGCCCTAGGCTCTGTTGCTTTGTTTTTTAGATGTTTCAGGAAACACCATACACTTCTCCCGAGTGGTTGTTGGCAATTTACATCCCGCCCTTCAGCATAACAAGGCTCCCAGTTCTCCATGGCCTGTCCTGCCTTTCTGGATTTTACACTTTTTTCAGATGGCCCTTTTGACCGGGGGGAAGTGAGACTTCATTGTAGTGCAGATTTCCTTTGCAAGCTTGCTTGGTTGGCCAAAAAGGGCGTATGCGTTTTTTCCTGAATATATTCAGGAAAAAACGCATACGCCCTTTTTGGCCAAGTGCATCATTGTGGACGTTCTGCCTCTTTTCCTATGCTTTCAATGCAATTCCAGTCTACCTCCTGAAATCGGTTTCCTGCAATTCTGCCCCGCTTTCAAGTCCTCTTGGCAGCCTTACTTCAGTCTATTTTTGGACGATAGCTGTCATTTATAACTCTGCAGGTTTGTGAATTACAGTGCCCCTGAGCTCCTTTCTTCAACTCGCTTTCTTTTGAGCTGGCCGCAACACCGCAGGATGGCTTCAGGCCCTAATCTGGTTCCGGCACGGCACGCTGAGCCTTTGGTTATTTCCTCTTCCTGGTGGGAAATGAGAGTTAAATTTGCCCGTCCAGACACCTCCAGCTAGCCTCTCATTGGTTCTCGCTATTCCTGTTCATCTTCCGCAGAAATTGCAAACTGGGACAAACAGGAGGTTAAAGGCGCTGACTTTCCAAGTGGGGAGAGTGTTAGTAAAGCGTCTGGAATGTTGCACCCAAGTACCAGGGGAGGAAAACTGAGAAATATTTGAACACGTCTCCCGTTCACATGGTTGATCATACTTGGGTTCCACATGCATGTTTTAGCTGAAGGAAGAATACCTAAAACCTGGGTAGTTGAAACCCGTGGAATGGGTACCATGCAATATGACTTCAAAGGGTCTTCATTTGCTCACCGAACCTCTCCAATCCTATCACTGCTGCGTTTATGCCCCTGTACACATGCTTGATTCTCTTTCGGAGACATAGCAATCCATAGGTTTTAAGATACTTACTAGTCAGGTACATTCTTAGGCATTTAATATGCGGTGTTGAGTCCATTTCGTTGAGCAAGGAGTAGCTCTTGTCTATTCCATATTTGGCTTAAGGAACTTTATCTGTGCTCATTTCAATCTCTGGTTTTATGCAGAACCCCAACTCACCTTTACCCTTAAGCAAGCATAAGTTGGTTTTCTAAATTTGAGACCCTGTTCTGTTCTGTAATTCAGTTCCTGTGTAGCCAAGTTTACATTCCGTGTATTACTGATATCTTATGATGTTTCTTTTTCTGTGTGACTTATTTCAGTTAGAATCATCGTACCTGAATCCACTCATTGTGCTGCTAAGGGCCTGATGACATAGATTTCATTGCTGAGTGATACTGCATTGTACGTAAGTACCACAAGTTCTTTATCCATTTTTCAATTTCTGCGATGTTGAACTTGTACTGTAAACGAGGTTCTTGTAAACAGAGCCGTTCCAAACTTTGGGGTGGCTGTGTCTTTTTGATTTTAAATTCCCTAAGCTATAGGACCATAAGTGGAAGTGCCCTAGGCTCTGTTGCTTTGTTTTTTAGATGTTTCAGGAAACACCATACACTTCTCCCGAGTGGTTGTTGGCAATTTACATCCCGCCCATCAGCATAACAAGGCTCCCAGTTCTCCATGGCCTGTCCTGCCTTTCTGGATTTTACACTTTTTTCAGATGGCCCTTTTGACCGGGGGGAAGTGAGACTTCATTGTAGTGCAGATTTCCTTTGCAAGCTTGCTTGGTTGGCCAAAAAGGGCGTATGCGTTTTTTCCTGAATATATTCAGGAAAAAACGCATACGCCCTTTTTGGCCAAGTGCATCATTGTGGACGTTCTGCCTCTTTTCCTATGCTTGCAATGCAATTCCAGTCTACCTCCTGAAATCGGTTTCCTGCAATTCTGCCCCGCTTTCAAGTCCTCTTGGCAGCCTTACTTCAGTCTATTTTTGGACGATAGCTGTCATTTATAACTCTGCAGGTTTGTGAATTACAGTGCCCCTGAGCTCCTTTCTTCAACTCGCTTTCTTGTGACCTGGCCGCAACACCGCAGGATGTCTTCAGGCCCTAATCTGGTTCTGGCACGGCACGCTGAGCCTTTGGTTATTTCCTCTTCCTGGTGGGAAATGAGAGTTAAATTTGCCCATCCAGACACCTCCAGCTAGTCTCTCATTGGTTCTCGTTATTCCGGTTCATCTTCCACAGAAATTGCAAACTGGGCCAAACAGGAGGTTAAAGGGACTGACTCTCCAAGTGGGGAGAGTGTTAGTAAAGCGTCTGGAATGTTGCACCCGAGTACCAGGGTACGAAAACTGAGACATATTTGAACACGTCTCCCGATCACATGGTTGATCATACTCTAGGTTCCACATGCATGTTTTAGCTGAAGGAAGAATACCTTAAACCTGGGTAGTTGAAACCCGTGGAATGGGTACCATGCAATATGACTTCAAAGGGTCTTCATTTGCTCACCGAACCTCTCCAATCCTATCACTGCTGCGTTTATGCCCCTGTACACATGCTTGATTCTCTTTCGGAGACATAGCAATCCATAGGTTTTAAGATACTTACTAGTCAGGTACATTCTTAGGCATTTAATATGCGGTGTTGAGTCCATTTCGTTGAGCAAGGAGTAGCTCTTGTCTATTCCATATTTGGCTTAAGGAACTTTATCTGTGCTCATTTCAATCTCTGGTTTTATGCAGCACCCCAACTCACCTTTACCCTTAAGCAAGCATAAGTTGGTTTTCTAAATTTGAGACCCTGTTCTGTTCTGTAATTCAGTTCCTGTGTAGCCAAGTTTCCATTCCGTGTATTACTGATATCTTATGATGTTTCTTTTTCTGTGTGACTTATTTCAGTTAGAATCATCGTACCTGAATCCACTCATTATGCTGCTACGGGCCTGATGACATAGATTTCATTGCTGAGTGATACTGCATTGTACGTAAGTACCACAAGTTCTTTATCCATTTTTCACTTTCTGCGATGTTGAACTTCTACTGTAAACGAGGTTCTTGTAAACAGAGCCGTTCGAAACTTTGGGGTGGCTGTGTCTTTTTGATTTTAAATTCCCTAAGCTATAGGACCATAAGTGGAAGTGCCCTAGGCTCTGTTGCTTTGTTTTTTAGATGTTTCAGGAAACACCATACACTTCTCCCGAGTGTTTGTTGGCAATTTACATCCCGCCCTTCAGCATAACAAGGCTCCCAGTTCTCCATGGCCTGTCCTGCCTTTCTGGATTTTACACTTTTTTCAGATGGCCCTTTTGACCGGGGGGAAGTGAGACTTCATTGTAGTGCAGATTTCCTTTGCAAGCTTGCTTGGTTGGCCAAAAAGGGCGTATGCGTTTTTTCCTGAATATATTCAGGAAAAAACGCATACGCCCTTTTTGGCCAAGTGCATCATTGTGGACGTTCTGCCTCTTTTCCTATGCTTTCAATGCAATTCCAGTCTACCTCCTGAAATCGGTTTCCTGCAATTCTGCCCCGCTTTCAAGTCCTCTTGGCAGCCTTACTTCAGTCTATTTTTGGACGATAGCTGTCATTTATAACTCTGCAGGTTTGTGAATTACAGTGCCCCTGAGCTCCTTTCTTCAACTCGCTTTCTTGTGACCTGGCCGCAACACCGCAGGATGTCTTCAGGCCCTAATCTGGTTCTGGCACGGCACGCTGAGCCTTTGGTTAATTCCTCTTCCTGGTGGGAAATGAGAGTTAAATTTGCCCATCCAGACACCTCCAGCTAGTCTCTCATTGGTTCTCGCTATTCCTGTTCATCTTCCGCAGAAATTGCAAACTGGGCCAAACAGGAGGTTAAAGGGACTGACTCTCCAAGTGGGGAGAGTGTTAGTAAAGCGTCTGGAATGTTGCACCCGAGTAGCAGGGTACGAAAACTGAGACATATTTGAACACGTCTCCCGATCACATGGTTGATCATACTCTAGGTCCCACATGCATGTTTTAGCTGAAGGAAGAATACCTTAAACCTGGGTAGTTGAAACCCGTGGAATGGGTACCATGCAATATGACTTCAAAGGGTCTTCATTTGCTCACCGAACCTCTCCAATCCTATCACTGCTGCGTTTATGCCCCTGTACACATGCTTGATTCTCTTTCGGAGACATAGCAATCCATAGGTTTTAAGATACTTACTAGTCAGGTACATTCTTAGGCGTTTAATATGCGGTGTTGAGTCCATTTCGTTGAGCAAGGAGTAGCTCTTGTCTATTCCATATTTGGCTTAAGGAACTTTATCTGTGCTCATTTCAATCTCTGGTTTTATGCAGCACCCCAACTCACCTTTCCCCTTAAGCAAGCATAAGTTGGTTTTCTAAATTTGAGACCCTGTTCTGTTCTGTAATTCAGTTCCTGTGTAGCCAAGTTTACATTCCGTGTATTAGTGATATCTTATGATGTTTCTTTTTCTGTGTGACTTATTTCAGTTAGAATCATCGTACCTGAATCCACTCATTATGCTGCTACGGGCCTGATGACATAGATTTCATTGCTGAGTGATACTGCATTGTACGTAAGTACCACAAGTTCTTTATCCATTTTTCACTTTCTGCGATGTTGAACTTGTACTGTAAACGAGGTTCTTGTAAACAGAGCCGTTCCAAACTTTGGGGTGGCTGTGTCTTTTTGATTTTAATTTCCCTAAGCTATAGGACCATAAGTGGAAGTGCCCTAGGCTCTGTTGCTTTGTTTTTTAGATGTTTCAGGAAACACCATACACTTCTCCCGAGTGGTTGTTGGCAATTTACATCCCGCCCATCAGCATAACAAGGCTCCCAGTTCTCCATGGCCTGTCCTGCCTTTCTGGATTTTACACTTTTTTCAGATGGCCCTTTTGACCGGGGGGAAGTGAGACTTCATTGTAGTGCAGATTTCCTTTGCAAGCTTGCTTGGTTGGCCAAAAAGGGCGTATGCGTTTTTTCCTGAATATATTCAGGAAAAAACGCATATGCCCTTTTTGGCCAAGTGCATCATTGTGGACGTTCTGCCTCTTTTCCTATGCTTTCAATGCAATTCCAGTCTACCTCCTGAAATCGGTTTCCTGCAATTCTGCCCCGCTTTCAAGTCCTCTTGGCAGCCTTACTTCAGTCTATTTTTGGACGATAGCTGTCATTTATAACTCTGCAGGTTTGTGAATTACAGTGCCCCTGAGCTGCTTTCTTCAACTCGCTTTCTTTTGAGCTGGCCGCAACACCGCAGGATGGCTTCAGGCCCTAATCTGGTTCCGGCACGGCACGCTGAGCCTTTGGTTATTTCCTCTTCCTGGTGGGAAATGAGAGTTAAATTTGCCCGTCCAGACACCTCCAGCTAGCCTCTCATTGGTTCTCGCTATTCCTGTTCATCTTCCGCAGAAATTGCAAACTGGGACAAACAGGAGGTTAAAGGCGCTGACTTTCCAAGTGGGGAGAGTGTTAGTAAAGCGTCTGGAATGTTGCACCCAAGTACCAGGGGAGGAAAACTGAGAAATATTTGAACACGTCTCCCGTTCACATGGTTGATCATACTTGGGTTCCACATGCATGTTTTAGCTGAAGGAAGAATACCTAAAACCTGGGTAGTTGAAACCCGTGGAATGGGTACCATGCAATATGACTTCAAAGGGTCTTCATTTGCTCACCGAACCTCTCCAATCCTATCACTGCTGCGTTTATGCCCCTGTACACATGCTTGATTCTCTTTCGGAGACATAGCAATCCATAGGTTTTAAGATACTTACTAGTCAGGTACATTCTTAGGCATTTAATATGCGGTGTTGAGTCCATTTCGTTGAGCAAGGAGTAGCTCTTGTCTATTCCATATTTGGCTTAAGGAACTTTATCTGTGCTCATTTCAATCTCTGGTTTTATGCAGCACCCCAACTCACCTTTACCCTTAAGCAAGCATAAGTTGGTTTTCTAAATTTGAGACCCTGTTCTGTTCTGTAATTCAGTTCCTGTGTAGCCAAGTTTCCATTCCGTGTATTACTGATATCTTATGATGTTTCTTTTTCTGTGTGACTTATTTCAGTTAGAATCATCGTACCTGAATCCACTCATTGTGCTGCTAAGGGCCTGATGACATAGATTTCATTGCTGAGTGATACTGCATTGTACGTAAGTACCACAAGTTCTTTATCCATTTTTCAATTTCTGCGATGTTGAACTTGTACTGTAAACGAGGTTCTTGTAAACAGAGCCGTTCCAAACTTTGGGGTGGCTGTGTCTTTTTGATTTTAAATTCCCTAAGCTATAGGACCATAAGTGGAAGTGCCCTAGGCTCTGTTGCTTTGTTTTTTAGATGTTTCAGGAAACACCATACACTTCTCCCGAGTGGTTGTTGGCAATTTACATCCCGCCCATCAGCATAACAAGGCTCCCAGTTCTCCATGGCCTGTCCTGCCTTTCTGGATTTTACACTTTTTTCAGATGGCCCTTTTGACCGGGGGGAAGTGAGACTTCATTGTAGTGCAGATTTCCTTTGCAAGCTTGCTTGGTTGGCCAAAAAGGGCGTATGCGTTTTTTCCTGAATATATTCAGGAAAAAACGCATACGCCCTTTTTGGCCAAGTGCATCATTGTGGACGTTCTGCCTCTTTTCCTATGCTTGCAATGCAATTCCAGTCTACCTCCTGAAATCGGTTTCCTGCAATTCTGCCCCGCTTTCAAGTCCTCTTGGCAGCCTTACTTCAGTCTATTTTTGGACGATAGCTGTCATTTATAACTCTGCAGGTTTGTGAATTACAGTGCCCCTGAGCTCCTTTCTTCAACTCGCTTTCTTGTGACCTGGCCGCAACACCGCAGGATGTCTTCAGGCCCTAATCTGGTTCTGGCACGGCACGCTGAGCCTTTGGTTAATTCCTCTTCCTGGTGGGAAATGAGAGTTAAATTTGCCCATCCAGACACCTCCAGCTAGTCTCTCATTGGTTCTCGCTATTCCTGTTCATCTTCCGCAGAAATTGCAAACTGGGCCAAACAGGAGGTTAAAGGGACTGACTCTCCAAGTGGGGAGAGTGTTAGTAAAGCGTCTGGAATGTTGCACCCGAGTAGCAGGGTACGAAAACTGAGACATATTTGAACACGTCTCCCGATCACATGGTTGATCATACTCTAGGTCCCACATGCATGTTTTAGCTGAAGGAAGAATACCTTAAACCTGGGTAGTTGAAACCCGTGGAATGGGTACCATGCAATATGACTTCAAAGGGTCTTCATTTGCTCACCGAACCTCTCCAATCCTATCACTGCTGCGTTTATGCCCCTGTACACATGCTTGATTCTCTTTCGGAGACATAGCAATCCATAGGTTTTAAGATACTTACTAGTCAGGTACATTCTTAGGCGTTTAATATGCGGTGTTGAGTCCATTTCGTTGAGCAAGGAGTAGCTCTTGTCTATTCCATATTTGGCTTAAGGAACTTTATCTGTGCTCATTTCAATCTCTGGTTTTATGCAGCACCCCAACTCACCTTTACCCTTAAGCAAGCATAAGTTGGTTTTCTAAATTTGAGACCCTGTTCTGTTCTGTAATTCAGTTCCTGTGTAGCCAAGTTTACATTCCGTGTATTAGTGATATCTTATGATGTTTCTTTTTCTGTGTGACTTATTTCAGTTAGAATCATCGTACCTGAATCCACTCATTATGCTGCTACGGGCCTGATGACATAGATTTCATTGCTGAGTGATACTGCATTGTACGTAAGTACCACAAGTTCTTTATCCATTTTTCACTTTCTGCGATGTTGAACTTGTACTGTAAACGAGGTTCTTGTAAACAGAGCCGTTCCAAACTTTGGGGTGGCTGTGTCTTTTTGATTTTAATTTCCCTAAGCTATAGGACCATAAGTGGAAGTGCCCTAGGCTCTGTTGCTTTGTTTTTTAGATGTTTCAGGAAACACCATACACTTCTCCCGAGTGGTTGTTGGCAATTTACATCCCGCCCATCAGCATAACAAGGCTCCCAGTTCTCCATGGCCTGTCCTGCCTTTCTGGATTTTACACTTTTTTCAGATGGCCCTTTTGACCGGGGGGAAGTGAGACTTCATTGTAGTGCAGATTTCCTTTGCAAGCTTGCTTGGTTGGCCAAAAAGGGCGTATGCGTTTTTTCCTGAATATATTCAGGAAAAAACGCATATGCCCTTTTTGGCCAAGTGCATCATTGTGGACGTTCTGCCTCTTTTCCTATGCTTTCAATGCAATTCCAGTCTACCTCCTGAAATCGGTTTCCTGCAATTCTGCCCCGCTTTCAAGTCCTCTTGGCAGCCTTACTTCAGTCTATTTTTGGACGATAGCTGTCATTTATAACTCTGCAGGTTTGTGAATTACAGTGCCCCTGAGCTGCTTTCTTCAACTCGCTTTCTTTTGAGCTGGCCGCAACACCGCAGGATGGCTTCAGGCCCTAATCTGGTTCCGGCACGGCACGCTGAGCCTTTGGTTATTTCCTCTTCCTGGTGGGAAATGAGAGTTAAATTTGCCCGTCCAGACACCTCCAGCTAGCCTCTCATTGGTTCTCGCTATTCCTGTTCATCTTCCGCAGAAATTGCAAACTGGGACAAACAGGAGGTTAAAGGCGCTGACTTTCCAAGTGGGGAGAGTGTTAGTAAAGCGTCTGGAATGTTGCACCCAAGTACCAGGGGAGGAAAACTGAGAAATATTTGAACACGTCTCCCGTTCACATGGTTGATCATACTTGGGTTCCACATGCATGTTTTAGCTGAAGGAAGAATACCTAAAACCTGGGTAGTTGAAACCCGTGGAATGGGTACCATGCAATATGACTTCAAAGGGTCTTCATTTGCTCACCGAACCTCTCCAATCCTATCACTGCTGCGTTTATGCCCCTGTACACATGCTTGATTCTCTTTCGGAGACATAGCAATCCATAGGTTTTAAGATACTTACTAGTCAGGTACATTCTTAGGCATTTAATATGCGGTGTTGAGTCCATTTCGTTGAGCAAGGAGTAGCTCTTGTCTATTCCATATTTGGCTTAAGGAACTTTATCTGTGCTCATTTCAATCTCTGGTTTTATGCAGCACCCCAACTCACCTTTACCCTTAAGCAAGCATAAGTTGGTTTTCTAAATTTGAGACCCTGTTCTGTTCTGTAATTCAGTTCCTGTGTAGCCAAGTTTCCATTCCGTGTATTACTGATATCTTATGATGTTTCTTTTTCTGTGTGACTTATTTCAGTTAGAATCATCGTACCTGAATCCACTCATTGTGCTGCTAAGGGCCTGATGACATAGATTTCATTGCTGAGTGATACTGCATTGTACGTAAGTACCACAAGTTCTTTATCCATTTTTCAATTTCTGCGATGTTGAACTTGTACTGTAAACGAGGTTCTTGTAAACAGAGCCGTTCCAAACTTTGGGGTGGCTGTGTCTTTTTGATTTTAAATTCCCTAAGCTATAGGACCATAAGTGGAAGTGCCCTAGGCTCTGTTGCTTTGTTTTTTAGATGTTTCAGGAAACACCATACACTTCTCCCGAGTGGTTGTTGGCAATTTACATCCCGCCCATCAGCATAACAAGGCTCCCAGTTCTCCATGGCCTGTCCTGCCTTTCTGGATTTTACACTTTTTTCAGATGGCCCTTTTGACCGGGGGGAAGTGAGACTTCATTGTAGTGCAGATTTCCTTTGCAAGCTTGCTTGGTTGGCCAAAAAGGGCGTATGCGTTTTTTCCTGAATATATTCAGGAAAAAACGCATACGCCCTTTTTGGCCAAGTGCATCATTGTGGACGTTCTGCCTCTTTTCCTATGCTTGCAATGCAATTCCAGTCTACCTCCTGAAATCGGTTTCCTGCAATTCTGCCCCGCTTTCAAGTCCTCTTGGCAGCCTTACTTCAGTCTATTTTTGGACGATAGCTGTCATTTATAACTCTGCAGGTTTGTGAATTACAGTGCCCCTGAGCTCCTTTCTTCAACTCGCTTTCTTGTGACCTGGCCGCAACACCGCAGGATGTCTTCAGGCCCTAATCTGGTTCTGGCACGGCACGCTGAGCCTTTGGTTATTTCCTCTTCCTGGTGGGAAATGAGAGTTAAATTTGCCCATCCAGACACCTCCAGCTAGTCTCTCATTGGTTCTCGTTATTCCGGTTCATCTTCCACAGAAATTGCAAACTGGGCCAAACAGGAGGTTAAAGGGACTGACTCTCCAAGTGGGGAGAGTGTTAGTAAAGCGTCTGGAATGTTGCACCCGAGTACCAGGGTACGAAAACTGAGACATATTTGAACACGTCTCCCGATCACATGGTTGATCATACTCTAGGTTCCACATGCATGTTTTAGCTGAAGGAAGAATACCTTAAACCTGGGTAGTTGAAACCCGTGGAATGGGTACCATGCAATATGACTTCAAAGGGTCTTCATTTGCTCACCGAACCTCTCCAATCCTATCACTGCTGCGTTTATGCCCCTGTACACATGCTTGATTCTCTTTCGGAGACATAGCAATCCATAGGTTTTAAGATACTTACTAGTCAGGTACATTCTTAGGCATTTAATATGCGGTGTTGAGTCCATTTCGTTGAGCAAGGGGTAGCTCTTGTCTATTCCATATTTGGCTTAAGGAACTTTATCTGTGCTCATTTCAATCTCTGGTTTTATGCAGCACCCCAACTCACCTTTACCCTTAAGCAAGCATAAGTTGGTTTTCTAAATTTGAGACCCTGTTCTGTTCTGTAATTCAGTTCCTGTGTAGCCAAGTTTCCATTCCGTGTATTACTGATATCTTATGATGTTTCTTTTTCTGTGTGACTTATTTCAGTTAGAATCATCGTACCTGAATCCACTCATTATGCTGCTACGGGCCTGATGACATAGATTTCATTGCTGAGTGATACTGCATTGTACGTAAGTACCACAAGTTCTTTATCCATTTTTCACTTTCTGCGATGTTGAACTTCTACTGTAAACGAGGTTCTTGTAAACAGAGCCGTTCGAAACTTTGGGGTGGCTGTGTCTTTTTGATTTTAAATTCCCTAAGCTATAGGACCATAAGTGGAAGTGCCCTAGGCTCTGTTGCTTTGTTTTTTAGATGTTTCAGGAAACACCATACACTTCTCCCGAGTGTTTGTTGGCAATTTACATCCCGCCCTTCAGCATAACAAGGCTCCCAGTTCTCCATGGCCTGTCCTGCCTTTCTGGATTTTACACTTTTTTCAGATGGCCCTTTTGACCGGGGGGAAGTGAGACTTCATTGTAGTGCAGATTTCCTTTGCAAGCTTGCTTGGTTGGCCAAAAAGGGCGTATGCGTTTTTTCCTGAATATATTCAGGAAAAAACGCATACGCCCTTTTTGGCCAAGTGCATCATTGTGGACGTTCTGCCTCTTTTCCTATGCTTTCAATGCAATTCCAGTCTACCTCCTGAAATCGGTTTCCTGCAATTCTGCCCCGCTTTCAAGTCCTCTTGGCAGCCTTACTTCAGTCTATTTTTGGACGATAGCTGTCATTTATAACTCTGCAGGTTTGTGAATTACAGTGCCCCTGAGCTCCTTTCTTCAACTCGCTTTCTTGTGACCTGGCCGCAACACCGCAGGATGTCTTCAGGCCCTAATCTGGTTCTGGCACGGCACGCTGAGCCTTTGGTTAATTCCTCTTCCTGGTGGGAAATGAGAGTTAAATTTGCCCATCCAGACACCTCCAGCTAGTCTCTCATTGGTTCTCGCTATTCCTGTTCATCTTCCACAGAAATTGCAAACTGGGCCAAACAGGAGGTTAAAGGGACTGACTCTCCAAGTGGGGAGAGTGTTAGTAAAGCGTCTGGAATGTTGCACCCGAGTAGCAGGGTACGAAAACTGAGACATATTTGAACACGTCTCCCGATCACATGGTTGATCATACTCTAGGTCCCACATGCATGTTTTAGCTGAAGGAAGAATACCTTAAACCTGGGTAGTTGAAACCCGTGGAATGGGTACCATGCAATATGACTTCAAAGGGTCTTCATTTGCTCACCGAACCTCTCCAATCCTATCACTGCTGCGTTTATGCCCCTGTACACATGCTTGATTCTCTTTCGGAGACATAGCAATCCATAGGTTTTAAGATACTTACTAGTCAGGTACATTCTTAGGCGTTTAATATGCGGTGTTGAGTCCATTTCGTTGAGCAAGGAGTAGCTCTTGTCTATTCCATATTTGGCTTAAGGAACTTTATCTGTGCTCATTTCAATCTCTGGTTTTATGCAGCACCCCAACTCACCTTTACCCTTAAGCAAGCATAAGTTGGTTTTCTAAATTTGAGACCCTGTTCTGTTCTGTAATTCAGTTCCTGTGTAGCCAAGTTTACATTCCGTGTATTAGTGATATCTTATGATGTTTCTTTTTCTGTGTGACTTATTTCAGTTAGAATCATCGTACCTGAATCCACTCATTATGCTGCTACGGGCCTGATGACATAGATTTCATTGCTGAGTGATACTGCATTGTACGTAAGTACCACAAGTTCTTTATCCATTTTTCACTTTCTGCGATGTTGAACTTGTACTGTAAACGAGGTTCTTGTAAACAGAGCCGTTCCAAACTTTGGGGTGGCTGTGTCTTTTTGATTTTAATTTCCCTAAGCTATAGGACCATAAGTGGAAGTGCCCTAGGCTCTGTTGCTTTGTTTTTTAGATGTTCCAGGAAACACCATACACTTCTCCCGAGTGGTTGTTGGCAATTTACATCCCGCCCATCAGCATAACAAGGCTCCCAGTTCTCCATGGCCTGTCCTGCCTTTCTGGATTTTACACTTTTTTCAGATGGCCCTTTTGACCGGGGGGAAGTGAGACTTCATTGTAGTGCAGATTTCCTTTGCAAGCTTGCTTGGTTGGCCAAAAAGGGCGTATGCGTTTTTTCCTGAATATATTCAGGAAAAAACGCATACGCCCTTTTTGGCCAAGTGCATCATTGTGGACGTTCTGCCTCTTTTCCTATGCTTTCAATGCAATTCCAGTCTACCTCCTGAAATCGGTTTCCTGCAATTCTGCCCCGCTTTCAAGTCCTCTTGGCAGCCTTACTTCAGTCTATTTTTGGACGATAGCTGTCATTTATAACTCTGCAGGTTTGTGAATTACAGTGCCCCTGAGCTCCTTTCTTCAACTCGCTTTCTTGTGACCTGGCCGCAACACCGCAGGATGGCTTCAGGCCCTAATCTGGTTCCGGCACGGCATGCTGAGCCTTTGGTTATTTCCTCTTCCTGGTGGGAAATGAGAGTTAAATTTGCCCGTCCAGACACCTCCAGCTAGTCTCTCATTGGTTCTCGCTATTCCTGTTCATCTTCCGCAGAAATTGCAAACTGGGCCAAACAGGAGGTTAAAGGCGCTGACTTTCCAAGTGGGGAGAGTGTTAGTAAAGCGTCTGGAATGTTGCACCCGAGTACCAGGGGAGGAAAACTGAGACATATTTGAACACGTCTCCCGTTCACATGGTTGATCATACTTGGGTTCCACATGCATGTTTTAGCTGAAGGAAGAATACCTAAAACCTGGGTAGCTGAAACCCGTGGAATGGGTACCATGCAATATGACTTCAAAGGGTCTTCATTTGCTCACCGAACCTCTCCAATCCTATCACTGCTGCGTTTATGCCCCTGTACACATGCTTGATTCTGTTTCGGAGACATAGCAATCCATAGGTTTTAAGATACTTACTAGTCAGGTACATTCTTAGGCGTTTAATATGCGGTGTTGAGTCCATTTCGTTGAGCAAAGAGTAGCTCTTGTCTATTCCATATTTGGCTTAAGGAACTTTATCTGTGCTCATTTCAATCTCTGGTTTTATGCAGCACCCCAACTCACCTTTCCCCTTAAGCAAGCATAAGTTGGTTTTCTAAATTTGAGACCCTGTTCTGTTCTGTAATTCAGTTCCTGTGTAGCCAAGTTTACATTCCGTGTATTAGTGATATCTTATGATGTTTCTTTTTCTGTGTGACTTATTTCAGTTAGAATCATCGTACCTGAATCCACTCATTATGCTGCTACGGGCCTGATGACATAGATTTCATTGCTGAGTGATACTGCATTGTACGTAAGTACCACAAGTTCTTTATCCATTTTTCACTTTCTGCGATGTTGAACTTCTACTGTAAACGAGGTTCTTGTAAACAGAGCCGTTCGAAACTTTGGGGTGGCTGTGTCTTTTTTATTTTAAACTCCCTAAGCTATAGGACCATAAGTGGAAGTGCCCTAGGCTCTGTTGCTTTGTTTTTTAGATGTTTCAGGAAACACCATACACTTCTCCCGAGTGGTTGTTGGCAATTTACATCCCGCCCTTCAGCATAACAAGGCTCCCAGTTCTCCATGGCCTGTCCTGCCTTTCTGGATTTTACACTTTTTTCAGATGGCCCTTTTGACCGGGGGGAAGTGAGACTTCATTGTAGTGCAGATTTCCTTTGCAAGCTTGCTTGGTTGGCCAAAAAGGGCGTATGCGTTTTTTCCTGAATATATTCAGGAAAAAACGCATACGCCCTTTTTGGCCAAGTGCATCATTATGGACGTTCTGCCTCTTTTCCTATGCTTTCAATGCAATTCCAGTCTACCTCCTGAAATCGGTTTCCTGCAATTCTGCCCCGCTTTCAAGTCCTCTTGGCAGCCTTACTTCAGTCTATTTTTGGACGATAGCTGTCATTTATAACTCTGCAGGTTTGTGAATTACAGTGCCCCTGAGCTCCTTTCTTCAACTCACTTTCTTGTGACCTGGCCGCAACACCGCAGGATGTCTTCAGGCCCTAATCTGGTTCCGGCACGGCACGCTGAGCCTTTGGTTAATTCCTCTTCCTGGTGGGAAATGAGAGTTAAATTTGCCCATCCAGACACCTCCAGCTAGTCTCTCATTGGTTCTCGCTATTCCTGTTCATCTTCCACAGAAATTGCAAACTGGGCCAAACAGGAGGTTAAAGGGACTGACTCTCCAAGTGGGGAGAGTGTTAGTAAAGCGTCTGGAATGTTGCACCCGAGTACCAGGGTACGAAAACTGAGACATATTTGAACACGTCTCCCGTTCACATGGTTGATCATACTTGGGTTCCACATGCATGTTTTAGCTGAAGGAAGAATACCTAAAACCTGGGTAGTTGAAACCCGTGGAATGGGTACCATGCAATATGACTTCAAAGGGTCTTCATTTGCTCACCGAACCTCTCCAATCCTATCACTGCTGCGTTTATGCCCCTGTACACATGCTTGATTCTCTTTCGGAGACATAGCAATCCATAGGTTTTAAGATACTTACTAGTCAGGTACATTCTTAGGCGTTTAATATGCGGTGTTGAGTCCATTTCGTTGAGCAAGGAGTAGCTCTTGTCTATTCCATATTTGGCTTAAGGAACTTTATCTGTGCTCATTTCAATCTCTGGTTTTATGCAGCACCCCAACTCACCTTTCCCCTTAAGCAAGCATAAGTTGGTTTTCTAAATTTGAGACCCTGTTCTGTTCTGTAATTCAGTTCCTGTGTAGCCAAGTTTACATTCCGTGTATTACTGATATCTTATGATGTTTCTTTTTCTGTGTGACTTATTTCAGTTAGAATCATCGTACCTGAATCCACTCATTATGCTGCTACGGGCCTGATGACATAGATTTCATTGCTGAGTGATACTGCATTGTACGTAAGTACCACAAGTTCTTTATCCATTTTTCACTTTCTGCGATGTTGAACTTCTACTGTAAACGAGGTTCTTGTAAACAGAGCCGTTCGAAACTTTGGGGTGGCTGTGTCTTTTTGATTTTAAATTCCCTAAGCTATAGGACCATAAGTGGAAGTGCCCTAGGCTCTGTTGCTTTGTTTTTTAGATGTTTCAGGAAACACCATACACTTCTCCCGAGTGGTTGTTGGCAATTTACATCCCGCCCTTCAGCATAACAAGGCTCCCAGTTCTCCATGGCCTGTCCTGCCTTTCTGGATTTTACACTTTTTTCAGATGGCCCTTTTGACCGGGGGGAAGTGAGACTTCATTGTAGTGCAGATTTCCTTTGCAAGCTTGCTTGGTTGGCCAAAAAGGGCGTATGCGTTTTTTCCTGAATATATTCAGGAAAAAACGCATACGCCCTTTTTGGCCAAGTGCATCATTGTGGACGTTCTGCCTCTTTTCCTATGCTTTCAATGCAATTCCAGTCTACCTCCTGAAATCGGTTTCCTGCAATTCTGCCCCGCTTTCAAGTCCTCTTGGCAGCCTTACTTCAGTCTATTTTTGGACGATAGCTGTCATTTATAACTCTGCAGGTTTGTGAATTACAGTGCCCCTGAGCTCCTTTCTTCAACTCGCTTTCTTGTGACCTGGCCGCAACACCGCAGGATGTCTTCAGGCCCTAATCTGGTTCTGGCACGGCACGCTGAGCCTTTGGTTAATTCCTCTTCCTGGTGGGAAATGAGAGTTAAATTTGCCCATCCAGACACCTCCAGCTAGTCTCTCATTGGTTCTCGCTATTCCTGTTCATCTTCCACAGAAATTGCAAACTGGGCCAAACAGGAGGTTAAAGGGACTGACTCTCCAAGTGGGGAGAGTGTTAGTAAAGCGTCTGGAATGTTGCACCCGAGTAGCAGGGTACGAAAACTGAGACATATTTGAACACGTCTCCCGATCACATGGTTGATCATACTCTAGGTCCCACATGCATGTTTTAGCTGAAGGAAGAATACCTTAAACCTGGGTAGTTGAAACCCGTGGAATGGGTACCATGCAATATGACTTCAAAGGGTCTTCATTTGCTCACCGAACCTCTCCAATCCTATCACTGCTGCGTTTATGCCCCTGTACACATGCTTGATTCTCTTTCGGAGACATAGCAATCCATAGGTTTTAAGATACTTACTAGTCAGGTACATTCTTAGGCGTTTAATATGCGGTGTTGAGTCCATTTCGTTGAGCAAGGAGTAGCTCTTGTCTATTCCATATTTGGCTTAAGGAACTTTATCTGTGCTCATTTCAATCTCTGGTTTTATGCAGCACCCCAACTCACCTTTACCCTTAAGCAAGCATAAGTTGGTTTTCTAAATTTGAGACCCTGTTCTGTTCTGTAATTCAGTTCCTGTGTAGCCAAGTTTACATTCCGTGTATTAGTGATATCTTATGATGTTTCTTTTTCTGTGTGACTTATTTCAGTTAGAATCATCGTACCTGAATCCACTCATTATGCTGCTACGGGCCTGATGACATAGATTTCATTGCTGAGTGATACTGCATTGTACGTAAGTACCACAAGTTCTTTATCCATTTTTCACTTTCTGCGATGTTGAACTTGTACTGTAAACGAGGTTCTTGTAAACAGAGCCGTTCCAAACTTTGGGGTGGCTGTGTCTTTTTGATTTTAATTTCCCTAAGCTATAGGACCATAAGTGGAAGTGCCCTAGGCTCTGTTGCTTTGTTTTTTAGATGTTTCAGGAAACACCATACACTTCTCCCGAGTGGTTGTTGGCAATTTACATCCCGCCCATCAGCATAACAAGGCTCCCAGTTCTCCATGGCCTGTCCTGCCTTTCTGGATTTTACACTTTTTTCAGATGGCCCTTTTGACCGGGGGGAAGTGAGACTTCATTGTAGTGCAGATTTCCTTTGCAAGCTTGCTTGGTTGGCCAAAAAGGGCGTATGCGTTTTTTCCTGAATATATTCAGGAAAAAACGCATACGCCCTTTTTGGCCAAGTGCATCATTGTGGACGTTCTGCCTCTTTTCCTATGCTTTCAATGCAATTCCAGTCTACCTCCTGAAATCGGTTTCCTGCAATTCTGCCCCGCTTTCAAGTCCTCTTGGCAGCCTTACTTCAGTCTATTTTTGGACGATAGCTGTCATTTATAACTCTGCAGGTTTGTGAATTACAGTGCCCCTGAGCTCCTTTCTTCAACTCGCTTTCTTGTGACCTGGCCGCAACACCGCAGGATGGCTTCAGGCCCTAATCTGGTTCCGGCACGGCATGCTGAGCCTTTGGTTATTTCCTCTTCCTGGTGGGAAATGAGAGTTAAATTTGCCCGTCCAGACACCTCCAGCTAGTCTCTCATTGGTTCTCGCTATTCCTGTTCATCTTCCGCAGAAATTGCAAACTGGGCCAAACAGGAGGTTAAAGGCGCTGACTTTCCAAGTGGGGAGAGTGTTAGTAAAGCGTCTGGAATGTTGCACCCGAGTACCAGGGGAGGAAAACTGAGACATATTTGAACACGTCTCCCGTTCACATGGTTGATCATACTTGGGTTCCACATGCATGTTTTAGCTGAAGGAAGAATACCTAAAACCTGGGTAGCTGAAACCCGTGGAATGGGTACCATGCAATATGACTTCAAAGGGTCTTCATTTGCTCACCGAACCTCTCCAATCCTATCACTGCTGCGTTTATGCCCCTGTACACATGCTTGATTCTGTTTCGGAGACATAGCAATCCATAGGTTTTAAGATACTTACTAGTCAGGTACATTCTTAGGCGTTTAATATGCGGTGTTGAGTCCATTTCGTTGAGCAAAGAGTAGCTCTTGTCTATTCCATATTTGGCTTAAGGAACTTTATCTGTGCTCATTTCAATCTCTGGTTTTATGCAGCACCCCAACTCACCTTTCCCCTTAAGCAAGCATAAGTTGGTTTTCTAAATTTGAGACCCTGTTCTGTTCTGTAATTCAGTTCCTGTGTAGCCAAGTTTACATTCCGTGTATTAGTGATATCTTATGATGTTTCTTTTTCTGTGTGACTTATTTCAGTTAGAATCATCGTACCTGAATCCACTCATTATGCTGCTACGGGCCTGATGACATAGATTTCATTGCTGAGTGATACTGCATTGTACGTAAGTACCACAAGTTCTTTATCCATTTTTCACTTTCTGCGATGTTGAACTTCTACTGTAAACGAGGTTCTTGTAAACAGAGCCGTTCGAAACTTTGGGGTGGCTGTGTCTTTTTTATTTTAAACTCCCTAAGCTATAGGACCATAAGTGGAAGTGCCCTAGGCTCTGTTGCTTTGTTTTTTAGATGTTTCAGGAAACACCATACACTTCTCCCGAGTGGTTGTTGGCAATTTACATCCCGCCCTTCAGCATAACAAGGCTCCCAGTTCTCCATGGCCTGTCCTGCCTTTCTGGATTTTACACTTTTTTCAGATGGCCCTTTTGACCGGGGGGAAGTGAGACTTCATTGTAGTGCAGATTTCCTTTGCAAGCTTGCTTGGTTGGCCAAAAAGGGCGTATGCGTTTTTTCCTGAATATATTCAGGAAAAAACGCATACGCCCTTTTTGGCCAAGTGCATCATTATGGACGTTCTGCCTCTTTTCCTATGCTTTCAATGCAATTCCAGTCTACCTCCTGAAATCGGTTTCCTGCAATTCTGCCCCGCTTTCAAGTCCTCTTGGCAGCCTTACTTCAGTCTATTTTTGGACGATAGCTGTCATTTATAACTCTGCAGGTTTGTGAATTACAGTGCCCCTGAGCTCCTTTCTTCAACTCACTTTCTTGTGACCTGGCCGCAACACCGCAGGATGTCTTCAGGCCCTAATCTGGTTCCGGCACGGCACGCTGAGCCTTTGGTTAATTCCTCTTCCTGGTGGGAAATGAGAGTTAAATTTGCCCATCCAGACACCTCCAGCTAGTCTCTCATTGGTTCTCGCTATTCCTGTTCATCTTCCACAGAAATTGCAAACTGGGCCAAACAGGAGGTTAAAGGGACTGACTCTCCAAGTGGGGAGAGTGTTAGTAAAGCGTCTGGAATGTTGCACCCGAGTACCAGGGTACGAAAACTGAGACATATTTGAACACGTCTCCCGTTCACATGGTTGATCATACTTGGGTTCCACATGCATGTTTTAGCTGAAGGAAGAATACCTAAAACCTGGGTAGTTGAAACCCGTGGAATGGGTACCATGCAATATGACTTCAAAGGGTCTTCATTTGCTCACCGAACCTCTCCAATCCTATCACTGCTGCGTTTATGCCCCTGTACACATGCTTGATTCTCTTTCGGAGACATAGCAATCCATAGGTTTTAAGATACTTACTAGTCAGGTACATTCTTAGGCGTTTAATATGCGGTGTTGAGTCCATTTCGTTGAGCAAGGAGTAGCTCTTGTCTATTCCATATTTGGCTTAAGGAACTTTATCTGTGCTCATTTCAATCTCTGGTTTTATGCAGCACCCCAACTCACCTTTCCCCTTAAGCAAGCATAAGTTGGTTTTCTAAATTTGAGACCCTGTTCTGTTCTGTAATTCAGTTCCTGTGTAGCCAAGTTTACATTCCGTGTATTACTGATATCTTATGATGTTTCTTTTTCTGTGTGACTTATTTCAGTTAGAATCATCGTACCTGAATCCACTCATTATGCTGCTACGGGCCTGATGACATAGATTTCATTGCTGAGTGATACTGCATTGTACGTAAGTACCACAAGTTCTTTATCCATTTTTCACTTTCTGCGATGTTGAACTTCTACTGTAAACGAGGTTCTTGTAAACAGAGCCGTTCGAAACTTTGGGGTGGCTGTGTCTTTTTGATTTTAAATTCCCTAAGCTATAGGACCATAAGTGGAAGTGCCCTAGGCTCTGTTGCTTTGTTTTTTAGATGTTTCAGGAAACACCATACACTTCTCCCGAGTGGTTGTTGGCAATTTACATCCCGCCCTTCAGCATAACAAGGCTCCCAGTTCTCCATGGCCTGTCCTGCCTTTCTGGATTTTACACTTTTTTCAGATGGCCCTTTTGACCGGGGGGAAGTGAGACTTCATTGTAGTGCAGATTTCCTTTGCAAGCTTGCTTGGTTGGCCAAAAAGGGCGTATGCGTTTTTTCCTGAATATATTCAGGAAAAAACGCATACGCCCTTTTTGGCCAAGTGCATCATTGTGGACGTTCTGCCTCTTTTCCTATGCTTTCAATGCAATTCCAGTCTACCTCCTGAAATCGGTTTCCTGCAATTCTGCCCCGCTTTCAAGTCCTCTTGGCAGCCTTACTTCAGTCTATTTTTGGACGATAGCTGTCATTTATAACTCTGCAGGTTTGTGAATTACAGTGCCCCTGAGCTCCTTTCTTCAACTCGCTTTCTTTCGAGCTGGCCGCAACACCGCAGGATGGCTTCAGGCCCTAATCTGGTTCCGGCACGGCACGCTGAGCCTTTGGTTATTTCCTCTTCCTGGTGGGAAATGAGAGTTAAATTTGCCCGTCCAGACACCTCCAGCTAGCCTCTCATTGGTTCTCGCTATTCCTGTTCATCTTCCGCAGAAATTGCAAACTGGGACAAACAGGAGGTTAAAGGCGCTGACTTTCCAAGTGGGGAGAGTGTTAGTAAAGCGTCTGGAATGTTGCACCCGAGTACCAGGGGAGGAAAACTGAGACATATTTGAACACGTCTCCCGTTCACATGGTTGATCATACTTGGGTTCCACATGCATGTTTTAGCTGAAGGAAGAATACCTAAAACCTGGGTAGTTGAAACCCGTGGAATGGGTACCATGCAATATGACTTCAAAGGGTCTTCATTTGCTCACCGAACCTCTCCAATCCTATCACTGCTGCGTTTATGCCCCTGTACACATGCTTGATTCTGTTTCGGAGACATAGCAATCCATAGGTTTTAAGATACTTACTAGTCAGGTACATTCTTAGGCGTTTAATATGCGGTGTTGAGTCCATTTCGTTGAGCAAGGAGTAGCTCTTGTCTATTCCATATTTGGCTTAAGGAACTTTATCTGTGCTCATTTCAATCTCTGGTTTTATGCAGCACCCCAACTCACCTTTCCCCTTAAGCAAGCATAAGTTGGTTTTCTAAATTTGAGACCCTGTTCTGTTCTGTAATTCAGTTCCTGTGTAGCCAAGTTTACATTCCGTGTATTACTGATATCTTATGATGTTTCTTTTTCTGTGTGACTTATTTCAGTTAGAATCATCATACCTGAATCCACTCATTGTGCTGCTAAGGGCCTGATGACACAGATTTCATTGCTGAGTGATATTGCTTTGTAAGTAAATACCACAACTTCTTTATCCATTTTTCAATTTCTGCAATGTTGAACTTGTACTGTAAACGAGGTTCTTGTAAACAGAGCCGTTCCAAACTTTGGGGTGGCTGTGTCTTTTTGATTTTAAATTCCCTAAGCTATAGGACCATAAGTGGAAGTGCCCTAGGCTCTGTTGCTTTGTTTTTTAGATGTTTCAGGAAACACCATACACTTCTCCCTAGTGGTTGTTGGCAATTTACATCCCGCCCATCAGCATAACAAGGCTCCCAGTTCTCCATGGCCTGTCCTGCCTTTCTGGATTTTACACTTTTTTCAGATGGCCCTTTTGACCGGGGGGAAGTGAGACTTCATTGTAGTGCAGATTTCCTTTGCAAGCTTGCTTGGTTGGCCAAAAAGGGCGTATGCGTTTTTTCCTGAATATATTCAGGAAAAAACGCATACGCCCTTTTTGGCCAAGTGCATCATTGTGGACGTTCTGCCTCTTTTCCTATGCTTGCAATGCAATTCCAGTCTACCTCCTGAAATCGGTTTCCTGCAATTCTGCCCCGCTTTCAAGTCCTCTTGGCAGCCTTACTTCAGTCTATTTTTGGACGATAGCTGTCATTTATAACTCTGCAGGTTTGTGAATTACAGTGCCCCTGAGCTCCTTTCTTCAACTCGCTTTCTTGTGACCTGGCCGCAACACCGCAGGATGTCTTCAGGCCCTAATCTGGTTCTGGCACGGCACGCTGAGCCTTTGGTTAATTCCTCTTCCTGGTGGGAAATGAGAGTTAAATTTGCCCATCCAGACACCTCCAGCTAGTCTCTCATTGGTTCTCGCTATTCCTGTTCATCTTCCACAGAAATTGCAAACTGGGCCAAACAGGAGGTTAAAGGGACTGACTCTCCAAGTGGGGAGAGTGTTAGTAAAGCGTCTGGAATGTTGCACCCGAGTACCAGGGTACAAAAACTGAGACATATTTGAACACGTCTCCCGATCACATGGTTGATCATACTCTAGGTTCCACATGCATGTTTTAGCTGAAGGAAGAATACCTTAAACCTGGGTAGTTGAAACCCGTGGAATGGGTACCATGCAATATGAATTCAAAGGGTCTTCATTTGCTCACCGAACTTCTCCAATCCTATCACTGCTGCGTTTATGCCCCTGTACACATGCTTGATTCTCTTTCGGAGACATAGCAATCCATAGGTTTTAAGATACTTACTAGTCAGGTACATTCTTAGGCATTTAATATGCGGTGTTGAGTCCATTTCGTTGAGCAAGGAGTAGCTCTTGTCTATTCCATATTTGGCTTAAGGAACTTTATCTGTGCTCATTTCAATCTCTGGTTTTATGCAGCACCCCAACTCACCTTTACCCTTAAGCAAGCATAAGTTGGTTTTCTAAATTTGAGACCCTGTTCTGTTCTGTAATTCAGTTCCTGTGTAGCCAAGTTTACATTCCGTGTATTAGTGATATCTTATGATGTTTCTTTTTCTGTGTGACTTATTTCAGTTAGAATCATCGTACCTGAATCCACTCATTATGCTGCTACGGGCCTGATGACATAGATTTCATTGCTGAGTGATACTGCATTGTACGTAAGTACCACAAGTTCTTTATCCATTTTTCACTTTCTGCGATGTTGAACTTCTACTGTAAACGAGGTTCTTGTAAACAGAGCCGTTCGAAACTTTGGGGTGGCTGTGTCTTTTTGATTTTAAATTCCCTAAGCTATAGGACCATAAGTGGAAGTGCCCTAGGCTCTGTTGCTTTGTTTTTTAGATGTTTCAGGAAACACCATACACTTCTCCCGAGTGTCTGTTGGCAATTTACATCCCGCCCTTCAGCATAACAAGGCTCCCAGTTCTCCATGGCCTGTCCTGCCTTTCTGGATTTTACACTTTTTTCAGATGGCCCTTTTGACCGGGGGGAAGTGAGACTTCATTGTAGTGCAGATTTCCTTTGCAAGCTTGCTTGGTTGGCCAAAAAGGGCGTATGCGTTTTTTCCTGAATATATTCAGGAAAAAACGCATACGCCCTTTTTGGCCAAGTGCATCATTGTGGACGTTCTGCCTCTTTTCCTATGCTTGCAATGCAATTCCAGTCTACCTCCTGAAATCGGTTTCCTGCAATTCTGCCCCGCTTTCAAGTCCTCTTGGCAGCCTTACTTCAGTCTATTTTTGGACGATAGCTGTCATTTATAACTCTGCAGGTTTGTGAATTACAGTGCCCCTGAGCTCCTTTCTTCAACTCGCTTTCTTGTGAGCTGGCCGCAACACCGCAGGATGGCTTCAGGCCCTAATCTGGTTCCGGCACGGCACGCTGAGCCTTTGGTTAATTCCTCTTCCTGGTGGGAAATGAGAGTTAAATTTGCCCGTCCAGACACCTCCAGCTAGCCTCTCATTGGTTCTCGCTATTCCTGTTCATCTTCCACAGAAATTGCAAACTGGGCCAAACAGGAGGTTAAAGGGACTGACTCTCCAAGTGGGGAGAGTGTTAGTAAAGCGTCTGGAATGTTGCACCCGAGTACCAGGGTACAAAAACTGAGACATATTTGAACACGTCTCCCGATCACATGGTTGATCATACTCTAGGTTCCACATGCATGTTTTAGCTGAAGGAAGAATACCTTAAACCTGGGTAGTTGAAACCCGTGGAATGGGTACCATGCAATATGACTTCAAAGGGTCTTCATTTGCTCACCGAACTTCTCCAATCCTATCACTGCTGCGTTTATGCCCCTGTACACATGCTTGATTCTCTTTCGGAGACATAGCAATCCATAGGTTTTAAGATACTTACTAGTCAGGTACATTCTTAGGCGTTTAATATGCGGTGTTGAGTCCATTTCGTTGAGCAAGGAGTAGCTCTTGTCTATTCCATATTTGGCTTAAGGAACTTTATCTGTGCTCATTTCAATCTCTGGTTTTATGCAGCACCCCAACTCACCTTTCCCCTTAAGCAAGCATAAGTTGGTTTTCTAAATTTGAGACCCTGTTCTGTTCTGTAATTCAGTTCCTGTGTAGCCAAGTTTACATTCCGTGTATTAGTGATATCTTATGATGTTTCTTTTTCTGTGTGACTTATTTCAGTTAGAATCATCGTACCTGAATCCACTCATTATGCTGCTACGGGCCTGATGACATAGATTTCATTGCTGAGTGATACTGCATTGTACGTAAGTACCACAAGTTCTTTATCCATTTTTCACTTTCTGCGATGTTGAACTTCTACTGTAAACGAGGTTCTTGTAAACAGAGCCGTTCGAAACTTTGGGGTGGCTGTGTCTTTTTGATTTTAAACTCCCTAAGCTATAGGACCATAAGTGGAAGTGCCCTAGGCTCTGTTGCTTTGTTTTTTAGATGTTTCAGGAAACACCATACACTTCTCCCGAGTGTTTGTTGGCAATTTACATCCCGCCCTTCAGCATAACAAGGCTCTCAGTTCTCCATGGCCTGTCCTGCCTTTCTGGATTTTACACTTTTTTCAGATGGCCCTTTTGACCGGGGGGAAGTGAGACTTCATTGTAGTGCAGATTTCCTTTGCAAGCTTGCTTGGTTGGCCAAAAAGGGCGTATGCGTTTTTTCCTGAATATATTCAGGAAAAAACGCATACGCCCTTTTTGGCCAAGTGCATCATTATGGACGTTCTGCCTCTTTTCCTATGCTTTCAATGCAATTCCAGTCTACCTCCTGAAATCGGTTTCCTGCAATTCTGCCCCGCTTTCAAGTCCTCTTGGCAGCCTTACTTCAGTCTATTTTTGGACGATAGCTGTCATTTATAACTCTGCAGGTTTGTGAATTACAGTGCCCCTGAGCTCCTTTCTTCAACTCGCTTTCTTGTGACCTGGCCGCAACACCGCAGGATGTCTTCAGGCCCTAATCTGGTTCCGGCACGGCACGCTGAGCCTTTGGTTAATTCCTCTTCCTGGTGGGAAATGAGAGTTAAATTTGCCCATCCAGACACCTCCAGCTAGTCTCTCATTGGTTCTCGCTATTCCTGTTCATCTTCCACAGAAATTGCAAACTGGGCCAAACAGGAGGTTAAAGGGACTGACTCTCCAAGTGGGGAGAGTGTTAGTAAAGCGTCTGGAATGTTGCACCCGAGTACCAGGGTACGAAAACTGAGACATATTTGAACACGTCTCCCGTTCACATGGTTGATCATACTTGGGTTCCACATGCATGTTTTAGCTGAAGGAAGAATACCTAAAACCTGGGTAGTTGAAACCCGTGGAATGGGTACCATGCAATATGACTTCAAAGGGTCTTCATTTGCTCACCGAACCTCTCCAATCCTATCACTGCTGCGTTTATGCCCCTGTACACATGCTTGATTCTGTTTCGGAGACATAGCAATCCATAGGTTTTAAGATACTTACTAGTCAGGTACATTCTTAGGCGTTTAATATGCGGTGTTGAGTCCATTTCGTTGAGCAAGGAGTAGCTCTTGTCTATTCCATATTTGGCTTAAGGAACTTTATCTGTGCTCATTTCAATCTCTGGTTTTATGCAGCACCCCAACTCACCTTTCCCCTTAAGCAAGCATAAGTTGGTTTTCTAAATTTGAGACCCTGTTCTGTTCTGTAATTCAGTTCCTGTGTAGCCAAGTTTACATTCCGTGTATTACTGATATCTTATGATGTTTCTTTTTCTGTGTGACTTATTTCAGTTAGAATCATCGTACCTGAATCCACTCATTATGCTGCTACGGGCCTGATGACATAGATTTCATTGCTGAGTGATACTGCATTGTACGTAAGTACCACAAGTTCTTTATCCATTTTTCACTTTCTGCGATGTTGAACTTCTACTGTAAACGAGGTTCTTGTAAACAGAGCCGTTCGAAACTTTGGGGTGGCTGTGTCTTTTTGATTTTAAACTCCCTAAGCTATAGGACCATAAGTGGAAGTGCCCTAGGCTCTGTTGCTTTGTTTTTTAGATGTTTCAGGAAACACCATACACTTCTCCCGAGTGGTTGTTGGCAATTTACATCCCGCCCTTCAGCATAACAAGGCTCCCAGTTCTCCATGGCCTGTCCTGCCTTTCTGGATTTTACACTTTTTTCAGATGGCCCTTTTGACCGGGGGGAAGTGAGACTTCATTGTAGTGCAGATTTCCTTTGCAAGCTTGCTTGGTTGGCCAAAAAGGGCGTATGCGTTTTTTCCTGAATATATTCAGGAAAAAACGCATACGCCCTTTTTGGCCAAGTGCATCATTATGGACGTTCTGCCTCTTTTCCTATGCTTTCAATGCAATTCCAGTCTACCTCCTGAAATCGGTTTCCTGCAATTCTGCCCCGCTTTCAAGTCCTCTTGGCAGCCTTACTTCAGTCTATTTTTGGACGATAGCTGTCATTTATAACTCTGCAGGTTTGTGAATTACAGTGCCCCTGAGCTCCTTTCTTCAACTCACTTTCTTGTGACCTGGCCGCAACACCGCAGGATGTCTTCAGGCCCTAATCTGGTTCCGGCACGGCACGCTGAGCCTTTGGTTAATTCCTCTTCCTGGTGGGAAATGAGAGTTAAATTTGCCCGTCCAGACACCTCCAGCTAGCCTCTCATTGGTTCTAGCTATTCCTGTTCATCTTCCGCAGAAATTGCAAACTGGGACAAACAGGAGGTTAAAGGCGCTGACTTTCCAAGTGGGGAGAGTGTTAGTAAAGCGTCTGGAATGTTGCACCCGAGTACCAGGGGAGGAAAACTGAGACGTATTTGAACACGTCTCCCGTTCACATGGTTGATCATACTTGGGTTCCACATGCATGTTTTAGCTGAAGGAAGAATACCTAAAACCTGGGTAGTTGAAACCCGTGGAATGGGTACCATGCAATATGACTTCAAAGGGTCTTCATTTGCTCACCGAACCTCTCCAATCCTATCACTGCTGCGTTTATGCCCCTGTACACATGCTTGATTCTGTTTCGGAGACATAGCAATCCATAGGTTTTAAGATACTTACTAGTCAGGTACATTCTTAGGCTTTTAATATGCGGTGTTGAGTCCATTTCGTTGAGCAAGGAGTAGCTCTTG
Organism: Delphinus delphis; assembly: GCF_949987515.2. Classification (NCBI taxonomy): domain Eukaryota; kingdom Metazoa; phylum Chordata; class Mammalia; order Artiodactyla; family Delphinidae; genus Delphinus; species Delphinus delphis. Next base: position 151,000,444 of record NC_082684.1, read on the forward strand.
TCTATTCCATATTTGGCTTAAGGAACTTTATCTGTGCTCATTTCAATCTCTGGTTTTATGCAGCACCCCAACTCACCTTTCCCCTTAAGCAAGCATAAGTTGGTTTTCTAAATTTGAGACCCTGTTCTGTTCTGTAATTCAGTTCCTGTGTAGCCAAGTTTACATTCCGTGTATTACTGATATCTTATGATGTTTCTTTTTCTGTGTGACTTATTTCAGTTAGAATCATCATACCTGAATCCACTCATTGTGCTGCTAAGGGCCTGATGACACAGATTTCATTGCTGAGTGATATTGCTTTGTAAGTAAATACCACAACTTCTTTATCCATTTTTCAATTTCTGCGATGTTGAACTTGTACTGTAAACGAGGTTCTTGTAAACAGAGCCGTTCCAAACTTTGGGGTGGCTGTGTCTTTTTGATTTTAAATTCCCTAAGCTATAGGACCATAAGTGGAAGTGCCCTAGGCTCTGTTGCTTTGTTTTTTAGATGTTTCAGGAAACACCATACACTTCTCCCGAGTGGTTGTTGGCAATTTACATCCCGCCCATCAGCATAACAAGGCTCCCAGTTCTCCATGGCCTGTCCTGCCTTTCTGGATTTTACACTTTTTTCAGATGGCCCTTTTGACCGGGGGGAAGTGAGACTTCATTGTAGTGCAGATTTCCTTTGCAAGCTTGCTTGGTTGGCCAAAAAGGGCGTATGCGTTTTTTCCTGAATATATTCAGGAAAAAACGCATACGCCCTTTTTGGCCAAGTGCATCATTGTGGACGTTCTGCCTCTTTTCCTATGCTTTCAATGCAATTCCAGTCTACCTCCTGAAATCGGTTTCCTGCAATTCTGCCCCGCTTTCAAGTCCTCTTGGCAGCCTTACTTCAGTCTATTTTTGGACGATAGCTGTCATTTATAACTCTGCAGGTTTGTGAATTACAGTGCCCCTGAGCTCCTTTCTTCAACTCGCTTTCTTGTGACCTGGCCGCAACACCGCAGGATGTCTTCAGGCCCTAATCTGGTTCTGGCACGGCATGCTGAGCCTTTGGTTAATTCCTCTTCCTGGTGGGAAATGAGAGTTAAATTTGCCCATCCAGACACCTCCAGCTAGTCTCTCATTGGTTCTCGCTATTCCTGTTCATCTTCCACAGAAATTGCAAACTGGGCCAAACAGGAGGTTAAAGGCGCTGACTTTCCAAGTGGGGAGAGTGTTAGTAAAGCGTCTGGAATGTTGCACCCGAGTACCAGGGGAGGAAAACTGAGACATATTTGAACACGTCTCCCGTTCACATGGTTGATCATACTTGGGTTCCACATGCATGTTTTAGCTGAAGGAAGAATACCTAAAACCTGGGTAGTTGAAACCCGTGGAATGGGTACCATGCAATATGACTTCAAAGGGTCTTCATTTGCTCACCGAACCTCTCCAATCCTATCACTGCTGCGTTTATGCCCCTGTACACATGCTTGATTCTCTTTCGGAGACATAGCAATCCATAGGTTTTAAGATACTTACTAGTCAGGTACATTCTTAGGCGTTTAATATGCGGTGTTGAGTCCATTTCGTTGAGCAAGGAGTAGCTCTTGTCTATTCCATATTTGGCTTAAGGAACTTTATCTGTGCTCATTTCAATCTCTGGTTTTATGCAGCACCCCAACTCACCTTTCCCCTTAAGCAAGCATAAGTTGGTTTTCTAAATTTGAGACCCTGTTCTGTTCTGTAATTCAGTTCCTGTGTAGCCAAGTTTACATTCCGTGTATTAGTGATATCTTATGATGTTTCTTTTTCTGTGTGACTTATTTCAGTTAGAATCATCGTACCTGAATCCACTCATTATGCTGCTACGGGCCTGATGACATAGATTTCATTGCTGAGTGATACTGCATTGTACGTAAGTACCTCAAGTTCTTTATCCATTTTTCACTTTCTGTGATATTGAACTTGTACGGTAAACGAGGTTCTTGTAAACGGAGGCGTCCCAAACTTTGGGGTGGCTGTGTCTTTTTGATTTTAATTTCCCTAAGCTATAGGACCATAAGTGGAAGTGCCCTAGGCTCTGTTGCTTTGTTTTTTAGATGTTTCAGGAAACACCATACACTTCTCCCGAGTGGTTGTTGGTAATTTACATCCCGCCCTTCAGCATAACAAGGTTCCCAGTTCTCCATGGCCTGTCCTGCCTTTCTGGATTTTACACTTTTTTCAGATGGCCCTTTTGACCGGGGGGAAGTGAGACTTCATTGTAGTGCAGATTTCCTTTGCAAGCTTGCTTGGTTGGCCAAAAAGGGCGTATGCGTTTTTTCCTGAATATATTCAGGAAAAAACGCATACGCCCTTTTTGGCCAAGTGCATCATTGTGGACGTTCTGCCTCTTTTCCTATGCTTTCAATGCAATTCCACTCTACCTCCTGAAATCAGTTTCCTGCAATTCTGCCCCGCTTTCAAGTCCTCTTGGCAGCCTTACTTCAGTCTATTTTTGGACGATAGCTGTCATTTATAACTCTGCAGGTTTGTGAATTACAGTGCCCCTGAGCTCCTTTCTTCAACTCGCTTTCTTTTGAGCTGGCCGCAACACCGCAGGATGGCTTCAGGCCCTAATCTGGTTCCGGCACGGCACGCTGAGCCTTTGGTTATTTCCTCTTCCTGGTGGGAAATGAGAGTTAAATTTGCCCGTCCAGACACCTCCAGCTAGCCTCTCATTGGTTCTCGCTATTCCTGTTCATCTTCCGCAGAAATTGCAAACTGGGCCAAATAGGAGGTTAAAGGCGCTGACTTTTCAAGTGGGGAGAGTGTTAGTAAAGTGTCTGGAATGTTGCACCCGAGTACCAGGGGAGGAAAACTGAGACATATTTGAACACGTCTCCCGTTCACATGGTTGATCATACTTGGGTTCCACATGCATGTTTTAGCTGAAGGAAGAATACCTAAAACCTGGGTAGTTGAAATCCGTGGAATGGGTACCATGCAATATGACTTCAAAGGGTCTTCATTTGCTCACCGAACCTCTCCAATCCTATCACTGCTGCGTTTATGCCCCTGTACACATGCTTGATTCTCTTTCGGAGACATAGCAATCCATAGGTTTTAAGATACTTACTAGTCAGGTACATTCTTAGGCGTTTAATATGCGGTGTTGAGTCCATTTCGTTGAGCAAGGAGTAGCTCTTGTCTATTCCATATTTGGCTTAAGGAACTTTATCTGTGCTCATTTCAATCTCTGGTTTTATGCAGCACCCCAACTCACCTTTCCCCTTAAGCAAGCATAAGTTGGTTTTCTAAATTTGAGACCCTGTTCTGTTCTGTAATTCAGTTCCTGTGTAGCCAAGTTTACATTCCGTGTATTACTGATATCTTATGATGTTTCTTTTTCTGTGTGACTTATTTCAGTTAGAATCATCATACCTGAATCCACTCATTGTGCTGCTAAGGGCCTGATGACACAGATTTCATTGCTGAGTGATATTGCTTTGTAAGTAAATACCACAACTTCTTTATCCATTTTTCAATTTCTGCGATGTTGAACTTGTACTGTAAACGAGGTTCTTGTAAACAGAGCCGTTCGAAACTTTGGGGTGGCTGTGTCTTTTTGATTTTAAATTCCCTAAGCTATAGGACCATAAGTGGAAGTGCCCTAGGCTCTGTTGCTTTGTTTTTTAGATGTTTCAGGAAACACCATACACTTCTCCCGAGTGGTTGTTGGCAATTTACATCCCGCCCGTCAGCATAACAAGGCTCCCAGTTCTCCATGGCCTGTCCTGCCTTTCTGGATTTTACACTTTTTTCAGATGGCCCTTTTGACCGGGGGGAAGTGAGACTTCATTGTAGTGCAGATTTCCTTTGCAAGCTTGCTTGGTTGGCCAAAAAGGGCGTATGCGTTTTTTCCTGAATATATTCAGGAAAAAACGCATACGCCCTTTTTGGCCAAGTGCATCATTGTGGACGTTCTGCCTCTTTTCCTATGCTTGCAATGCAATTCCAGTCTACCTCCTGAAATCGGTTTCCTGCAATTCTGCCCCGCTTTCAAGTCCTCTTGGCAGCCTTACTTCAGTCTATTTTTGGACGATAGCTGTCATTTATAACTCTGCAGGTTTGTGAATTACAGTGCCCCTGAGCTCCTTTCTTCAACTCGCTTTCTTGTGACCTGGCCGCAACACCGCAGGATGTCTTCAGGCCCTAATCTGGTTCTGGCACGGCATGCTGAGCCTTTGGTTAATTCCTCTTCCTGGTGGGAAATGAGAGTTAAATTTGCCCGTCCAGACACCTCCAGCTAGTCTCTCATTGGTTCTCGCTATTCCTGTTCATCTTCCACAGAAATTGCAAACTGGGCCAAACAGGAGGTTAAAGGGACTGACTCTCCAAGTGGGGAGAGTGTTAGTAAAGCGTCTGGAATGTTGCACCCGAGTACCAGGGGAGGAAAACTGAGACATATTTGAACACGTCTCCCGTTCACATGGTTGATCATACTTGGGTTCCACATGCATGTTTTAGCTGAAGGAAGAATACCTAAAACCTGGGTAGTTGAAACCCGTTGAATGGGTACCATGCAATATGACTTCAAAGGGTCTTCATTTGCTCACCGAACCTCTCCAATCCTATCACTGCTGCGTTTATGCCCCTGTACACATGCTTGATTCTCTTTCGGAGACATAGCAATCCATAGGTTTTAAGATACTTACTAGTCAGGTACATTCTTAGGCGTTTAATATGCGGTGTTGAGTCCATTTCGTTGAGCAAGGAGTAGCTCTTGTCTATTCCATATTTGGCTTAAGGAACTTTATCTGTGCTCATTTCAATCTCTGGTTTTATGCAGCACCCCAACTCACCTTTACCCTTAAGCAAGCATAAGTTGGTTTTCTAAATTTGAGACCCTGTTCTGTTCTGTAATTCAGTTCCTGTGTAGCCAAGTTTACATTCCGTGTATTAGTGATATCTTATGATGTTTCTTTTTCTGTGTGACTTATTTCAGTTAGAATCATCGTACCTGAATCCACTCATTATGCTGCTACGGGCCTGATGACATAGATTTCATTGCTGAGTGATGCTGCATTGTACGTAAGTACCACAAGTTCTTTATCCATTTTTCACTTTCTGCGATGTTGAACTTCTACTGTAAACGAGGTTCTTGTAAACAGAGCCGTTCGAAACTTTGGGGTGGCTGTGTCTTTTTGATTTTAAATTCCCTAAGCTATAGGACCATAAGTGGAAGTGCCCTAGGCTCTGTTGCTTTGTTTTTTAGATGTTTCAGGAAACACCATACACTTCTCCCGAGTGTCTGTTGGCAATTTACATCCCGCCCTTCAGCATAACAAGGCTCCCAGTTCTCCATGGCCTGTCCTGCCTTTCTGGATTTTACACTTTTTTCAGATGGCCCTTTTGACCGGGGGGAAGTGAGACTTCATTGTAGTGCAGATTTCCTTTGCAAGCTTGCTTGGTTGGCCAAAAAGGGCGTATGCGTTTTTTCCTGAATATATTCAGGAAAAAACGCATACGCCCTTTTTGACCAAGTGCATCATTGTGGACGTTCTGCCTCTTTTCCTATGCTTGCAATGCAATTCCAGTCTACCTCCTGAAATCGGTTTCCTGCAATTCTGCCCCGCTTTCAAGTCCTCTTGGCAGCCTTACTTCAGTCTATTTTTGGACGATAGCTGTCATTTATAACTCTGCAGGTTTGTGAATTACAGTGCCCCTGAGCTCCTTTCTTCAACTCGCTTTCTTGTGAGCTGGCCGCAACACCGCAGGATGGCTTCAGGCCCTAATCTGGTTCCGGCACGGCACGCTGAGCCTTTGGTTAATTCCTCTTCCTGGTGGGAAATGAGAGTTAAATTTGCCCGTCCAGACACCTCCAGCTAGCCTCTCATTGGTTCTCGCTATTCCTGTTCATCTTCCACAGAAATTGCAAACTGGGCCAAACAGGAGGTTAAAGGGACTGACTCTCCAAGTGGGGAGAGTGTTAGTAAAGCGTCTGGAATGTTGCACCCGAGTACCAGGGGAGGAATACTGAGACATATTTGAACACGTCTCCCGATCACATGGTTGATCATACTCTAGGTTCCACATGCATGTTTTAGCTGAAGGAAGAATACCTTAAACCTGGGTAGTTGAAACCCGTGGAATGGGTACCATGCAATATGACTTCAAAGGGTCTTCATTTGCTCACCGAACTTCTCCAATCCTATCACTGCTGCGTTTATGCCCCTGTACACATGCTTGATTCTCTTTCGGAGACATAGCAATCCATAGGTTTTAAGATACTTACTAGTCAGGTACATTCTTAGGCGTTTAATATGCGGTGTTGAGTCCATTTCGTTGAGCAAGGAGTAGCTCTTGTCTATTCCATATTTGGCTTAAGGAACTTTATCTGTGCTCATTTCAATCTCTGGTTTTATGCAGCACCCCAACTCACCTTTCCCCTTAAGCAAGCATAAGTTGGTTTTCTAAATTTGAGACCCTGTTCTGTTCTGTAATTCAGTTCCTGTGTAGCCAAGTTTACATTCCGTGTATTAGTGATATCTTATGATGTTTCTTTTTCTGTGTGACTTATTTCAGTTAGAATCATCGTACCTGAATCCACTCATTATGCTGCTACGGGCCTGATGACATAGATTTCATTGCTGAGTGATACTGCATTGTACGTAAGTACCACAAGTTCTTTATCCATTTTTCACTTTCTGCGATGTTGAACTTCTACTGTAAACGAGGTTCTTGTAAACAGAGCCGTTCGAAACTTTGGGGTGGCTGTGTCTTTTTGATTTTAAACTCCCTAAGCTATAGGACCATAAGTGGAAGTGCCCTAGGCTCTGTTGCTTTGTTTTTTAGATGTTTCAGGAAACACCATACACTTCTCCCGAGTGTTTGTTGGCAATTTACATCCCGCCCTTCAGCATAACAAGGCTCTCAGTTCTCCATGGCCTGTCCTGCCTTTCTGGATTTTACACTTTTTTCAGATGGCCCTTTTGACCGGGGGGAAGTGAGACTTCATTGTAGTGCAGATTTCCTTTGCAAGCTTGCTTGGTTGGCCAAAAAGGGCGTATGCGTTTTTTCCTGAATATATTCAGGAAAAAACGCATACGCCCTTTTTGGCCAAGTGCATCATTATGGACGTTCTGCCTCTTTTCCTATGCTTTCAATGCAATTCCAGTCTACCTCCTGAAATCGGTTTCCTGCAATTCTGCCCCGCTTTCAAGTCCTCTTGGCAGCCTTACTTCAGTCTATTTTTGGACGATAGCTGTCATTTATAACTCTGCAGGTTTGTGAATTACAGTGCCCCTGAGCTCCTTTCTTCAACTCACTTTCTTGTGACCTGGCCGCAACACCGCAGGATGTCTTCAGGCCCTAATCTGGTTCCGGCACGGCACGCTGAGCCTTTGGTTAATTCCTCTTCCTGGTGGGAAATGAGAGTTAAATTTGCCCATCCAGACACCTCCAGCTAGTCTCTCATTGGTTCTCGCTATTCCTGTTCATCTTCCACAGAAATTGCAAACTGGGCCAAACAGGAGGTTAAAGGGACTGACTCTCCAAGTGGGGAGAGTGTTAGTAAAGCGTCTGGAATGTTGCACCCGAGTACCAGGGTACGAAAACTGAGACATATTTGAACACGTCTCCCGTTCACATGGTTGATCATACTTGGGTTCCACATGCATGTTTTAGCTGAAGGAAGAATACCTAAAACCTGGGTAGCTGAAACCCGTGGAATGGGTACCATGCAATATGACTTCAAAGGGTCTTCATTTGCTCACCGAACCTCTCCAATCCTATCACTGCTGCGTTTATGCCCCTGTACACATGCTTGATTCTGTTTCGGAGACATAGCAATCCATAGGTTTTAAGATACTTACTAGTCAGGTACATTCTTAGGCGTTTAATATGCGGTGTTGAGTCCATTTCGTTGAGCAAAGAGTAGCTCTTGTCTATTCCATATTTGGCTTAAGGAACTTTATCTGTGCTCATTTCAATCTCTGGTTTTATGCAGCACCCCAACTCACCTTTCCCCTTAAGCAAGCATAAGTTGGTTTTCTAAATTTGAGACCCTGTTCTGTTCTGTAATTCAGTTCCTGTGTAGCCAAGTTTACATTCCGTGTATTAGTGATATCTTATGATGTTTCTTTTTCTGTGTGACTTATTTCAGTTAGAATCATCGTACCTGAATCCACTCATTATGCTGCTACGGGCCTGATGACATAGATTTCATTGCTGAGTGATACTGCATTGTACGTAAGTACCACAAGTTCTTTATCCATTTTTCACTTTCTGCGATGTTGAACTTCTACTGTAAACGAGGTTCTTGTAAACAGAGCCGTTCGAAACTTTGGGGTGGCTGTGTCTTTTTGATTTTAAACTCCCTAAGCTATAGGACCATAAGTGGAAGTGCCCTAGGCTCTGTTGCTTTGTTTTTTAGATGTTTCAGGAAACACCATACACTTCTCCCGAGTGGTTGTTGGCAATTTACATCCCGCCCTTCAGCATAACAAGGCTCCCAGTTCTCCATGGCCTGTCCTGCCTTTCTGGATTTTACACTTTTTTCAGATGGCCCTTTTGACCGGGGGGAAGTGAGACTTCATTGTAGTGCAGATTTCCTTTGCAAGCTTGCTTGGTTGGCCAAAAAGGGCGTATGCGTTTTTTCCTGAATATATTCAGGAAAAAACGCATACGCCCTTTTTGGCCAAGTGCATCATTATGGACGTTCTGCCTCTTTTCCTATGCTTTCAATGCAATTCCACTCTACCTCCTGAAATCGGTTTCCTGCAATTCTGCCCCGCTTTCAAGTCCTCTTGGCAGCCTTACTTCAGTCTATTTTTGGACGATAGCTGTCATTTATAACTCTGCAGGTTTGTGAATTACAGTGCCCCTGAGCTCCTTTCTTCAACTCACTTTCTTGTGACCTGGCCGCAACACCGCAGGATGTCTTCAGGCCCTAATCTGGTTCCGGCACGGCACGCTGAGCCTTTGGTTAATTCCTCTTCCTGGTGGGAAATGAGAGTTAAATTTGCCCATCCAGACACCTCCAGCTAGTCTCTCATTGGTTCTCGCTATTCCTGTTCATCTTCCACAGAAATTGCAAACTGGGCCAAACAGGAGGTTAAAGGGACTGACTCTCCAAGTGGGGAGAGTGTTAGTAAAGCGTCTGGAATGTTGCACCCGAGTACCAGGGTACGAAAACTGAGACATATTTGAACACGTCTCCCGTTCACATGGTTGATCATACTTGGGTTCCACATGCATGTTTTAGCTGAAGGAAGAATACCTAAAACCTGGGTAGTTGAAACCCGTGGAATGGGTACCATGCAATATGACTTCAAAGGGTCTTCATTTGCTCACCGAACCTCTCCAATCCTATCACTGCTGCGTTTATGCCCCTGTACACATGCTTGATTCTCTTTCGGAGACATAGCAATCCATAGGTTTTAAGATACTTACTAGTCAGGTACATTCTTAGGCGTTTAATATGCGGTGTTGAGTCCATTTCGTTGAGCAAGGAGTAGCTCTTGTCTATTCCATATTTGGCTTAAGGAACTTTATCTGTGCTCATTTCAATCTCTGGTTTTATGCAGCACCCCAACTCACCTTTCCCCTTAAGCAAGCATAAGTTGGTTTTCTAAATTTGAGACCCTGTTCTGTTCTGTAATTCAGTTCCTGTGTAGCCAAGTTTACATTCCGTGTATTACTGATATCTTATGATGTTTCTTTTTCTGTGTGACTTATTTCAGTTAGAATCATCGTACCTGAATCCACTCATTATGCTGCTACGGGCCTGATGACATAGATTTCATTGCTGAGTGATACTGCATTGTACGTAAGTACCACAAGTTCTTTATCCATTTTTCACTTTCTGCGATGTTGAACTTCTACTGTAAACGAGGTTCTTGTAAACAGAGCCGTTCGAAACTTTGGGGTGGCTGTGTCTTTTTGATTTTAAATTCCCTAAGCTATAGGACCATAAGTGGAAGTGCCCTAGGCTCTGTTGCTTTGTTTTTTAGATGTTTCAGGAAACACCATACACTTCTCCCGAGTGGTTGTTGGCAATTTACATCCCGCCCTTCAGCATAACAAGGCTCCCAGTTCTCCATGGCCTGTCCTGCCTTTCTGGATTTTACACTTTTTTCAGATGGCCCTTTTGACCGGGGGGAAGTGAGACTTCATTGTAGTGCAGATTTCCTTTGCAAGCTTGCTTGGTTGGCCAAAAAGGGCGTATGCGTTTTTTCCTGAATATATTCAGGAAAAAACGCATACGCCCTTTTTGGCCAAGTGCATCATTGTGGACGTTCTGCCTCTTTTCCTATGCTTTCAATGCAATTCCAGTCTACCTCCTGAAATCGGTTTCCTGCAATTCTGCCCCGCTTTCAAGTCCTCTTGGCAGCCTTACTTCAGTCTATTTTTGGACGATAGCTGTCATTTATAACTCTGCAGGTTTGTGAATTACAGTGCCCCTGAGCTCCTTTCTTCAACTCGCTTTCTTTTGAGCTGGCCGCAACACCGCAGGATGGCTTCAGGCCCTAATCTGGTTCCGGCACGGCACGCTGAGCCTTTGGTTATTTCCTCTTCCTGGTGGGAAATGAGAGTTAAATTTGCCCGTCCAGACACCTCCAGCTAGCCTCTCATTGGTTCTCGCTATTCCTGTTCATCTTCCGCAGAAATTGCAAACTGGGACAAACAGGAGGTTAAAGGCGCTGACTTTCCAAGTGGGGAGAGTGTTAGTAAAGCGTCTGGAATGTTGCACCCAAGTACCAGGGGAGGAAAACTGAGAAATATTTGAACACGTCTCCCGTTCACATGGTTGATCATACTTGGGTTCCACATGCATGTTTTAGCTGAAGGAAGAATACCTAAAACCTGGGTAGTTGAAACCCGTGGAATGGGTACCATGCAATATGACTTCAAAGGGTCTTCATTTGCTCACCGAACCTCTCCAATCCTATCACTGCTGCGTTTATGCCCCTGTACACATGCTTGATTCTCTTTCGGAGACATAGCAATCCATAGGTTTTAAGATACTTACTAGTCAGGTACATTCTTAGGCATTTAATATGCGGTGTTGAGTCCATTTCGTTGAGCAAGGAGTAGCTCTTGTCTATTCCATATTTGGCTTAAGGAACTTTATCTGTGCTCATTTCAATCTCTGGTTTTATGCAGCACCCCAACTCACCTTTACCCTTAAGCAAGCATAAGTTGGTTTTCTAAATTTGAGACCCTGTTCTGTTCTGTAATTCAGTTCCTGTGTAGCCAAGTTTACATTCCGTGTATTACTGATATCTTATGATGTTTCTTTTTCTGTGTGACTTATTTCAGTTAGAATCATCGTACCTGAATCCACTCATTGTGCTGCTAAGGGCCTGATGACATAGATTTCATTGCTGAGTGATACTGCATTGTACGTAAGTACCACAAGTTCTTTATCCATTTTTCAATTTCTGCGATGTTGAACTTGTACTGTAAACGAGGTTCTTGTAAACAGAGCCGTTCCAAACTTTGGGGTGGCTGTGTCTTTTTGATTTTAAATTCCCTAAGCTATAGGACCATAAGTGGAAGTGCCCTAGGCTCTGTTGCTTTGTTTTTTAGATGTTTCAGGAAACACCATACACTTCTCCCGAGTGGTTGTTGGCAATTTACATCCCGCCCATCAGCATAACAAGGCTCCCAGTTCTCCATGGCCTGTCCTGCCTTTCTGGATTTTACACTTTTTTCAGATGGCCCTTTTGACCGGGGGGAAGTGAGACTTCATTGTAGTGCAGATTTCCTTTGCAAGCTTGCTTGGTTGGCCAAAAAGGGCGTATGCGTTTTTTCCTGAATATATTCAGGAAAAAACGCATACGCCCTTTTTGGCCAAGTGCATCATTGTGGACGTTCTGCCTCTTTTCCTATGCTTGCAATGCAATTCCAGTCTACCTCCTGAAATCGGTTTCCTGCAATTCTGCCCCGCTTTCAAGTCCTCTTGGCAGCCTTACTTCAGTCTATTTTTGGACGATAGCTGTCATTTATAACTCTGCAGGTTTGTGAATTACAGTGCCCCTGAGCTCCTTTCTTCAACTCGCTTTCTTGTGACCTGGCCGCAACACCGCAGGATGTCTTCAGGCCCTAATCTGGTTCTGGCACGGCACGCTGAGCCTTTGGTTATTTCCTCTTCCTGGTGGGAAATGAGAGTTAAATTTGCCCATCCAGACACCTCCAGCTAGTCTCTCATTGGTTCTCGTTATTCCGGTTCATCTTCCACAGAAATTGCAAACTGGGCCAAACAGGAGGTTAAAGGGACTGACTCTCCAAGTGGGGAGAGTGTTAGTAAAGCGTCTGGAATGTTGCACCCGAGTACCAGGGTACGAAAACTGAGACATATTTGAACACGTCTCCCGATCACATGGTTGATCATACTCTAGGTTCCACATGCATGTTTTAGCTGAAGGAAGAATACCTTAAACCTGGGTAGTTGAAACCCGTGGAATGGGTACCATGCAATATGACTTCAAAGGGTCTTCATTTGCTCACCGAACCTCTCCAATCCTATCACTGCTGCGTTTATGCCCCTGTACACATGCTTGATTCTCTTTCGGAGACATAGCAATCCATAGGTTTTAAGATACTTACTAGTCAGGTACATTCTTAGGCATTTAATATGCGGTGTTGAGTCCATTTCGTTGAGCAAGGAGTAGCTCTTGTCTATTCCATATTTGGCTTAAGGAACTTTATCTGTGCTCATTTCAATCTCTGGTTTTATGCAGCACCCCAACTCACCTTTACCCTTAAGCAAGCATAAGTTGGTTTTCTAAATTTGAGACCCTGTTCTGTTCTGTAATTCAGTTCCTGTGTAGCCAAGTTTCCATTCCGTGTATTACTGATATCTTATGATGTTTCTTTTTCTGTGTGACTTATTTCAGTTAGAATCATCGTACCTGAATCCACTCATTATGCTGCTACGGGCCTGATGACATAGATTTCATTGCTGAGTGATACTGCATTGTACGTAAGTACCACAAGTTCTTTATCCATTTTTCACTTTCTGCGATGTTGAACTTCTACTGTAAACGAGGTTCTTGTAAACAGAGCCGTTCGAAACTTTGGGGTGGCTGTGTCTTTTTGATTTTAAATTCCCTAAGCTATAGGACCATAAGTGGAAGTGCCCTAGGCTCTGTTGCTTTGTTTTTTAGATGTTTCAGGAAACACCATACACTTCTCCCGAGTGTTTGTTGGCAATTTACATCCCGCCCTTCAGCATAACAAGGCTCCCAGTTCTCCATGGCCTGTCCTGCCTTTCTGGATTTTACACTTTTTTCAGATGGCCCTTTTGACCGGGGGGAAGTGAGACTTCATTGTAGTGCAGATTTCCTTTGCAAGCTTGCTTGGTTGGCCAAAAAGGGCGTATGCGTTTTTTCCTGAATATATTCAGGAAAAAACGCATACGCCCTTTTTGGCCAAGTGCATCATTGTGGACGTTCTGCCTCTTTTCCTATGCTTTCAATGCAATTCCAGTCTACCTCCTGAAATCGGTTTCCTGCAATTCTGCCCCGCTTTCAAGTCCTCTTGGCAGCCTTACTTCAGTCTATTTTTGGACGATAGCTGTCATTTATAACTCTGCAGGTTTGTGAATTACAGTGCCCCTGAGCTCCTTTCTTCAACTCGCTTTCTTGTGACCTGGCCGCAACACCGCAGGATGTGTTCAGGCCCTAATCTGGTTCTGGCACGGCACGCTGAGCCTTTGGTTAATTCCTCTTCCTGGTGGGAAATGAGAGTTAAATTTGCCCATCCAGACACCTCCAGCTAGTCTCTCATTGGTTCTCGCTATTCCTGTTCATCTTCCACAGAAATTGCAAACTGGGCCAAACAGGAGGTTAAAGGGACTGACTCTCCAAGTGGGGAGAGTGTTAGTAAAGCGTCTGGAATGTTGCACCCGAGTAGCAGGGTACGAAAACTGAGACATATTTGAACACGTCTCCCGATCACATGGTTGATCATACTCTAGGTCCCACATGCATGTTTTAGCTGAAGGAAGAATACCTTAAACCTGGGTAGTTGAAACCCGTGGAATGGGTACCATGCAATATGACTTCAAAGGGTCTTCATTTGCTCACCGAACCTCTCCAATCCTATCACTGCTGCGTTTATGCCCCTGTACACATGCTTGATTCTCTTTCGGAGACATAGCAATCCATAGGTTTTAAGATACTTACTAGTCAGGTACATTCTTAGGCGTTTAATATGCGGTGTTGAGTCCATTTCGTTGAGCAAGGAGTAGCTCTTGTCTATTCCATATTTGGCTTAAGGAACTTTATCTGTGCTCATTTCAATCTCTGGTTTTATGCAGCACCCCAACTCACCTTTACCCTTAAGCAAGCATAAGTTGGTTTTCTAAATTTGAGACCCTGTTCTGTTCTGTAATTCAGTTCCTGTGTAGCCAAGTTTACATTCCGTGTATTAGTGATATCTTATGATGTTTCTTTTTCTGTGTGACTTATTTCAGTTAGAATCATCGTACCTGAATCCACTCATTATGCTGCTACGGGCCTGATGACATAGATTTCATTGCTGAGTGATACTGCATTGTACGTAAGTACCACAAGTTCTTTATCCATTTTTCACTTTCTGCGATGTTGAACTTGTACTGTAAACGAGGTTCTTGTAAACAGAGCCGTTCCAAACTTTGGGGTGGCTGTGTCTTTTTGATTTTAATTTCCCTAAGCTATAGGACCATAAGTGGAAGTGCCCTAGGCTCTGTTGCTTTGTTTTTTAGATGTTTCAGGAAACACCATACACTTCTCCCGAGTGGTTGTTGGCAATTTACATCCCGCCCATCAGCATAACAAGGCTCCCAGTTCTCCATGGCCTGTCCTGCCTTTCTGGATTTTACACTTTTTTCAGATGGCCCTTTTGACCGGGGGGAAGTGAGACTTCATTGTAGTGCAGATTTCCTTTGCAAGCTTGCTTGGTTGGCCAAAAAGGGCGTATGCGTTTTTTCCTGAATATATTCAGGAAAAAACGCATATGCCCTTTTTGGCCAAGTGCATCATTGTGGACGTTCTGCCTCTTTTCCTATGCTTTCAATGCAATTCCAGTCTACCTCCTGAAATCGGTTTCCTGCAATTCTGCCCCGCTTTCAAGTCCTCTTGGCAGCCTTACTTCAGTCTATTTTTGGACGATAGCTGTCATTTATAACTCTGCAGGTTTGTGAATTACAGTGCCCCTGAGCTCCTTTCTTCAACTCGCTTTCTTTTGAGCTGGCCGCAACACCGCAGGATGGCTTCAGGCCCTAATCTGGTTCCGGCACGGCACGCTGAGCCTTTGGTTATTTCCTCTTCCTGGTGGGAAATGAGAGTTAAATTTGCCCGTCCAGACACCTCCAGCTAGCCTCTCATTGGTTCTCGCTATTCCTGTTCATCTTCCGCAGAAATTGCAAACTGGGACAAACAGGAGGTTAAAGGCGCTGACTTTCCAAGTGGGGAGAGTGTTAGTAAAGCGTCTGGAATGTTGCACCCAAGTACCAGGGGAGGAAAACTGAGAAATATTTGAACACGTCTCCCGTTCACATGGTTGATCATACTTGGGTTCCACATGCATGTTTTAGCTGAAGGAAGAATACCTAAAACCTGGGTAGTTGAAACCCGTGGAATGGGTACCATGCAATATGACTTCAAAGGGTCTTCATTTGCTCACCGAACCTCTCCAATCCTATCACTGCTGCGTTTATGCCCCTGTACACATGCTTGATTCTCTTTCGGAGACATAGCAATCCATAGGTTTTAAGATACTTACTAGTCAGGTACATTCTTAGGCATTTAATATGCGGTGTTGAGTCCATTTCGTTGAGCAAGGAGTAGCTCTTGTCTATTCCATATTTGGCTTAAGGAACTTTATCTGTGCTCATTTCAATCTCTGGTTTTATGCAGCACCCCAACTCACCTTTACCCTTAAGCAAGCATAAGTTGGTTTTCTAAATTTGAGACCCTGTTCTGTTCTGTAATTCAGTTCCTGTGTAGCCAAGTTTACATTCCGTGTATTACTGATATCTTATGATGTTTCTTTTTCTGTGTGACTTATTTCAGTTAGAATCATCGTACCTGAATCCACTCATTGTGCTGCTAAGGGCCTGATGACATAGATTTCATTGCTGAGTGATACTGCATTGTACGTAAGTACCACAAGTTCTTTATCCATTTTTCAATTTCTGCGATGTTGAACTTGTACTGTAAACGAGGTTCTTGTAAACAGAGCCGTTCCAAACTTTGGGGTGGCTGTGTCTTTTTGATTTTAAATTCCCTAAGCTATAGGACCATAAGTGGAAGTGCCCTAGGCTCTGTTGCTTTGTTTTTTAGATGTTTCAGGAAACACCATACACTTCTCCCGAGTGGTTGTTGGCAATTTACATCCCGCCCATCAGCATAACAAGGCTCCCAGTTCTCCATGGCCTGTCCTGCCTTTCTGGATTTTACACTTTTTTCAGATGGCCCTTTTGACCGGGGGGAAGTGAGACTTCATTGTAGTGCAGATTTCCTTTGCAAGCTTGCTTGGTTGGCCAAAAAGGGCGTATGCGTTTTTTCCTGAATATATTCAGGAAAAAACGCATACGCCCTTTTTGGCCAAGTGCATCATTGTGGACGTTCTGCCTCTTTTCCTATGCTTGCAATGCAATTCCAGTCTACCTCCTGAAATCGGTTTCCTGCAATTCTGCCCCGCTTTCAAGTCCTCTTGGCAGCCTTACTTCAGTCTATTTTTGGACGATAGCTGTCATTTATAACTCTGCAGGTTTGTGAATTACAGTGCCCCTGAGCTCCTTTCTTCAACTCGCTTTCTTGTGACCTGGCCGCAACACCGCAGGATGTCTTCAGGCCCTAATCTGGTTCTGGCACGGCACGCTGAGCCTTTGGTTATTTCCTCTTCCTGGTGGGAAATGAGAGTTAAATTTGCCCATCCAGACACCTCCAGCTAGTCTCTCATTGGTTCTCGTTATTCCGGTTCATCTTCCACAGAAATTGCAAACTGGGCCAAACAGGAGGTTAAAGGGACTGACTCTCCAAGTGGGGAGAGTGTTAGTAAAGCGTCTGGAATGTTGCACCCGAGTACCAGGGTACGAAAACTGAGACATATTTGAACACGTCTCCCGATGACATGGTTGATCATACTCTAGGTTCCACATGCATGTTTTAGCTGAAGGAAGAATACCTTAAACCTGGGTAGTTGAAACCCGTGGAATGGGTACCATGCAATATGACTTCAAAGGGTCTTCATTTGCTCACCGAACCTCTCCAATCCTATCACTGCTGCGTTTATGCCCCTGTACACATGCTTGATTCTCTTTCGGAGACATAGCAATCCATAGGTTTTAAGATACTTACTAGTCAGGTACATTCTTAGGCATTTAATATGCGGTGTTGAGTCCATTTCGTTGAGCAAGGGGTAGCTCTTGTCTATTCCATATTTGGCTTAAGGAACTTTATCTGTGCTCATTTCAATCTCTGGTTTTATGCAGCACCCCAACTCACCTTTACCCTTAAGCAAGCATAAGTTGGTTTTCTAAATTTGAGACCCTGTTCTGTTCTGTAATTCAGTTCCTGTGTAGCCAAGTTTCCATTCCGTGTATTACTGATATCTTATGATGTTTCTTTTTCTGTGTGACTTATTTCAGTTAGAATCATCGTACCTGAATCCACTCATTATGCTGCTACGGGCCTGATGACATAGATTTCATTGCTGAGTGATACTGCATTGTACGTAAGTACCACAAGTTCTTTATCCATTTTTCACTTTCTGCGATGTTGAACTTCTACTGTAAACGAGGTTCTTGTAAACAGAGCCGTTCGAAACTTTGGGGTGGCTGTGTCTTTTTGATTTTAAATTCCCTAAGCTATAGGACCATAAGTGGAAGTGCCCTAGGCTCTGTTGCTTTGTTTTTTAGATGTTTCAGGAAACACCATACACTTCTCCCGAGTGTTTGTTGGCAATTTACATCCCGCCCTTCAGCATAACAAGGCTCCCAGTTCTCCATGGCCTGTCCTGCCTTTCTGGATTTTACACTTTTTTCAGATGGCCCTTTTGACCGGGGGGAAGTGAGACTTCATTGTAGTGCAGATTTCCTTTGCAAGCTTGCTTGGTTGGCCAAAAAGGGCGTATGCGTTTTTTCCTGAATATATTCAGGAAAAAACGCATACGCCCTTTTTGGCCAAGTGCATCATTGTGGACGTTCTGCCTCTTTTCCTATGCTTTCAATGCAATTCCAGTCTACCTCCTGAAATCGGTTTCCTGCAATTCTGCCCCGCTTTCAAGTCCTCTTGGCAGCCTTACTTCAGTCTATTTTTGGACGATAGCTGTCATTTATAACTCTGCAGGTTTGTGAATTACAGTGCCCCTGAGCTCCTTTCTTCAACTCGCTTTCTTGTGACCTGGCCGCAACACCGCAGGATGTCTTCAGGCCCTAATCTGGTTCTGGCACGGCACGCTGAGCCTTTGGTTAATTCCTCTTCCTGGTGGGAAATGAGAGTTAAATTTGCCCATCCAGACACCTCCAGCTAGTCTCTCATTGGTTCTCGCTATTCCTGTTCATCTTCCACAGAAATTGCAAACTGGGCCAAACAGGAGGTTAAAGGGACTGACTCTCCAAGTGGGGAGAGTGTTAGTAAAGCGTCTGGAATGTTGCACCCGAGTAGCAGGGTACGAAAACTGAGACATATTTGAACACGTCTCCCGATCACATGGTTGATCATACTCTAGGTCCCACATGCATGTTTTAGCTGAAGGAAGAATACCTTAAACCTGGGTAGTTGAAACCCGTGGAATGGGTACCATGCAATATGACTTCAAAGGGTCTTCATTTGCTCACCGAACCTCTCCAATCCTATCACTGCTGCGTTTATGCCCCTGTACACATGCTTGATTCTCTTTCGGAGACATAGCAATCCATAGGTTTTAAGATACTTACTAGTCAGGTACATTCTTAGGCGTTTAATATGCGGTGTTGAGTCCATTTCGTTGAGCAAGGAGTAGCTCTTGTCTATTCCATATTTGGCTTAAGGAACTTTATCTGTGCTCATTTCAATCTCTGGTTTTATGCAGCACCCCAACTCACCTTTACCCTTAAGCAAGCATAAGTTGGTTTTCTAAATTTGAGACCCTGTTCTGTTCTGTAATTCAGTTCCTGTGTAGCCAAGTTTACATTCCGTGTATTAGTGATATCTTATGATGTTTCTTTTTCTGTGTGACTTATTTCAGTTAGAATCATCGTACCTGAATCCACTCATTATGCTGCTACGGGCCTGATGACATAGATTTCATTGCTGAGTGATACTGCATTGTACGTAAGTACCACAAGTTCTTTATCCATTTTTCACTTTCTGCGATGTTGAACTTGTACTGTAAACGAGGTTCTTGTAAACAGAGCCGTTCCAAACTTTGGGGTGGCTGTGTCTTTTTGATTTTAATTTCCGTAAGCTATAGGACCATAAGTGGAAGTGCCCTAGGCTCTGTTGCTTTGTTTTTTAGATGTTTCAGGAAACACCATACACTTCTCCCGAGTGGTTGTTGGCAATTTACATCCCGCCCATCAGCATAACAAGGCTCCCAGTTCTCCATGGCCTGTCCTGCCTTTCTGGATTTTACACTTTTTTCAGATGGCCCTTTTGACCGGGGGGAAGTGAGACTTCATTGTAGTGCAGATTTCCTTTGCAAGCTTGCTTGGTTGGCCAAAAAGGGCGTATGCGTTTTTTCCTGAATATATTCAGGAAAAAACGCATACGCCCTTTTTGGCCAAGTGCATCATTGTGGACGTTCTGCCTCTTTTCCTATGCTTTCAATGCAATTCCAGTCTACCTCCTGAAATCGGTTTCCTGCAATTCTGCCCCGCTTTCAAGTCCTCTTGGCAGCCTTACTTCAGTCTATTTTTGGACGATAGCTGTCATTTATAACTCTGCAGGTTTGTGAATTACAGTGCCCCTGAGCTCCTTTCTTCAACTCGCTTTCTTGTGACCTGGCCGCAACACCGCAGGATGGCTTCAGGCCCTAATCTGGTTCCGGCACGGCATGCTGAGCCTTTGGTTATTTCCTCTTCCTGGTGGGAAATGAGAGTTAAATTTGCCCGTCCAGACACCTCCAGCTAGTCTCTCATTGGTTCTCGCTATTCCTGTTCATCTTCCGCAGAAATTGCAAACTGGGCCAAACAGGAGGTTAAAGGCGCTGACTTTCCAAGTGGGGAGAGTGTTAGTAAAGCGTCTGGAATGTTGCACCCGAGTACCAGGGGAGGAAAACTGAGACATATTTGAACACGTCTCCCGTTCACATGGTTGATCATACTTGGGTTCCACATGCATGTTTTAGCTGAAGGAAGAATACCTAAAACCTGGGTAGCTGAAACCCGTGGAATGGGTACCATGCAATATGACTTCAAAGGGTCTTCATTTGCTCACCGAACCTCTCCAATCCTATCACTGCTGCGTTTATGCCCCTGTACACATGCTTGATTCTGTTTCGGAGACATAGCAATCCATAGGTTTTAAGATACTTACTAGTCAGGTACATTCTTAGGCGTTTAATATGCGGTGTTGAGTCCATTTCGTTGAGCAAAGAGTAGCTCTTGTCTATTCCATATTTGGCTTAAGGAACTTTATCTGTGCTCATTTCAATCTCTGGTTTTATGCAGCACCCCAACTCACCTTTCCCCTTAAGCAAGCATAAGTTGGTTTTCTAAATTTGAGACCCTGTTCTGTTCTGTAATTCAGTTCCTGTGTAGCCAAGTTTACATTCCGTGTATTAGTGATATCTTATGATGTTTCTTTTTCTGTGTGACTTATTTCAGTTAGAATCATCGTACCTGAATCCACTCATTATGCTGCTACGGGCCTGATGACATAGATTTCATTGCTGAGTGATACTGCATTGTACGTAAGTACCACAAGTTCTTTATCCATTTTTCACTTTCTGCGATGTTGAACTTCTACTGTAAACGAGGTTCTTGTAAACAGAGCCGTTCGAAACTTTGGGGTGGCTGTGTCTTTTTTATTTTAAACTCCCTAAGCTATAGGACCATAAGTGGAAGTGCCCTAGGCTCTGTTGCTTTGTTTTTTAGATGTTTCAGGAAACACCATACACTTCTCCCGAGTGGTTGTTGGCAATTTACATCCCGCCCTTCAGCATAACAAGGCTCCCAGTTCTCCATGGCCTGTCCTGCCTTTCTGGATTTTACACTTTTTTCAGATGGCCCTTTTGACCGGGGGGAAGTGAGACTTCATTGTAGTGCAGATTTCCTTTGCAAGCTTGCTTGGTTGGCCAAAAAGGGCGTATGCGTTTTTTCCTGAATATATTCAGGAAAAAACGCATACGCCCTTTTTGGCCAAGTGCATCATTATGGACGTTCTGCCTCTTTTCCTATGCTTTCAATGCAATTCCAGTCTACCTCCTGAAATCGGTTTCCTGCAATTCTGCCCCGCTTTCAAGTCCTCTTGGCAGCCTTACTTCAGTCTATTTTTGGACGATAGCTGTCATTTATAACTCTGCAGGTTTGTGAATTACAGTGCCCCTGAGCTCCTTTCTTCAACTCACTTTCTTGTGACCTGGCCGCAACACCGCAGGATGTCTTCAGGCCCTAATCTGGTTCCGGCACGGCACACTGAGCCTTTGGTTAATTCCTCTTCCTGGTGGGAAATGAGAGTTAAATTTGCCCATCCAGACACCTCCAGCTAGTCTCTCATTGGTTCTCGCTATTCCTGTTCATCTTCCACAGAAATTGCAAACTGGGCCAAACAGGAGGTTAAAGGGACTGACTCTCCAAGTGGGGAGAGTGTTAGTAAAGCGTCTGGAATGTTGCACCCGAGTACCAGGGTACGAAAACTGAGACATATTTGAACACGTCTCCCGTTCACATGGTTGATCATACTTGGGTTCCACATGCATGTTTTAGCTGAAGGAAGAATACCTAAAACCTGGGTAGTTGAAACCCGTGGAATGGGTACCATGCAATATGACTTCAAAGGGTCTTCATTTGCTCACCGAACCTCTCCAATCCTATCACTGCTGCGTTTATGCCCCTGTACACATGCTTGATTCTCTTTCGGAGACATAGCAATCCATAGGTTTTAAGATACTTACTAGTCAGGTACATTCTTAGGCGTTTAATATGCGGTGTTTAGTCCATTTCGTTGAGCAAGGAGTAGCTCTTGTCTATTCCATATTTGGCTTAAGGAACTTTATCTGTGCTCATTTCAATCTCTGGTTTTATGCAGCACCCCAACTCACCTTTACCCTTAAGCAAGCATAAGTTGGTTTTCTAAATTTGAGACCCTGTTCTGTTCTGTAATTCAGTTCCTGTGTAGCCAAGTTTACATTCCGTGTATTACTGATATCTTATGATGTTTCTTTTTCTGTGTGACTTATTTCAGTTAGAATCATCGTACCTGAATCCACTCATTATGCTGCTACGGGCCTGATGACATAGATTTCATTGCTGAGTGATACTGCATTGTACGTAAGTACCACAAGTTCTTTATCCATTTTTCACTTTCTGCGATGTTGAACTTGTACTGTAAACGAGGTTCTTGTAAACAGAGCCGTTCGAAACTTTGGGGTGGCTGTGTCTTTTTGATTTTAAATTCCCTAAGCTATAGGACCATAAGTGGAAGTGCCCTAGGCTCTGTTGCTTTGTTTTTTAGATGTTTCAGGAAACACCATACACTTCTCCCGAGTGGTTGTTGGCAATTTACATCCCGCCCTTCAGCATAACAAGGCTCCCAGTTCTCCATGGCCTGTCCTGCCTTTCTGGATTTTACACTTTTTTCAGATGGCCCTTTTGACCGGGGGGAAGTGAGACTTCATTGTAGTGCAGATTTCCTTTGCAAGCTTGCTTGGTTGGCCAAAAAGGGCGTATGCGTTTTTTCCTGAATATATTCAGGAAAAAACGCATACGCCCTTTTTGGCCAAGTGCATCATTGTGGACGTTCTGCCTCTTTTCCTATGCTTTCAATGCAATTCCAGTCTACCTCCTGAAATCGGTTTCCTGCAATTCTGCCCCGCTTTCAAGTCCTCTTGGCAGCCTTACTTCAGTCTATTTTTGGACGATAGCTGTCATTTATAACTCTGCAGGTTTGTGAATTACAGTGCCCCTGAGCTCCTTTCTTCAACTCGCTTTCTTTTGAGCTGGCCGCAACACCGCAGGATGGCTTCAGGCCCTAATCTGGTTCCGGCACGGCACGCTGAGCCTTTGGTTATTTCCTCTTCCTGGTGGGAAATGAGAGTTAAATTTGCCCGTCCAGACACCTCCAGCTAGCCTCTCATTGGTTCTCGCTATTCCTGTTCATCTTCCGCAGAAATTGCAAACTGGGACAAACAGGAGGTTAAAGGCGCTGACTTTCCAAGTGGGGAGAGTGTTAGTAAAGCGTCTGGAATGTTGCACCCAAGTACCAGGGGAGGAAAACTGAGAAATATTTGAACACGTCTCCCGTTCACATGGTTGATCATACTTGGGTTCCACATGCATGTTTTAGCTGAAGGAAGAATACCTAAAACCTGGGTAGTTGAAACCCGTGGAATGGGTACCATGCAATATGACTTCAAAGGGTCTTCATTTGCTCACCGAACCTCTCCAATCCTATCACTGCTGCGTTTATGCCCCTGTACACATGCTTGATTCTCTTTCGGAGACATAGCAATCCATAGGTTTTAAGATACTTACTAGTCAGGTACATTCTTAGGCATTTAATATGCGGTGTTGAGTCCATTTCGTTGAGCAAGGAGTAGCTCTTGTCTATTCCATATTTGGCTTAAGGAACTTTATCTGTGCTCATTTCAATCTCTGGTTTTATGCAGCACCCCAACTCACCTTTACCCTTAAGCAAGCATAAGTTGGTTTTCTAAATTTGAGACCCTGTTCTGTTCTGTAATTCAGTTCCTGTGTAGCCAAGTTTACATTCCGTGTATTACTGATATCTTATGATGTTTCTTTTTCTGTGTGACTTATTTCAGTTAGAATCATCGTACCTGAATCCACTCATTATGCTGCTACGGGCCTGATGACATAGATTTCATTGCTGAGTGATACTGCATTGTACGTAACTACCACAAGTTCTTTATCCATTTTTCAATTTCTGCGATGTTGAACTTGTACTGTAAACGAGGTTCTTGTAAACAGAGCCGTTCCAAACTTTGGGGTGGCTGTGTCTTTTTGATTTTAAATTCCCTAAGCTATAGGACCATAAGTGGAAGTGCCCTAGGCTCTGTTGCTTTGTTTTTTAGATGTTTCAGGAAACACCATACACTTCTCCCGAGTGGTTGTTGGCAATTTACATCCCGCCCATCAGCATAACAAGGCTCCCAGTTCTCCATGGCCTGTCCTGCCTTTCTGGATTTTACACTTTTTTCAGATGGCCCTTTTGACCGGGGGGAAGTGAGACTTCATTGTAGTGCAGATTTCCTTTGCAAGCTTGCTTGGTTGGCCAAAAAGGGCGTATGCGTTTTTTCCTGAATATATTCAGGAAAAAACGCATACGCCCTTTTTGGCCAAGTGCATCATTGTGGACGTTCTGCCTCTTTTCCTATGCTTGCAATGCAATTCCAGTCTACCTCCTGAAATCGGTTTCCTGCAATTCTGCCCCGCTTTCAAGTCCTCTTGGCAGCCTTACTTCAGTCTATTTTTGGACGATAGCTGTCATTTATAACTCTGCAGGTTTGTGAATTACAGTGCCCCTGAGCTCCTTTCTTCAACTCGCTTTCTTGTGACCTGGCCGCAACACTGCAGGATGTCTTCAGGCCCTAATCTGGTTCTGGCACGGCACGCTGAGCCTTTGGTTATTTCCTCTTCCTGGTGGGAAATGAGAGTTAAATTTGCCCATCCAGACACCTCCAGCTAGTCTCTCATTGGTTCTCGTTATTCCGGTTCATCTTCCACAGAAATTGCAAACTGGGCCAAACAGGAGGTTAAAGGGACTGACTCTCCAAGTGGGGATAGTGTTAGTAAAGCGTCTGGAATGTTGCACCCGAGTACCAGGGTACGAAAACTGAGACATATTTGAACACGTCTCCCGATCACATGGTTGATCATACTCTAGGTTCCACATGCATGTTTTAGCTGAAGGAAGAATACCTTAAACCTGGGTAGTTGAAACCCGTGGAATGGGTACCATGCAATATGACTTCAAAGGGTCTTCATTTGCTCACCGAACCTCTCCAATCCTATCACTGCTGCGTTTATGCCCCTGTACACATGCTTGATTCTCTTTCGGAGACATAGCAATCCATAGGTTTTAAGATACTTACTAGTCAGGTACATTCTTAGGCATTTAATATGCGGTGTTGAGTCCATTTCGTTGAGCAAGGAGTAGCTCTTGTCTATTCCATATTTGGCTTAAGGAACTTTATCTGTGCTCATTTCAATCTCTGGTTTTATGCAGCACCCCAACTCACCTTTACCCTTAAGCAAGCATAAGTTGGTTTTCTAAATTTGAGACCCTGTTCTGTTCTGTAATTCAGTTCCTGTGTAGCCAAGTTTACATTCCGTGTATTACTGATATCTTATGATGTTTCTTTTTCTGTGTGACTTATTTCAGTTAGAATCATCGTACCTGAATCCACTCATTATGCTGCTACGGGCCTGATGACATAGATTTCATTGCTGAGTGATACTGCATTGTACGTAAGTACCACAAGTTCTTTATCCATTTTTCACTTTCTGCGATGTTGAACTTCTACTGTAAACGAGGTTCTTGTAAACAGAGCCGTTCGAAACTTTGGGGTGGCTGTGTCTTTTTGATTTTAAATTCCCTAAGCTATAGGACCATAAGTGGAAGTGCCCTAGGCTCTGTTGCTTTGTTTTTTAGATGTTTCAGGAAACACCATACACTTCTCCCGAGTGTTTGTTGGCAATTTACATCCCGCCCTTCAGCATAACAAGGCTCCCAGTTCTCCATGGCCTGTCCTGCCTTTCTGGATTTTACACTTTTTTCAGATGGCCCTTTTGACCGGGGGGAAGTGAGACTTCATTGTAGTGCAGATTTCCTTTGCAAGCTTGCTTGGTTGGCCAAAAAGGGCGTATGCGTTTTTTCCTGAATATATTCAGGAAAAAACGCATACGCCCTTTTTGGCCAAGTGCATCATTGTGGACGTTCTGCCTCTTTTCCTATGCTTTCAATGCAATTCCAGTCTACCTCCTGAAATCGGTTTCCTGCAATTCTGCCCCGCTTTCAAGTCCTCTTGGCAGCCTTACTTCAGTCTATTTTTGGACGATAGCTGTCATTTATAACTCTGCAGGTTTGTGAATTACAGTGCCCCTGAGCTCCTTTCTTCAACTCGCTTTCTTTTGAGCTGGCCGCAACACCGCAGGATGGCTTCAGGCCCTAATCTGGTTCCGGCACGGCACGCTGAGCCTTTGGTTATTTCCTCTTCCTGGTGGGAAATGAGAGTTAAATTTGCCCGTCCAGACACCTCCAGCTAGCCTCTCATTGGTTCTCGCTATTCCTGTTCATCTTCCGCAGAAATTGCAAACTGGGACAAACAGGAGGTTAAAGGCGCTGACTTTCCAAGTGGGGAGAGTGTTAGTAAAGCGTCTGGAATGTTGCACCCGAGTACCAGGGGAGGAAAACTGAGACATATTTGAACACGTCTCCCGTTCACATGGTTGATCATACTTGGGTTCCACATGCATGTTTTAGCTGAAGGAAGAATACCTAACACCTGGGTAGTTGAAACCCGTGGAATGGGTACCATGCAATATGACTTCAAAGGGTCTTCATTTGCTCACCGAACCTCTCCAATCCTATCACTGCTGCGTTTATGCCCCTGTACACATGCTTGATTCTGTTTCAGAGACATAGCAATCCATAGGTTTTAAGATACTTACTAGTCAGGTACATTCTTAGGCGTTTAATATGCGGTGTTGAGTCCATTTCGTTGAGCAAGGAGTAGCTCTTGTCTATTCCATATTTGGCTTAAGGAACTTTATCTGTGCTCATTTCAATCTCTGGTTTTATGCAGCACCCCAACTCACCTTTCCCCTTAAGCAAGCATAAGTTGGTTTTCTAAATTTGAGACCCTGTTCTGTTCTGTAATTCAGTTCCTGTGTAGCCAAGTTTACATTCCGTGTATTACTGATATCTTATGATGTTTCTTTTTCTGTGTGACTTATTTCAGTTAGAATCATCGTACCTGAATCCACTCATTATGCTGCTAAGGGCCTGATGACATAGATTTCATTGCTGATTGATACTGCATTGTACGTAAGTACCACAAGTTCTTTATCCATTTTTCACTTTCTGCGATGTTGAACTTGTACTGTAAACGAGGTTCTTGTAAACAGAGCCGTTCGAAACTTTGGGGTGGCTGTGTCTTTTTGATTTTAAATTCCCTAAGCTATAGGACCATAAGTGGAAGTGCCCTAGGTTCTGTTGCTTTGTTTTTTAGATGTTTCAGGAAACACCATACACTTCTCCCGAGTGTCTGTTGGCAATTTACATCCCGCCCTTCAGCATAACAAGGCTCCCAGTTCTCCATGGCCTGTCCTGCCTTTCTGGATTTTACACTTTTTTCAGATGGCCCTTTTGACCGGGGGGAAGTGAGACTTCATTGTAGTGCAGATTTCCTTTGCAAGCTTGCTTGGTTGGCCAAAAAGGGCGTATGCGTTTTTTCCTGAATATATTCAGGAAAAAACGCATACGCCCTTTTTGGCCAAGTGCATCATTGTGGACGTTCTGCCTCTTTTCCTATGCTTTCAATGCAATTCCAGTCTACCTCCTGAAATCGGTTTCCTGCAATTCTGCCCCGCTTTCAAGTCCTCTTGGCAGCCTTACTTCAGTCTATTTTTGGACGATAGCTGTCATTTATAACTCTGCAGGTTTGTGAATTACAGTGCCCCTGAGCTCCTTTCTTCAACTCGCTTTCTTGTGACCTGGCCGCAACACCGCAGGATGTCTTCAGGCCCTAATCTGGTTCTGGCACGGCACGCTGAGCCTTTGGTTAATTCCTCTTCCTGGTGGGAAATGAGAGTTAAATTTGCCCATCCAGACACCTCCAGCTAGTCTCTCATTGGTTCTCGCTATTCCTGTTCATCTTCCACAGAAATTGCAAACTGGGCCAAACAGGAGGTTAAAGGGACTGACTCTCCAAGTGGGGAGAGTGTTAGTAAAGCGTCTGGAATGTTGCACCCGAGTAGCAGGGTACGAAAACTGAGACATATTTGAACACGTCTCCCGATCACATGGTTGATCATACTCTAGGTCCCACATGCATGTTTTAGCTGAAGGAAGAATACCTTAAACCTGGGTAGTTGAAACCCGTGGAATGGGTACCATGCAATATGACTTCAAAGGGTCTTCATTTGCTCACCGAACCTCTCCAATCCTATCACTGCTGCGTTTATGCCCCTGTACACATGCTTGATTCTCTTTCGGAGACATAGCAATCCATAGGTTTTAAGATACTTACTAGTCAGGTACATTCTTAGGCGTTTAATATGCGGTGTTGAGTCCATTTCGTTGAGCAAGGAGTAGCTCTTGTCTATTCCATATTTGGCTTAAGGAACTTTATCTGTGCTCATTTCAATCTCTGGTTTTATGCAGCACCCCAACTCACCTTTACCCTTAAGCAAGCATAAGTTGGTTTTCTAAATTTGAGACCCTGTTCTGTTCTGTAATTCAGTTCCTGTGTAGCCAAGTTTACATTCCGTGTATTACTGATATCTTATGATGTTTCTTTTTCTGTGTGACTTATTTCAGTTAGAATCATCGTACCTGAATCCACTCATTATGCTGCTACGGGCCTGATGACATAGATTTCATTGCTGAGTGATACTGCATTGTACGTAAGTACCACAAGTTCTTTATCCATTTTTCACTTTCTGCGATGTTGAACTTCTACTGTAAACGAGGTTCTTGTAAACAGAGCCGTTCGAAACTTTGGGGTGGCTGTGTCTTTTTGATTTTAAATTCCCTAAGCTATAGGACCATAAGTGGAAGTGCCCTAGGCTCTGTTGCTTTGTTTTTTAGATGTTTCAGGAAACACCATACACTTCTCCCGAGTGTTTGTTGGCAATTTACATCCCGCCCTTCAGCATAACAAGGCTCCCAGTTCTCCATGGCCTGTCCTGCCTTTCTGGATTTTACACTTTTTTCAGATGGCCCTTTTGACCGGGGGGAAGTGAGACTTCATTGTAGTGCAGATTTCCTTTGCAAGCTTGCTTGGTTGGCCAAAAAGGGCGTATGCGTTTTTTCCTGAATATATTCAGGAAAAAACGCATACGCCCTTTTTGGCCAAGTGCATCATTGTGGACGTTCTGCCTCTTTTCCTATGCTTTCAATGCAATTCCAGTCTACCTCCTGAAATCGGTTTCCTGCAATTCTGCCCCGCTTTCAAGTCCTCTTGGCAGCCTTACTTCAGTCTATTTTTGGACGATAGCTGTCATTTATAACTCTGCAGGTTTGTGAATTACAGTGCCCCTGAGCTCCTTTCTTCAACTCGCTTTCTTTTGAGCTGGCCGCAACACCGCAGGATGGCTTCAGGCCCTAATCTGGTTCCGGCACGGCACGCTGAGCCTTTGGTTATTTCCTCTTCCTGGTGGGAAATGAGAGTTAAATTTGCCCGTCCAGACACCTCCAGCTAGCCTCTCATTGGTTCTCGCTATTCCTGTTCATCTTCCGCAGAAATTGCAAACTGGGACAAACAGGAGGTTAAAGGCGCTGACTTTCCAAGTGGGGAGAGTGTTAGTAAAGCGTCTGGAATGTTGCACCCGAGTACCAGGGGAGGAAAACTGAGACATATTTGAACACGTCTCCCGTTCACATGGTTGATCATACTTGGGTTCCACATGCATGTTTTAGCTGAAGGAAGAATACCTAACACCTGGGTAGTTGAAACCCGTGGAATGGGTACCATGCAATATGACTTCAAAGGGTCTTCATTTGCTCACCGAACCTCTCCAATCCTATCACTGCTGCGTTTATGCCCCTGTACACATGCTTGATTCTGTTTCAGAGACATAGCAATCCATAGGTTTTAAGATACTTACTAGTCAGGTACATTCTTAGGCGTTTAATATGCGGTGTTGAGTCCATTTCGTTGAGCAAGGAGTAGCTCTTGTCTATTCCATATTTGGCTTAAGGAACTTTATCTGTGCTCATTTCAATCTCTGGTTTTATGCAGCACCCCAACTCACCTTTCCCCTTAAGCAAGCATAAGTTGGTTTTCTAAATTTGAGACCCTGTTCTGTTCTGTAATTCAGTTCCTGTGTAGCCAAGTTTACATTCCGTGTATTACTGATATCTTATGATGTTTCTTTTTCTGTGTGACTTATTTCAGTTAGAATCATCGTACCTGAATCCACTCATTATGCTGCTAAGGGCCTGATGACATAGATTTCATTGCTGATTGATACTGCATTGTACGTAAGTACCACAAGTTCTTTATCCATTTTTCACTTTCTGCGATGTTGAACTTGTACTGTAAACGAGGTTCTTGTAAACAGAGCCGTTCGAAACTTTGGGGTGGCTGTGTCTTTTTGATTTTAAATTCCCTAAGCTATAGGACCATAAGTGGAAGTGCCCTAGGTTCTGTTGCTTTGTTTTTTAGATGTTTCAGGAAACACCATACACTTCTCCCGAGTGTCTGTTGGCAATTTACATCCCGCCCTTCAGCATAACAAGGCTCCCAGTTCTCCATGGCCTGTCCTGCCTTTCTGGATTTTACACTTTTTTCAGATGGCCCTTTTGACCGGGGGGAAGTGAGACTTCATTGTAGTGCAGATTTCCTTTGCAAGCTTGCTTGGTTGGCCAAAAAGGGCGTATGCGTTTTTTCCTGAATATATTCAGGAAAAAACGCATACGCCCTTTTTGGCCAAGTGCATCATTGTGGACGTTCTGCCTCTTTTCCTATGCTTTCAATGCAATTCCAGTCTACCTCCTGAAATCGGTTTCCTGCAATTCTGCCCCGCTTTCAAGTCCTCTTGGCAGCCTTACTTCAGTCTATTTTTGGACGATAGCTGTCATTTATAACTCTGCAGGTTTGTGAATTACAGTGCCCCTGAGCTCCTTTCTTCAACTCGCTTTCTTGTGACCTGGCCGCAACACCGCAGGATGTCTTCAGGCCCTAATCTGGTTCTGGCACGGCACGCTGAGCCTTTGGTTAATTCCTCTTCCTGGTGGGAAATGAGAGTTAAATTTGCCCATCCAGACACCTCCAGCTAGTCTCTCATTGGTTCTCGCTATTCCTGTTCATCTTCCACAGAAATTGCAAACTGGGCCAAACAGGAGGTTAAAGGGACTGACTCTCCAAGTGGGGAGAGTGTTAGTAAAGCGTCTGGAATGTTGCACCCGAGTAGCAGGGTACGAAAACTGAGACATATTTGAACACGTCTCCCGATCACATGGTTGATCATACTCTAGGTCCCACATGCATGTTTTAGCTGAAGGAAGAATACCTTAAACCTGGGTAGTTGAAACCCGTGGAATGGGTACCATGCAATATGACTTCAAAGGGTCTTCATTTGCTCACCGAACCTCTCCAATCCTATCACTGCTGCGTTTATGCCCCTGTACACATGCTTGATTCTCTTTCGGAGACATAGCAATCCATAGGTTTTAAGATACTTACTAGTCAGGTACATTCTTAGGCGTTTAATATGCGGTGTTGAGTCCATTTCGTTGAGCAAGGAGTAGCTCTTGTCTATTCCATATTTGGCTTAAGGAACTTTATCTGTGCTCATTTCAATCTCTGGTTTTATGCAGCACCCCAACTCACCTTTACCCTTAAGCAAGCATAAGTTGGTTTTCTAAATTTGAGACCCTATTCTGTTCTGTAATTCAGTTCCTGTGTAGCCAAGTTTACATTCCGTGTATTAGTGATATCTTATGATGTTTCTTTTTCTGTGTGACTTATTTCAGTTAGAATCATCGTACCTGAATCCACTCATTATGCTGCTACGGGCCTGATGACATAGATTTCATTGCTGAGTGATACTGCATTGTACGTAAGTACCACAAGTTCTTTATCCATTTTTCACTTTCTGCGATGTTGAACTTGTACTGTAAACGAGGTTCTTGTAAACAGAGCCGTTCCAAACTTTGGGGTGGCTGTGTCTTTTTGATTTTAATTTCCCTAAGCTATAGGACCATAAGTGGAAGTGCCCTAGGCTCTGTTGCTTTGTTTTTTAGATGTTTCAGGAAACACCATACACTTCTCCCGAGTGGTTGTTGGCAATTTACATCCCGCCCATCAGCATAACAAGGCTCCCAGTTCTCCATGGCCTGTCCTGCCTTTCTGGATTTTACACTTTTTTCAGATGGCCCTTTTGACCGGGGGGAAGTGAGACTTCATTGTAGTGCAGATTTCCTTTGCAAGCTTGCTTGGTTGGCCAAAAAGGGCGTATGCGTTTTTTCCTGAATATATTCAGGAAAAAACGCATATGCCCTTTTTGGCCAAGTGCATCATTGTGGACGTTCTGCCTCTTTTCCTATGCTTTCAATGCAATTCCAGTCTACCTCCTGAAATCGGTTTCCTGCAATTCTGCCCCGCTTTCAAGTCCTCTTGGCAGCCTTACTTCAGTCTATTTTTGGACGATAGCTGTCATTTATAACTCTGCAGGTTTGTGAATTACAGTGCCCCTGAGCTCCTTTCTTCAACTCGCTTTCTTTTGAGCTGGCCGCAACACCGCAGGATGGCTTCAGGCCCTAGTCTGGTTCCGGCACGGCATGCTGAGCCTTTGGTTATTTCCTCTTCCTGGTGGGAAATGAGAGTTAAATTTGCCCGTCCAGACACCTCCAGCTAGTCTCTCATTGGTTCTCGCTATTCCTGTTCATCTTCCGCAGAAATTGCAAACTGGGCCAAACAGGAGGTTAAAGGCGCTGACTTTCCAAGTGGGGAGAGTGTTAGTAAAGCGTCTGGAATGTTGCACCCGAGTACCAGGGGAGGAAAACTGAGACATATTTGAACACGTCTCCCGTTCACATGGTTGATCATACTTGGGTTCCACATGCATGTTTTAGCTGAAGGAAGAATACCTTAAACCTGTGTATTTGAAACCCGTGGAATGGGTACCATGCAATATGACTTCAAAGGGTCTTCATTTGCTCACCGAACCTCTCCAATCCTATCACTGCTGCGTTTATGCCCCTGTACACATGCTTGATTCTCTTTCAGAGACATAGCAATCCATAGGTTTTAAGATACTTACTAGTCACGTACATTCTTAGGCGTTTAATATGCGGTGTTGAGTCCATTTCGTTGAGCAAGGAGTAGCTCTTGTCTATTCCATATTTGGCTTAAGGAACTTTATCTGTGCTCATTTCAATCTCTGGTTTTATGCAGCACCCCAACTCACCTTTCCCCTTAAGCAAGCATAAGTTGGTTTTCTAAATTTGAGACCCTGTTCTGTTCTGTAATTCAGTTCCTGTGTAGCCAAGTTTCCATTCCGTGTATTACTGATATCTTATGATGTTTCTTTTTCTGTGTGACTTATTTCAGTTAGAATCATCATACCTGAATCCACTCATTGTGCTGCTAAGGTCCTGATGACACAGATTTCATTGCTGAGTGATATTGCTTTGTAAGTAAATACCACAACTTTTTTATCCATTTTTCACTTTCTGCGATGTTGAACTTGTACTGTAAACGAGGTTCTTGTAAACAGAGCCGTTCGAAACTTTGGGGTGGCTGTGTCTTTTTGATTTTAAATTCCCTAAGCTATAGGACCATAAGTGGAAGTGCCCTAGGCTCTGTTGCTTTGTTTTTTAGATGTTTCAGGAAACACCATACACTTCTCCCGAGTGTTTGTTGGCAATTTACATCCCGCCCTTCAGCATAACAAGGCTCCCAGTTCTCCATGGCCTGTCCTGCCTTTCTGGATTTTACACTTTTTTCAGATGGCCCTTTTGACCGGGGGGAAGTGAGACTTCATTGTAGTGCAGATTTCCTTTGCAAGCTTGCTTGGTTGGCCAAAAAGGGCGTATGCGTTTTTTCCTGAATATATTCAGGAAAAAACGCATACGCCCTTTTTGCCCAAGTGCATCATTGTGGACGTTCTGCCTCTTTTCCTATGCTTTCAATGCAATTCCAGTCTACCTCCTGAAATCGGTTTCCTGCAATTCTGCCCCGCTTTCAAGTCCTCTTGGCAGCATTACTTCAGTCTATTTTTGGACGATAGCTGTCATTTATAACTCTGCAGGTTTGTGAATTACAGTGCCCCTGAGCTCCTTTCTTCAACTCGCTTTCTTGTGACCTGGCCGCAACACCGCAGGATGTCTTCAGGCCCTAATCTGGTTCTGGCACGGCATGCTGAGCCTTTGGTTAATTCCTCTTCCTGGTGGGAAATGAGAGTTAAATTTGCCCATCCAGACACCTCCAGCTAGTCTCTCATTGGTTCTCGCTATTCCTGTTCATCTTCCACAGAAATTGCAAACTGGGCCAAACAGGAGGTTAAAGGGACAGACTCTCCAAGTGGGGAGAGTGTTAGTAAAGCGTCTGGAATGTTGCACCCGAGTACCAGGGTACGAAAACTGAGACATATTTGAACACGTCTCCCGATCACATGGTTGATCATACTCTGGGTTCCACATGCATGTTTTAGCTGAAGGAAGAATACCTAAAACCTGGGTAGTTGAAACCCGTGGAATGGGTACCATGCAATATGACTTCAATGGGTCTTCATTTCCTCACCGAATCTCTCCAATCCTATCACTGCTGCGTTTATGCCCCTGTACACATGCTTGATTCTCTTTCGGAGACATAGCAATCCATAGGTTTTAAGATACTTACTAGTCAGGTACATTCTTAGGCGTTTAATATGCGGTGTTGAGTCCATTTCGTTGAGCAAGGAGTAGCTCTTGTCTATTCCATATTTGGCTTAAGGAACTTTATCTGTGCTCATTTCAATCTCTGGTTTTATGCAGCACCCCAACTCACCTTTACCCTTAAGCAAGCATAAGTTGGTTTTCTAAATTTGAGACCCTGTTCTGTTCTGTAATTCAGTTCCTGTGTAGCCAAGTTTACATTCCGTGTATTACTGATATCTTATGATGTTTCTTTTTCTGTGTGACTTATTTCAGTTAGAATCATCATACCTGAATCCACTCATTGTGCTGCTAAGGGCCTGATGACATAGATTTCATTGCTGAGTGATATTGCTTTGTAAGTGAATACCACAACTTCTTTATCCATTTTTCACTTTCTGCGATGTTGAACTTGTATTGTAAACGAGGTTCTTGTAAACAGAGGCGTCCCAAACTTTGGGGTGGCTGTGTCTTTTTGATTTTAATTTCCCTAAGCTATAGGACCATAAGTGGAAGTGCCCTAGGCTCTGTTGCTTTGTTTTTTAGATGTTTCAGGAAACACCATACACTTCTCCCAAGTGTCTGTTGGCAATTTACATCCCGCCCATCAGCATAACAAGGCTCCCAGTTCTCCATGGCCTGTCCTGCCTTTCTGGATTTTACACTTTTTTCAGATGGCCCTTTTGACCGGGGGGAAGTGAGACTTCATTGTAGTGCAGATTTCCTTTGCAAGCTTGCTTGGTTGGCCAAAAAGGGCGTATGCGTTTTTTCCTGAATATATTCAGGAAAAAACGCATACGCCCTTTTTGGCCAAGTGCATCATTGTGGACGTTCTGCCCCTTTTCCTATGCTTTCAATGCAATTCCAGTCTACCTCCTGAAATCGGTTTCCTGCAATTCTGCCCCGCTTTCAAGTCCTCTTGGCAGCCTTACTTCAGTCTATTTTTGGACGATAGCTGTCATTTATAACTCTGCAGGTTTGTGAATTACAGTGCCCCTGAGCTCCTTTCTTCAACTTGCTTTCTTGTGACCTGGCCGCAACACCGCAGGATGGCTTCAGGCCCTAATCTGGTTTCGGCCCGGCATGCTGAGCCTTTGGTTAATTCCTCTTCCTGGTGGGAAATGAGAGTTAAATTTGCCCGTTCAGACACCTCCAGCTAGCCTCTCATTGGTTCTCGCTATTCCTGTTCATCTTCCGCAGAAATTGCAAACTGGGCCAAACAGGAGGTTAAAGGCACTGACTCTCCAAGTCGGGAGAGTGTTAGTAAAGCATCTGGAATGTTGCACGCGAGTACCAGGGGAGGAAAACTGAGACATATTTGAACACGTCTCCCGTTCACATGGTTGATCATACTCTGGGTTCCACATGCATGTTTTAGCTGAAGGAAGAATACCTAAAACCTGGAGAGTTGACACCCGTGTAATGGGTACCATGCAATATGACTTCAAAGGGTCTTTATTTGCTCACCGAACCTCTCCAATCCTATCACTGCTGCGTTTATGCCCCTGTACACATGCTTGATTCTCTTTTGGAGACATAGCAATCCATAGGTTTTAAGATACTTAGTAGTCAGGTACATTCTTAGGCGTTTAATATGGGGTGTTGAGTCCATTTCGTTGAGCAAGGAGTAGCTCTTGTCTATTCCATATTTGGCTTAAGGAACTTTATCTGTGCTCATTTCAATCTCTGGTTTTATGCAGCACCCCAACTCACCTTTCCCCTTAAGCAAGCATAAGTTGTTTTTCTAAATTTGAGACCCTGTTCTGTTTTGGAATGCAGTTCCTGTGTAGCCAAGTTTACGTTCCGTGTATTAGTGATATCTTATGATGTTTCTTTTTCTGTGTGACTTATTTCAGTTAGAATCATCGTACCTGAATCCACTCATTATGCTGCTAAGGGCCTGATGACATAGATTTCATTGCTGAGTGATACTGCATTGTACGTAAGTACCTCAAGTTCTTTATCCATTTTTCACTTTCTGTGATATTGAACTTTTACGGTAAACGAGGTTCTTGTAAACGGAGGCGTCCCAAACTTTGGGGTGGCTGTGTCTTTTTGATTTTAATTTCCCTAAGCTATAGGACCATAAGTGGAAGTGCCCTAGGCTCTGTTGCTTTGTTTTTTAGATGTTTCAGGAAACACCATACACTTCTCCGGAGTGTCTGTTGGCAATTTACATCCCGCCCATCAGCATAAGAAGGCTCCCAATTCTCAATGGCCTGTCCTGCCTTTCTGGATTTTACACTTTTTTCAGATGGCCCTTTTGACCGGGGGGAAGTGAGACTTCATTGTAGTGCAGATTTCCTTTGCAAGCTTGCTTGGTTGGCCAAAAAGGGCGTATGCGTTTTTTCCTGAATATATTCAGGAAAAAACACATACGCCCTTTTTGGCCAAGTGCATCATTGTGGACGTTCTGCCTCTTTTCCTATGTTTTCAATGCAATTTCAGTCTACCTCCTGAAATCGGTTTCCTGCAATTCTGCCCCGCTTTCAAGTCCTCTTGGCAGCCTTACTTCAGTATATTTTTGGACGATAGCTGTCATTTATAACTCTGCAGGTTTGTGAATTACAGTGCCCCTGAGCTCCTTTCTACAACTCGCTTTCTTGTGAGCTGGCCGCAACACCGCAGGATGGCTTCAGGCCCTAATCTGGTTCCGGCACGGCACGCTGAGCCTTTGGTTAATTCCTCTTCCTGGTGGGAAATGAGAGTTAAATTTGCCCGTCCAGACACCTCCAGCTAGTCTCTCATTGGTTCTCGCTATTCCTGTTCATCTTCCGCAGAAATTGCAAACTAGGCCAAACAGGAGGTTAAAGGAACTGACTCTCCAAGTCGGGAGAGTGTTAGTAAAGCGTCTGGAATGTTGCACCCAAGTACCAGGGGAGGAAAACTGAGACATATTTGAACACGTCTCCCGTTCACACGGTTGATCATACTCTGGGTTCCACATGCATGTTTTAGCTGAAGGAAGAATACCTTAAACCTGGAGAGTTGAGACCCGTGTAATGGGTACCATGCAATATGACTTCAAAGGGTCTTCATTTGCTCACGAACCTCTCAAATCCTATCACTGCTGCGTTTATGCCCCTGTACACATGCTTGATTCTCTTTCGGAGACATAGCAATCCATAGGTTTTAAGATACTTACTAGTCAGGTACATTCTTAGGCATTTAATATGCGGTGTTGAGTCCATTTCGTTGAGCAAGGAGTAGCTCTTGTCTATTCCATATTTGGCTTAAGGAACTTTATCTGTGCTCATTTCAATCTCTGGTTTTATGCAGCACCCCAACTCACCTTTCCCCTTAAGCAAGCATAAGTTGGTTTTCTAAATTTGAGACCCTGTTCTGTTCTGTAATTCAGTTCCTGTGTAGCCAAGTTTCCATTCCGTGTATTACTGATATCTTATGATGTTTCTTTTTCTGTGTGACTTATTTCAGTTAGAATCATCATACCTGAATCCACTCATTGTGCTGCTAAGGTCCTGATGACACAGATTTCATTGCTGAGTGATATTGCTTTGTAAGTAAATACCACAACTTTTTTATCCATTTTTCACTTTCTGCGATGTTGAACTTGTACTGTAAACGAGGTTCTTGTAAACAGAGCCGTTCGAAACTTTGGGGTGGCTGTGTCTTTTTGATTTTAAATTCCCTAAGCTATAGGACCATAAGTGGAAGTGCCCTAGGCTCTGTTGCTTTGTTTTTTAGATGTTTCAGGAAACACCATACACTTCTCCCGAGTGGTTGTTGGCAATTTACATCCCGCCCTTCAGCATAACAAGGCTCCCAGTTCTCCATGGCCTGTCCTGCCTTTCTGGATTTTACACTTTTTTCAGATGGCCCTTTTGACCGGGGGGAAGTGAGACTTCATTGTAGTGCAGATTTCCTTTGCAAGCTTGCTTGGTTGGCCAAAAAGGGCGTATGCGTTTTTTCCTGAATATATTCAGGAAAAAACGCATACGCCCTTTTTGGCCAAGTGCATCATTGTGGACGTTCTGCCTCTTTTCCTATGCTTTCAATGCAATTCCAGTCTACCTCCTGAAATCGGTTTCCTGCAATTCTGCCCCGCTTTCAAGTCCTCTTGGCAGCCTTACTTCAGTCTATTTTTGGACGATAGCTGTCATTTATAACTCTGCAGGTTTGTGAATTACAGTGCCCCTGAGCTCCTTTCTTCAACTCGCTTTCTTGTGAGCTGGCCGCAACACCGCAGGATGGCTTCAGGCCCTAATCTGGTTCCGGCACGGCACGCTGAGCCTTTGGTTAATTCCTCTTCCTGGTGGGAAATGAGAGTTAAATTTGCCCGTCCAGACACCTCCAGCTAGTCTCTCATTGGTTCTCGCTATTCCTGTTCATCTTCTGCAGAAATTGCGAACTGGGCCAAACAGGAGGTTAAAGGGACTGACTCTCCAAGTGGGGAGAGTGTTAGTAAAGCGTCTGGAATGTTGCACCCGAGTACCAGGGTACGAAAACTGAGACATATTTGAACACGTCTCCCGATCACATGGTTGATCATACTCTGGGTTCCACATGCATGTTTTAGCTGAAGGAAGAATACCTAAAACCTGGGTAGTTGAAACCCGTGGAATGAGTACCATGCAATATGACTTCAATGGGTCTTCATTTCCTCACCGAATCTCTCCAATCCTATCACTGCTGCGTTTATGCCCCTGTACACATGCTTGATTCTCTTTCGGAGACATAGCAATCCATAGGTTTTAAGATACTTACTAGTCAGGTACATTCTTAGGCGTTTAATATGCGGTGTTGAGTCCATTTCGTTGAGCAAGGAGTAGCTCTTGTCTATTCCATATTTGGCTTAAGGAACTTTATCTGTGCTCATTTCAATCTCTGGTTTTATGCAGCACCCCAACTCACCTTTCCCCTTAAGCAAGCATAAGTTGGTTTTCTAAATTTGAGACCCTGTTCTGTTCTGTAATTCAGTTCCTGTGTAGCCAAGTTTACATTCCGTGTATTACTGATATCTTATGATGTTTCTTTTTCTGTGTGACTTATTTCAGTTAGAATCATCATACCTGAATCCACTCATTGTGCTGCTAAGGGCCTGATGACATAGATTTCATTGGTGAGTGATATTGCTTTGTAAGTGAATACCACAACTTCTTTATCCATTTTTCACTTTCTGCGATGTTGAACTTGTATTGTAAACGAGGTTCTTGTAAACAGAGGCGTCCCAAACTTTGGGGTGGCTGTGTCTTTTTGATTTTAATTTCCCTAAGCTATAGGACCATAAGTGGAAGTGCCCTAGGCTCTGTTGCTTTGTTTTTTAGATGTTTCAGGAAACACCATACACTTCTCCCAAGTGTCTGTTGGCAATTTACATCCCGCCCATCAGCATAACAAGGCTCCCAGTTCTCCATGGCCTGTCCTGCCTTTCTGGATTTTACACTTTTTTCAGATGGCCCTTTTGACCGGGGGGAAGTGAGACTTCATTGTAGTGCAGATTTCCTTTGCAAGCTTGCTTGGTTGGCCAAAAAGGGCGTATGCGTTTTTTCCTGAATATATTCAGGAAAAAACGCATACGCCCTTTTTGGCCAAGTGCATCATTGTGGACGTTCTGCCCCTTTTCCTATTCTTTCAATGCAATTCCAGTCTACCTCCTGAAATCGGTTTCCTGCAATTCTGCCCCGCTTTCAAGTCCTCTTGGCAGCCTTACTTCAGTCTATTTTTGGACGATAGCTGTCATTTATAACTCTGCAGGTTTGTGAATTACAGTGCCCCTGAGCTCCTTTCTTCAACTTGCTTTCTTGTGACCTGGCCGCAACACCGCAGGATGGCTTCAGGCCCTAATCTGGTTTCGGCCCGGCATGCTGAGCCTTTGGTTAATTCCTCTTCCTGGTGGGAAATGAGAGTTAAATTTGCCCGTTCAGACACCTCCAGCTAGTCTCTCATTGGTTCTCGCTATTCCTGTTCATCTTCCGCAGAAATTGCAAACTGGGCCAAACAGGAGGTTAAAGGCACTGACTCTCCAAGTCGGGAGAGTGTTAGTAAAGCATCTGGAATGTTGCACGCGAGTACCAGGGGAGGAAAACTGAGACATATTTGAACACGTCTCCCGTTCACATGGTTGATCATACTCTGGGTTCCACATGCATGTTTTAGCTGAAGGAAGAATACCTAAAACCTGGAGAGTTGACACCCGTGTAATGGGTACCATGCAATATGACTTCAAAGGGTCTTTATTTGCTCACCGAACCTCTCCAATCCTATCACTGCTGCGTTTATGCCCCTGTACACATGCTTGATTCTCTTTTGGAGACATAGCAATCCATAGGTTTTAAGATACTTAGTAGTCAGGTACATTCTTAGGCGTTTAATATGGGGTGTTGAGTCCATTTCGTTGAGCAAGGAGTAGCTCTTGTCTATTCCATATTTGGCTTAAGGAACTTTATCTGTGCTCATTTCAATCTCTGGTTTTATGCAGCACCCCAACTCACCTTTCCCCTTAAGCAAGCATAAGTTGTTTTTCTAAATTTGAGACCCTGTTCTGTTTTGGAATGCAGTTCCTGTGTAGCCAAGTTTACGTTCCGTGTATTAGTGATATCTTATGATGTTTCTTTTTCTGTGTGACTTATTTCAGTTAGAATCATCGTACCTGAATCCACTCATTATGCTGCTAAGGGCCTGATGACATAGATTTCATTGCTGAGTGATACTGCATTGTACGTAAGTACCTCAAGTTCTTTATCCATTTTTCACTTTCTGTGATATTGAACTTTTACGGTAAACGAGGTTCTTGTAAACGGAGGCGTCCCAAACTTTGGGGTGGCTGTGTCTTTTTGATTTTAATTTCCCTAAGCTATAGGACCATAAGTGGAAGTGCCCTAGGCTCTGTTGCTTTGTTTTTTAGATGTTTCAGGAAACACCATACACTTCTCCGGAGTGTCTGTTGGCAATTTACATCCCGCCCATCAGCATAAGAAGGCTCCCAATTCTCAATGGCCTGTCCTGCCTTTCTGGATTTTACACTTTTTTCAGATGGCCCTTTTGACCGGGGGGAAGTGAGACTTCATTGTAGTGCAGATTTCCTTTGCAAGCTTGCTTGGTTGGCCAAAAAGGGCGTATGCGTTTTTTCCTGAATATATTCAGGAAAAAACACATACGCCCTTTTTGGCCAAGTGCATCATTGTGGACGTTCTGCCTC
Source organism: Delphinus delphis (assembly GCF_949987515.2). Classification (NCBI taxonomy): domain Eukaryota; kingdom Metazoa; phylum Chordata; class Mammalia; order Artiodactyla; family Delphinidae; genus Delphinus; species Delphinus delphis. The sequence continues at coordinate 151,042,293 of NC_082684.1, forward strand.
TTTTCCTATGTTTTCAATGCAATTTCAGTCTACCTCCTGAAATCGGTTTCCTGCAATTCTGCCCCGCTTTCAAGTCCTCTTGGCAGCCTTACTTCAGTATATTTTTGGACGATAGCTGTCATTTATAACTCTGCAGGTTTGTGAATTACAGTGCCCCTGAGCTCCTTTCTACAACTCGCTTTCTTGTGAGCTGGCCGCAACACCGCAGGATGGCTTCAGGCCCTAATCTGGTTCCGGCACGGCACGCTGAGCCTTTGGTTAATTCCTCTTCCTGGTGGGAAATGAGAGTTAAATTTGCCCGTCCAGACACCTCCAGCTAGTCTCTCATTGGTTCTCGCTATTCCTGTTCATCTTCCGCAGAAATTGCAAACTAGGCCAAACAGGAGGTTAAAGGAACTGACTCTCCAAGTCGGGAGAGTGTTAGTAAAGCGTCTGGAATGTTGCACCCAAGTACCAGGGGAGGAAAACTGAGACATATTTGAACACGTCTCCCGTTCACACGGTTGATCATACTCTGGGTTCCACATGCATGTTTTAGCTGAAGGAAGAATACCTTAAACCTGGAGAGTTGAGACCCGTGTAATGGGTACCATGCAATATGACTTCAAAGGGTCTTCATTTGCTCACGAACCTCTCAAATCCTATCACTGCTGCGTTTATGCCCCTGTACACATGCTTGATTCTCTTTCGGAGACATAGCAATCCATAGGTTTTAAGATACTTACTAGTCAGGTACATTCTTAGGCATTTAATATGCGGTGTTGAGTCCATTTCGTTGAGCAAGGAGTAGCTCTTGTCTATTCCATATTTGGCTTAAGGAACTTTATCTGTGCTCATTTCAATCTCTGGTTTTATGCAGCACCCCAACTCACCTTTCCCCTTAAGCAAGCATAAGTTGGTTTTCTAAATTTGAGACCCTGTTCTGTTCTGTAATTCAGTTCCTGTGTAGCCAAGTTTCCATTCCGTGTATTACTGATATCTTATGATGTTTCTTTTTCTGTGTGACTTATTTCAGTTAGAATCATCATACCTGAATCCACTCATTGTGCTGCTAAGGTCCTGATGACACAGATTTCATTGCTGAGTGATATTGCTTTGTAAGTAAATACCACAACTTTTTTATCCATTTTTCACTTTCTGCGATGTTGAACTTGTACTGTAAACGAGGTTCTTGTAAACAGAGCCGTTCGAAACTTTGGGGTGGCTGTGTCTTTTTGATTTTAAATTCCCTAAGCTATAGGACCATAAGTGGAAGTGCCCTAGGCTCTGTTGCTTTGTTTTTTAGATGTTTCAGGAAACACCATACACTTCTCCCGAGTGGTTGTTGGCAATTTACATCCCGCCCTTCAGCATAACAAGGCTCCCAGTTCTCCATGGCCTGTCCTGCCTTTCTGGATTTTACACTTTTTTCAGATGGCCCTTTTGACCGGGGGGAAGTGAGACTTCATTGTAGTGCAGATTTCCTTTGCAAGCTTGCTTGGTTGGCCAAAAAGGGCGTATGCGTTTTTTCCTGAATATATTCAGGAAAAAACGCATACGCCCTTTTTGGCCAAGTGCATCATTGTGGACGTTCTGCCTCTTTTCCTATGCTTTCAATGCAATTCCAGTCTACCTCCTGAAATCGGTTTCCTGCAATTCTGCCCCGCTTTCAAGTCCTCTTGGCAGCCTTACTTCAGTCTATTTTTGGACGATAGCTGTCATTTATAACTCTGCAGGTTTGTGAATTACAGTGCCCCTGAGCTCCTTTCTTCAACTCGCTTTCTTGTGAGCTGGCCGCAACACCGCAGGATGGCTTCAGGCCCTAATCTGGTTCCGGCACGGCACGCTGAGCCTTTGGTTAATTCCTCTTCCTGGTGGGAAATGAGAGTTAAATTTGCCCGTCCAGACACCTCCAGCTAGTCTCTCATTGGTTCTCGCTATTCCTGTTCATCTTCTGCAGAAATTGCGAACTGGGCCAAACAGGAGGTTAAAGGGACTGACTCTCCAAGTGGGGAGAGTGTTAGTAAAGCGTCTGGAATGTTGCACCCGAGTACCAGGGTACGAAAACTGAGACATATTTGAACACGTCTCCCGATCACATGGTTGATCATACTCTGGGTTCCACATGCATGTTTTAGCTGAAGGAAGAATACCTAAAACCTGGGTAGTTGAAACCCGTGGAATGAGTACCATGCAATATGACTTCAATGGGTCTTCATTTCCTCACCGAATCTCTCCAATCCTATCACTGCTGCGTTTATGCCCCTGTACACATGCTTGATTCTCTTTCGGAGACATAGCAATCCATAGGTTTTAAGATACTTACTAGTCAGGTACATTCTTAGGCGTTTAATATGCGGTGTTGAGTCCATTTCGTTGAGCAAGGAGTAGCTCTTGTCTATTCCATATTTGGCTTAAGGAACTTTATCTGTGCTCATTTCAATCTCTGGTTTTATGCAGCACCCCAACTCACCTTTCCCCTTAAGCAAGCATAAGTTGGTTTTCTAAATTTGAGACCCTGTTCTGTTCTGTAATTCAGTTCCTGTGTAGCCAAGTTTACATTCCGTGTATTACTGATATCTTATGATGTTTCTTTTTCTGTGTGACTTATTTCAGTTAGAATCATCATACCTGAATCCACTCATTGTGCTGCTAAGGGCCTGATGACATAGATTTCATTGCTGAGTGATATTGCTTTGTAAGTGAATACCACAACTTCTTTATCCATTTTTCACTTTCTGCGATGTTGAACTTGTATTGTAAACGAGGTTCTTGTAAACAGAGGCGTCCCAAACTTTGGGGTGGCTGTGTCTTTTTGATTTTAATTTCCCTAAGCTATAGGACCATAAGTGGAAGTGCCCTAGGCTCTGTTGCTTTGTTTTTTAGATGTTTCAGGAAACACCATACACTTCTCCCAAGTGTCTGTTGGCAATTTACATCCCGCCCATCAGCATAACAAGGCTCCCAGTTCTCAATGGCCTGTCCTGCCTTTCTGGATTTTAAACTTTTTTCAGATGGCCCTTTTGACCGGGGGGAAGTGAGACTTCATTGTAGTGCAGATTTCCTTTGCAAGCTTGCTTGGTTGGCCAAAAAGGGCGTATGCGTTTTTTCCTGAATATATTCAGGAAAAAACGCATACGCCCTTTTTGGCCAAGTGCATCATTGTGGACGTTCTGCCTCTTTTCCTATGCTTTCAATGCAATTCCAGTCTACCTCCTGAAATCGGTTTCCTGCAATTCTGCCCCGCTTTCAAGTCCTCTTGGCAGCCTTACTTCAGTCTATTTTTGGACGATAGCTGTCATTTATAACTCTGCAGGTTTGTGAATTACAGTGCCCCTGAGCTCCTTTCTTCAACTTGCTTTCTTGTGACCTGGCCGCAACACCGCAGGATGGCTTCAGGCCCTAATCTGGTTCCGGCCCGGCACGCTGAGCCTTTGGTTAATTCCTCTTCCTGGTGGGAAATGAGAGTTAAATTTGCCCGTTCAGACACCTCCAGCTAGCCTCTCATTGGTTCTCGCTATTCCTGTTCATCTTCCGCAGAAATTGCAAACTGGGCCAAACAGGAGTTTAAAGGCACTGACTCTCCAAGTCGGGAGAGAGTTAGTAAAGCGTCTGGAATGTTGCACCCGAGTACCAGGGGAGGAAAACTGAGACATATTTGAACACGTCTCCCGTTCACATGGTTGATCATACTCTGGGTTCCACATGCATGTTTTAGCTGAAGGAAGAATACCTAAAACCTGGAGAGTTGAGACCCATGTAATGGGTACCATGCAATATGACTTCAAAGGGTCTTCATTTGCTCACCGAACCTCTCCAATCCTATCACTGCTGCGTTTATGCCCCTGTACACACGCTTGATTCTCTTTTGGAGACATAGCAATCCATAGGTTTTAAGATACTTAGTAGTCAGGTACATTCTTAGGCGTTTAATATGGGGTGTTGAGTCCATTTCGTTGAGCAAGGAGTAGCTCTTGTCTATTCCATATTTGGCTTAAGGAACTTTATCTGTGCTCATTTCAATCTCTGGTTTTATGCAGCACGCCAACTCACCTTTCCCCTTAAGCAAGCATAAGTTGTTTTTCTAAATTTGAGACCCTGTTCTGTTTTGGAATGCAGTTCCTGTGTAGCCAAGTTTACATTCCGTGTATTACTGATATCTTATGATGTTTCTTTTTCTGTGTGACTTATTTCAGTTAGAATCATCGTACCTGAATCCACTGATTATGCTGCTAAGGGCCTGATGACATAGATTTCATTGCTGAGTGATACTGCATTGTACGTAAGTACCTCAAGTTCTTTATCCATTTTTCACTTTCTGTGATATTGAACTTGTACGGTAAACGAGGTTCTTGTAAACGGAGGCGTCCCAAACTTTGGGGTGGCTGTGTCTTTTTGATTTTAATTTCCCTAAGCTATAGGACCATAAGTGGAAGTGCCCTAGGCTCTGTTGCTTTGTTTTTTAGATGTTTCAGGAAACACCATACACTTCTCCCAAGTGTCTGTTGGCAATTTACATCCCGCCCATCAGCATAAGAAGGCTCCCAATTCTCAATGGCCTGTCCTGCCTTTCTGGATTTTACACTTTTTTCAGATGGCCCTTTTGACCGGGGGGAAGTGAGACTTCATTGTAGTGCAGATTTCCTTTGCAAGCTTGCTTGGTTGGCCAAAAAGGGCGTATGCGTTTTTTCCTGAATATATTCAGGAAAAAACGCATACGCCCTTTTTGTCCAAGTGCATCATTGTGGACGTTCTGCCTCTTTTCCTATGCTTTCAATGCAATTTCAGTCTACCTCCTGAAATCGGTTTCCTGCAATTCTGCCCCGCTTTCAAGTCCTCTTGGCAGCCTTACTTCAGTATATTTTTGGACGATAGCTGTCATTTATAACTCTGCAGGTTTGTGAATTACAGTGCCCCTGAGCTCCTTTCTACAACTCGCTTTCTTGTGAGCTGGCCGCAACACCGCAGGATGGCTTCAGGCCCTAATCTGGTTCCGGCACGGCACGCTGAGCCTTTGGTTAATTCCTCTTCCTGGTGGGAAATGAGAGTTAAATTTGCCCGTCCAGACACCTCCAGCTAGTCTCTCATTGGTTCTCGCTATTCCTGTTCATCTTCCGCAGAAATTGCAAACTAGGCCAAACAGGAGGTTAAAGGGACTGACTCTCCAAGTGGGGAGAGTGTTAGTAAAGCGTCTGGAATGTTGCACCCAAGTACCAGGGGAGGAAAACTGAGACATATTTGAACACGTCTCCCGTTCACACGGTTGATCATACTCTGGGTTCCACATGCATGTTTTAGCTGAAGGAAGAATACCTTAAACCTGGAGAGTTGAGACCCGTGTAATGGGTACCATGCAATATGACTTCAAAGGGTCTTCATTTGCTCACGAACCTCTCAAATCCTATCACTGCTGCGTTTATGCCCCTGTACACATGCTTGATTCTCTTTCGGAGACATAGCAATCCATAGGTTTTAAGATACTTACTAGTCAGGTACATTCTTAGGCATTTAATATGCGGTGTTGAGTCCATTTCGTTGAGCAAGGAGTAGCTCTTGTCTATTCCATATTTGGCTTAAGGAACTTTATCTGTGCTCATTTCAATCTCTGGTTTTATGCAGCACCCCAACTCACCTTTACCCTTAAGCAAGCATAAGTTGGTTTTCTAAATTTGAGACCCTGTTCTGTTCTGTAATTCAGTTCCTGTGTAGCCAAGTTTCCATTCCGTGTATTACTGATATCTTATGATGTTTCTTTTTCTGTGTGACTTATTTCAGTTAGAATCATCATACCTGAATCCACTCATTGTGCTGCTAAGGTCCTGATGACACAGATTTCATTGCTGAGTGATATTGCTTTGTAAGTAAATACCACAACTTTTTTATCCATTTTTCACTTTCTGCGATGTTGAACTTGTACTGTAAACGAGGTTCTTGTAAACAGAGCCGTTCGAAACTTTGGGGTGGCTGTGTCTTTTTGATTTTAAATTCCCTAAGCTATAGGACCATAAGTGGAAGTGCCCTAGGCTCTGTTGCTTTGTTTTTTAGATGTTTCAGGAAACACCATACACTTCTCCCGAGTGGTTGTTGGCAATTTACATCCCGCCCTTCAGCATAACAAGGCTCCCAGTTCTCCATGGCCTGTCCTGCCTTTCTGGATTTTACACTTTTTTCAGATGGCCCTTTTGACCGGGGGGAAGTGAGACTTCATTGTAGTGCAGATTTCCTTTGCAAGCTTGCTTGGTTGGCCAAAAAGGGCGTATGCGTTTTTTCCTGAATATATTCAGGAAAAAACGCATACGCCCTTTTTGGCCAAGTGCATCATTGTGGACGTTCTGCCTCTTTTCCTATGCTTTCAATGCAATTCCAGTCTACCTCCTGAAATCGGTTTCCTGCAATTCTGCCCCGCTTTCAAGTCCTCTTGGCAGCCTTACTTCAGTCTATTTTTGGACGATAGCTGTCATTTATAACTCTGCAGGTTTGTGAATTACAGTGCCCCTGAGCTCCTTTCTTCAACTCGCTTTCTTTTGAGCTGGCCGCAACACCGCAGGATGGCTTCAGGCCCTAATCTGGTTCCGGCACGGCACGCTGAGCCTTTGGTTATTTCCTCTTCCTGGTGGGAAATGAGAGTTAAATTTGCCCGTCCAGACACCTCCAGCTAGCCTCTCATTGGTTCTCGCTATTCCTGTTCATCTTCCGCAGAAATTGCAAACTGGGCCAAACAGGAGGTTAAAGGCGCTGACTTTTCAAGTGGGGAGAGTGTTAGTAAAGCGTCTGGAATGTTGCACCCGAGTACCAGGGGAGGAAAACTGAGACATATTTGAACACGTCTCCCGTTCACATGGTTGATCATACTTGGGTTCCACATGCATGTTTTAGCTGAAGGAAGAATACCTAAAACCTGGGTAGTTGAAACCCGTGGAATGGGTACCATGCAATATGACTTCAAAGGGTCTTCATTTGCTCACCGAACCTCTCCAATCCTATCACTGCTGCGTTTATGCCCCTGTACACATGCTTGATTCTCTTTCGGAGACATAGCAATCCATAGGTTTTAAGATACTTACTAGTCAGGTACATTCTTAGGCGTTTAATATGCGGTATTGAGTCCATTTCGTTGAGCAAGGAGTAGCTCTTGTCTATTCCATATTTGGCTTAAGGAACTTTATCTGTGCTCATTTCAATCTCTGGTTTTATGCAGCACCCCAACTCACCTTTCCCCTTAAGCAAGCATAAGTTGGTTTTCTAAATTTGAGACCCTGTTCTGTTCTGTAATTCAGTTCCTGTGTAGCCAAGTTTACATTCCGTGTATTAGTGATATCTTATGATGTTTCTTTTTCTGTGTGACTTATTTCAGTTAGAATCATCATACCTGAATCCACTCATTGTGCTGCTAAGGGCCTGATGACACAGATTTCATTGCTGAGTGATATTGCTTTGTAAGTAAATACCACAACTTCTTTATCCATTTTTCAATTTCTGCGATGTTGAACTTCTACTGTAAACGAGGTTCTTGTAAACAGAGCCGTTCGAAACTTTGGGGTGGCTGTGTCTTTTTGATTTTAAATTCCCTAAGCTATAGGACCATAAGTGGAAGTGCCCTAGGCTCTGTTGCTTTGTTTTTTAGATGTTTCAGGAAACACCATACACTTCTCCCGAGTGGTTGTTGGCAATTTACATCCCGCCCATCAGCAGAACAAGGCTCTCAGTTTTCCATGGCCTGTCCTGCCTTTCTGGATTTTACACTTTTTTCAGATGGCCCTTTTGACCGGGGGGAAGTGAGACCTCATTGTAGTGCAGATTTCCTTTGCAAGCTTGCTTGGTTGGCCAAAAAGGGCGTATGCGTTTTTTCCTGAATATATTCAGGAAAAAACGCATACGTCCCTTTTGGCCAAGTGCATCATTGTGGACGTTCTGCCTCTTTTCCTATGCTTGCAATGCAATTCCAGTCTACCTCCTGAAATCAGTTTCCTGCAATTCTGCCCCGCTTTCAAGTCCTCTTGGCAGCCTTACTTCAGTCTATTTTTGGACGATAGCTGTCATTTATAACTCTGCAGGTTTGTGAATTACAGTGCCCCTGAGCTCCTTTCTTCAACTCGCTTTCTTGTGACCTGGCCGCAACACTGCAGGATGTCTTCAGGCCCTAATCTGGTTCCGGCACGGCACGCTGAGCCTTTGGTTAATTCCTCTTCCTGGTGGGAAATGAGAGTTAAATTTGCCCATCCAGACACCTCCAGCTAGTCTCTCATTGGTTCTCGCTATTCCTGTTCATCTTCCACAGAAATTGCAAACTGGGCCAAACAGGAGGTTAAAGGGACTGACTCTCCAAGTGGGGAGAGTGTTAGTAAAGCGTCTGGAATGTTGCACCCGAGTACCAGGGTACGAAAACTGAGACATATTTGAACACGTCTCCCGATGACATGGTTGATCATACTCTAGGTTCCACATGCATGTTTTAGCTGAAGGAAGAATACCTTAAACCTGGGTAGTTGAAACCCGTGGAATGGGTACCATGCAATATGACTTCAAAGGGTCTTCATTTGCTCACCGAACCTCTCCAATCCTATCACTGCTGCGTTTATGCCCCTGTACACATGCTTGATTCTCTTTCGGAGACATAGCAATCCATAGGTTTTAAGATAATTACTAGTCAGGTACATTCTTAGGCATTTAATATGCGGTGTTGAGTCCATTTCGTTGAGCAAGGAGTAGCTCTTGTCTATTCCATATTTGGCTTAAGGAACTTTATCTGTGCTCATTTCAATCTCTGGTTTTATGCAGCACCCCAACTCACCTTTACCCTTAAGCAAGCATAAGTTGGTTTTCTAAATTTGAGACCCTGTTCTGTTCTGTAATTCAGTTCCTGTGTAGCCAAGTTTCCATTCCGTGTATTAGTGATATCTTATGATGTTTCTTTTTCTGTGTGAATTATTTCAGTTAGAATCATCGTACCTGAATCCACTCATTATGCTGCTACGGGCCTGATGACATAGATTTCATTGCTGAGTGATACTGCATTGTACGTAAGTACCACAAGTTCTTTATCCATTTTTCACTTTCTGCGATGTTGAACTTCTACTGTAAACGAGGTTCTTGTAAACAGAGCCGTTTGAAACTTTGGGGTGGCTGTGTCTTTTTGATTTTAAATTCCCTAAGCTATAGGACCATAAGTGGAAGTGCCCTAGGCTCTGTTGCTTTGTTTTTTAGATGTTTCAGGAAACACCATACACTTCTCCCGAGTGTTTGTTGGCAATTTACATCCCGCCCTTCAGCATAACAAGGCTCCCAGTTCTCCATGGCCTGTCCTGCCTTTCTGGATTTTACACTTTTTTCAGATGGCCCTTTTGACCGGGGGGAAGTGAGACTTCATTGTAGTGCAGATTTCCTTTGCAAGCTTGCTTGGTTGGCCAAAAAGGGCGTATGCGTTTTTTCCTGAATATATTCAGGAAAAAACGCATACGCCCTTTTTGGCCAAGTGCATCATTGTGGACGTTCTGCCTCTTTTCCTATGCTTTCAATGCAATTCCAGTCTACCTCCTGAAATTGGTTTCCTGCAATTCTGCCCCGCTTTCAAGTCCTCTTGGCAGCCTTACTTCAGTATATTTTTGGACGATAGCTGTCATTTATAACTCTGCAGGTTTGTGAATTACAGTGCCCCTGAGCTCCTTTCTTCAACTCGCTTTCTTTTGAGCTGGCCGCAACACCGCAGGATGGCTTCAGGCCCTAATCTGGTTCCGGCACGGCACGCTGAGCCTTTGGTTATTTCCTCTTCCTGGTGGGAAATGAGAGTTAAATTTGCCCGTCCAGACACCTCCAGCTAGCCTCTCATTGGTTCTCGCTATTCCTGTTCATCTTCCGCAGAAATTGCAAACTGGGACAAACAGGAGGTTAAAGGCGCTGACTTTCCAAGTGGGGAGAGTGTTAGTAAAGCGTCTGGAATGTTGCACCCGAGTACCAGGGGAGGAAAACTGAGACATATTTGAACACGTCTCCCGTTCACATGGTTGATCATACTTGGGTTCCACATGCATGTTTTAGCTGAAGGAAGAATACCTAAAACCTGGGTAGTTGAAACCCGTGGAATGGGTACCATGCAATATGACTTCAAAGGGTCTTCATTTGCTCACCGAACCTCTCCAATCCTATCACTGCTGCGTTTATGCCCCTGTACACATGCTTGATTCTGTTTCGGAGACATAGCAATCCATAGGTTTTAAGATACTTACTAGTCAGGTACATTCTTAGGCGTTTAATATGCGGTGTTTAGTCCATTTCGTTGAGCAAGGAGTAGCTCTTGTCTATTCCATATTTGGCTTAAGGAACTTTATCTGTGCTCATTTCAATCTCTGGTTTTATGCAGCACCCCAACTCACCTTTCCCCATAAGCAAGCATAAGTTGGTTTTCTAAATTTGAGACCCTGTTCTGTTCTGTAATTCAGTTCCTGTGTAGCCAAGTTTACATTCTGTGTATTACTGATATCTTATGATGTTTCTTTTTCTGTGTGACTTATTTCAGTTAGAATCATCATACCTGAATCCACTCATTGTGCTGCTAAGGGCCTGATGACACAGATTTCATTGCTGAGTGATATTGCTTTGTAAGTAAATACCACAACTTCTTTATCCATTTTTCACTTTCTGCGATGTTGAACTTGTACTGTAAACGAGGTTCTTGTAAACAGAGCCGTTCCAAACTTTGGGGTGGCTGTGTCTTTTTGATTTTAAATTCCCTAAGCTATAGGACCATAAGTGGAAGTGCCCTAGGCTCTGTTGCTTTGTTTTTTAGATGTTTCAGGAAACACCATACACTTCTCCCTAGTGGTTGTTGGCAATTTACATCCCGCCCATCAGCATAACAAGGCTCCCAGTTCTCCATGGCCTGTCCTGCCTTTCTGGATTTTACACTTTTTTCAGATGGCCCTTTTGACCGGGGGGAAGTGAGACTTCATTGTAGTGCAGATTTCCTTTGCAAGCTTGCTTGGTTGGCCAAAAAGGGCGTATGCGTTTTTTCCTGAATATATTCAGGAAAAAACGCATACGCCCTTTTTGGCCAAGTGCATCATTGTGGACGTTCTGCCTCTTTTCCTATGCTTGCAATGCAATTCCAGTCTACCTCCTGAAATCGGTTTCCTGCAATTCTGCCCCGCTTTCAAGTCCTCTTGGCAGCCTTACTTCAGTCTATTTTTGGACGATAGCTGTCATTTATAACTCTGCAGGTTTGTGAATTACAGTGCCCCTGAGCTCCTTTCTTCAACTCGCTTTCTTGTGACCTGGCCGCAACACTGCAGGATGTCTTCAGGCCCTAATCTGGTTCCGGCACGGCACGCTGAGCCTTTGGTTAATTCCTCTTCCTGGTGGGAAATGAGAGTTAAATTTGCCCATCCAGACACCTCCAGCTAGTCTCTCATTGGTTCTCGCTATTCCTGTTCATCTTCCACAGAAATTGCAAACTGGGCCAAACAGGAGGTTAAAGGGACTGACTCTCCAAGTGGGGAGAGTGTTAGTAAAGCGTCTGGAATGTTGCACCCGAGTACCAGGGTACGAAAACTGAGACATATTTGAACACGTCTCCCGATGACATGGTTGATCATACTCTAGGTTCCACATGCATGTTTTAGCTGAAGGAAGAATACCTTAAACCTGGGTAGTTGAAACCCGTGGAATGGGTACCATGCAATATGACTTCAAAGGGTCTTCATTTGCTCACCGAACCTCTCCAATCCTATCACTGCTGCGTTTATGCCCCTGTACACATGCTTGATTCTCTTTCGGAGACATAGCAATCCATAGGTTTTAAGATAATTACTAGTCAGGTACATTCTTAGGCATTTAATATGCGGTGTTGAGTCCATTTCATTGAGCAAGGAGTAGCTCTTGTCTATTCCATATTTGGCTTAAGGAACTTTATCTGTGCTCATTTCAATCTCTGGTTTTATGCAGCACCCCAACTCACCTTTACCCTTAAGCAAGCATAAGTTGGTTTTCTAAATTTGAGACCCTGTTCTGTTCTGTAATTCAGTTCCTGTGTAGCCAAGTTTCCATTCCGTGTATTAGTGATATCTTATGATGTTTCTTTTTCTGTGTGAATTATTTCAGTTAGAATCATCGTACCTGAATCCACTCATTATGCTGCTACGGGCCTGATGACATAGATTTCATTGCTGAGTGATACTGCATTGTACGTAAGTACCACAAGTTCTTTATCCATTTTTCACTTTCTGCGATGTTGAACTTCTACTGTAAACGAGGTTCTTGTAAACAGAGCCGTTCGAAACTTTGGGGTGGCTGTGTCTTTTTGATTTTAATTTCCCTAAGCTATAGGACCATAAGTGGAAGTGCCCTAGGTTCTGTTGCTTTGTTTTTTAGATGTTTCAGGAAACACCATACACTTCTCCCGAGTGGTTGTTGGCAATTTACATCCCGCCCTTCAGCATAACAAGGCTCCCAGTTCTCCATGGCCTGTCCTGCCTTTCTGGATTTTACACTTTTTTCAGATGGCCCTTTTGACCGGGGGGAAGTGAGACTTCATTGTAGTGCAGATTTCCTTTGCAAGCTTGCTTGGTTGGCCAAAAAGGGCGTATGTGTTTTTTCCTGAATATATTCAGGAAAAAACGCATACGCCCTTTTTGGCCAAGTGCATCATTGTGGACGTTCTGCCTCTTTTCCTATGCTTTGAATGCAATTCCAGTCTATCTCCTGAAATCGGTTTCCTGCAATTCTGCCCCGCTTTCAAGTCCTCTTGGCAGCCTTACTTCAGTCTATTTTTGGACGATAGCTGTCATTTATAACTCTGCAGGTTTGTGAATTACAGTGCCCCTGAGCTCCTTTCTTCAACTTGCTTTCTTGTGACCTGGCCGCAACACCGCAGGATGGCTTCAGGCCCTAATCTGGTTCCGGCCTGGCACGCTGAGCCTTTGGTTAATTCCTCTTCCTGGTGGGAAATGAGAGTTAAATTTGCCCGTTCAGACACCTCCAGCTAGTCTCTCATTGGTTCTCGCTATTCCTGTTCATCTTCCACAGAAATTGCAAACTGGGCCAAACAGGAGGTTAAAGGGACTGACTCTCCAAGTAGGGAGAGTGTTAGTAAAGCGTCTGGAATGTTGCACCCGAGTACCAGGGGAGGAAAACTGAGACATATTTGAACACGTCTCCCGTTCACACGGTTGATCATACTCTGGGTTCCACATGCATGTTTTAGCTGAAGGAAGAATACCTTAAACCTGGAGAGTTGAGACCCGTGTAATGGGTTCCATGCAATATGACTTCAAAGGGTCTTCATTTGCTCACCGAACCTCTACAATCCTATCACTGCTGCGTTTATGCCCCTGTACACATGCTTGATTCTCTTTCGTAGACATAGCAATCCATAGGTTTTAAGATACTTACTAGGCAGGTACATTCTTAGGCGTTTAATATGCGGTGTTGAGTCCATTTCGTTGAGCAAGGAGTAGCTCTTGTCTATTCCATATTTGGCTTAAGGAACTTTATCTGTGCTCATTTCAATCTCTGGTTTTATGCAGCACCCCAACTCACCTTTACCCTTAAGCAAGCATAAGTTGGTTTTCTGAATTTGAGACCCTGTTCTGTTCTGTAATTCAGTTCCTGTGTAGCCAAGTTTACATTCCGTGTATTAGTGATATCTTATGATGTTTCTTTTTCTGTGTGACTTATTTCAGTTAGAATCATCATACCTGAATCTACTCATTATGCTGCTACGGGCCTGATGACATAGATTTCATTGCTGAGTGATACTGCATTGTACGTAAGTACCACAAGTTCTTTATCCATTTTTCACTTTCTGCGATGTTGAACTTGTACTGTAAACGAGGTTCTTGTAAACAGAGCCGTTCCAAACTTTGGGGTGGCTGTGTCTTTTTGAATTTAATTTCCCTAAGCTATAGGACCATAAGTGGAAGTGCCCTAGGCTCTGTTGCTTTGTTTTTTAGATGTTTCAGGAAACACCATACACTTCTCCCGAGTGGTTGTTGGCAATTTACATTCCGCCCATCAGCATAACAAGGCTCCCAGTTCTCCATGGCCTGTCCTGCCTTTCTGGATTTTACACTTTTTTCAGATGGCCCTTTTGACCGGGGGGAAGTGAGACTTCATTGTAGTGCAGATTTCCTTTGCAAGCTTGCTTGGTTGGCCAAAAAGGGCGCATGCGTTTTTTCCTGAATATATTCAGGAAAAAACGCATACGCCCTTTTTGCCCAAGTGCATCATTGTGGACGTTCTGCCTCTTTTCCTATGCTTTCAATGCAATTCCAGTCTACCTCCTGAAATCGGTTTCCTGCAATTCTGCCCCGCTTTCAAGTCCTCTTGGCAGCCTTACTTCAGTCTATTTTTGGACGATAGCTGTCATTTATAACTCTGCAGGTTTGTGAATTACAGTGCCCCTGAGCTCCTTTCTTCAACTCGCTTTCTTGTGACCTGGCCGCAACACCGCAGGATGGCTTCAGGCCCTAATCTGGTTCTGGCACGGCACGCTGAGCCTTTGGTTATTTCCTCTTCCTGGTGGGAAATGAGAGTTAAATTTGCCCGTCCAGAAACCTCCAGCTAGTCTCTCATTGGTTCTCGCTATTCCTGTTCATCTTCCGCAGAAATTGGAAACTGGGCCAAACAGGAGGTTAAAGGCGCTGACTTTCCAAGTGGGGAGAGTGTTAGTAAAGCGTCTGGAATGTTGCAACCGAGTACCAGGGGAGGAAAACTGAGACATATTTGAACACGTCTCCCGTTCACATGGTTGATCATACTTGGGTTCCACATGCATGTTTTAGCTGAAGGAAGAATACCTTAAACCTGGGTAGTTGAAACCCGTGGAATGGGTACCATGCAATATGACTTCAAAGGGTCTTCATTTGCTCACCGAACCTCTCCAATCCTATCACTGCTGCGTTTATGCCCCTGTACACATGCTTGATTCTCTTTCGGAGACATAGCAATCCATAGGTTTTAAGATACTTACTAGTCAGGTACATTCTTAGGCATTTAATATGCGGTGTTGAGTCCATTTCGTTGAGCAAGGAGTAGCTCTTGTCTATTCCATATTTGGCTTAAGGAACTTTATCTGTGCTCATTTCAATCTCTGGTTTTATGCAGCACCCCAACTCACCTTTACCCTTAAGCAAGCATAAGTTGGTTTTCTAAATTTGAGACCCTGTTCTGTTCTGTAATTCAGTTCCTGTGTAGCCAAGTTTACATTCTGTGTATTAGTGATATCTTATGATGTTTCTTTTTCTGTGTGACTTATTTCAGTTAGAATCATCGTACCTGAATCCACTCATTATGCTGCTACGGGCCTGATGACATAGATTTCATTGCTGAGTGATACTGCATTGTACGTAAGTACCACAAGTTCTTTATCCATTTTTCACTTTCTGCGATGTTGAACTTGTACTGTAAACGAGGTTCTTGTAAACAGAGCCGTTCCAAACTTTGGGGTGGCTGTGTCTTTTTGATTTTAATTTCCCTAAGCTATAGGACAATAAGTGGAAGTGCCCTAGGCTCTGTTGCTTTGTTTTTTAGATGTTTCAGGAAACACCATACACTTCTCCCGAGTGGTTGTTGGCAATTTACATCCCGCCCATCAGCATAACAAGGCTCCCAGTTCTCCATGGCCTGTCCTGCCTTTCTGGATTTTACACTTTTTTCAGATGGCCCTTTTGACCGGGGGGAAGTGAGACTTCATTGTAGTGCAGATTTCCTTTGCAAGCTTGCTTGGTTGGCCAAAAAGGGCGTATGCGTTTTTTCCTGAATATATTCAGGAAAAAACGCATACGCCCTTTTTGGCCAAGTGCATCATTGTGGACGTTCTGCCTCTTTTCCTATGCTTTCAATGCAATTCCAGTCTACCTCCTGAAATCGGTTTCCTGCAATTCTGCCCCGCTTTCAAGTCCTCTTGGCAGCCTTACTTCAGTCTATTTTTGGACGATAGCTGTCATTTATAACTCTGCAGGTTTGTGAATTACAGTGCCCCTGAGCTCCTTTCTTCAACTCGCTTTCTTGTGAGCTGGCCGCAACACCGCAGGATGTCTTCAGGCCCTAATCTGGTTCCGGCACGGCATGCTGAGCCTTTGGTTATTTCCTCTTCCTGGTGGGAAATGAGAGTTAAATTTGCCCGTCCAGACACCTCCAGCTAGCCTCTCATTGGTTCTCGCTATTCCTGTTCATCTTCCGCAGAAATTGCAAACTGGGCCAAACAGGAGGTTAAAGGGACTGACTTTCCAAGTGGGGAGAGTGTTAGTAAAGCGTCTGGAATGTTGCACCCGAGTACCAGGGGAGGAAAACTGAGACATATTTGAACACGTCTCCCGTTCACATGGTTGATCATACTTGGGTTCCACATGCATGTTTTAGCTGAAGGAAGAATACCTAAAACCTGGGTAGTTGAAACCCGTGGAATGGGTACCATGCAGTATGACTTCAAAGGGTCTTCATTTGCTCACGAACCTCTCCAATCCTATCACTGCTGCGTTTATGCCCCTGTACACATGCTTGATTCTGTTTCAGAGACATAGCAATCCATAGGTTTTAAGATACTTACTAGTCAGGTACATTCTTAGGCGTTTAATATGCGGTGTTGAGTCCATTTCGTTGAGCAAGGAGTAGCTCTTGTCTATTCCATATTTGGCTTAAGGAACTTTATCTGTGCTCATTTCAATCTCTGGTTTTATGCAGCACCCCAACTCACCTTTCCCCTTAAGCAATCATAAGTTGGTTTTCTAAATTTGAGACCCTGTTCTGTTCTGTAATTCAGTTCCTGTGTAGCCAAGTTTACATTCCGTGTATTACTGATATCTTATGATGTTTCTTTTTCTGTGTGACTTATTTCAGTTAGAATCATCATACCTGAATCCACTCATTGTGCTGCTAAGGGCCTGATGACACAGATTTCATTGCTGAGTGATATTGCTTTGTAAGTAAATACGACAACTTTTTTATCCATTTTTCACTTTCTGCGATGTTGAACTTGTACTGTAAACGAGGTTCTTGTAAACAGAGCCGTTCGAAACTTTGGGGTGGCTGTGTCTTTTTGATTTTAAATTCCCTAAGCTATAGGACCATAAGTGGAAGTGCCCTAGGCTCTGTTGCTTTGTTTTTTAGATGTTTCAGGAAACACCATACACTTCTCCCGAGTGTTTGTTGGCAATTTACATCCCGCCCTTCAGCATAACAAGGCTCCCAGTTCTCCATGGCCTGTCCTGCCTTTCTGGATTTTACACTTTTTTCAGATGGCCCTTTTGACCGGGGGGAAGTGAGACTTCATTGTAGTGCAGATTTCCTTTGCAAGCTTGCTTGGTTGGCCAAAAAGGGCGTATGCGTTTTTTCCTGAATATATTCAGGAAAAAACGCATACGCCCTTTTTGGCCAAGTGCATCATTGTGGACGTTCTGCCTCTTTTCCTATGCTTTCAATGCAATTCCAGTCTACCTCCTGAAATCGGTTTCCTGCAATTCTGCCCCGCTTTCAAGTCCTCTTGGCAGCCTTACTTCAGTCTATTTTTGGACGATAGCTGTCATTTATAACTCTGCAGGTTTGTGAATTACAGTGCCCCTGAGCTCCTTTCTTCAACTCGCTTTCTTGTGAGCTGGCCGCAACACCGCAGGATGGCTTCAGGCCCTAATCTGGTTCCGGCACGGCACGCTGAGCCTTTGGTTATTTCCTCTTCCTGGTGGGAAATGAGAGTTAAATTTGCCCGTCCAGACACCTCCAGCTAGTCTCTCATTGGTTCTCGCTATTCCTGTTCATCTTCCGCAGAAATTGCAAACTGGGCCAAACAGGAGGTTAAAGGTGCTGACTTTCCAAGTGGGGAGAGTGTTAGTAAAGCGTCTGGAATGTTGCACCCGAGTACCAGGGGAGGAAAACTGAGACATATTTGAACACGTCTCCCCATCACATGGTTGATCATACTCTAGGTTCCACATGCATGTTTTAGATGAAGGAAGAATACCTTAAACCTGGGTAGTTGAAACCCGTGGAATGGGTACCATGCAATATGACTTCAAAGGGTCTTCATTTGCTCACCGAACCTCTCCAATCCTATCACTGCTGCGTTTATGCCCCTGTACACATGCTTGATTCTCTTTCGGAGACATAGCAATCCATAGGTTTTAAGATAGTTACTAGTCAGGTGCATTCTTAGGCGTTTAATATGGGTTTTGTGTCCATTTCGTTGAGCAAGGAGTAGCTCTTGTCTATTCCATATTTGGCTTAAGGAACTTTATCTGTGCTCATTTCAATCTCTGGTTTTATGCAGCACCCCACCTCACCTTTCACCTTAAGCAAGCATAAGTTGGTTTTCTAAATTTGAGACCCTGTTCTGTTTTGGAATGCAGTTCCTGTGTAGCCAAGTTTACATTCCGTGTATTAGTGATATCTTATGATGTTTCTTTTTCTGTGTGACTTATTTCAGTTAGAATCATCGTACCTGAATCCACTCATTATGCTGCTACGGGCCTGATGACATAGATTTCATTGCTGAGTGATACTGGATTGTACGTAAGTACCACAAGTTCTTTATCCATTTTTCACTTTCTGTGATATTGAACTTGTACGGTAAACGAGGTTCTTGTAAACGGAGGCGTCCCAAACTTTGGGGTGGCTGTGTCTTTTTCATTTTAATTTCCCTAAGATATAGGACCATAAGTGGAAGTGCCCTAGGCTCTGTTGCTTTGTTTTTTAGATGTTTCAGGAAACACCATACACTTCTCCTGAGTGTCTCTTGGCAATTTACATCCCGCCCATCAGCATAACAAGGCTCCCAGTTCTCCATGGCCTGTCCTGCCTTTCTGGATTTTACACTTTTTTCAGATGGCCCTTTTGACCGGGGAGAAGTGAGACTTCATTGTAGTGCAGATTTCCTTTGCAAGCTTGCTTGGTTGGCCAAAAAGGGCGTATGCGTTTTTTCCTGAATATATTCAGGAAAAAACGCATACGCCCTTTTTGGACAAGTGCATCATTGTGGACGTTCTGCCTCTTTTCCTATGCTTTCAATGCAATTCCAGTCTACCTCCTGAAATCGGTTTCCTGCAATTCTGCCCCGCTTTCAAGTCCTCTTGGCAGCCTTACTTCAGTCTATTTTTGGACGATAGCTGTCATTTATAACTCTGCAGGTTTGTGAATTGCAGTGCCCCTGAGCTCCTTTCTTCAACTCGCTTTCTTGTGACCTGGCCACAACACCGCAGGATGGCTTCAGGCCCTAATCTGGTTCCGGCCCGGCATGCTGAGCCTTTGGTTAATTCCTCTTCCTGGTGGGAAATGAGAGTTAAATTTGCCCGTCCAGACACCTCCAGGTAGCCTCTCATTGGTTCTCGCTATTCCTGTTCATCTTCCGCAGAAATTGCAAACTGGGCCAAACAGGAGGTTAAAGGGACTGACTCTCCAAGTCGGGAGAGTGTTAGTAAAGCGTCTGGAATGTTGCACCCGAGTACCAGGGGAGGAAAACTGAGACATATTTGAACACGTCTCCCGTTCACATGGTTGATCATACTCTGGGTTCCACATGCATGTTTTAGCTGAAGGAAGAATACCTTAAACCTGGAGAGTTGAGACCCGTGTAATGGGTACCATGCAATATGACTTCAAAGGGTCTTCATTTGCTCACCGAACCTCTCCAATCCTATCACTGCTGCGTTTGTGCCCCTGTACACACGCTTGATTCTCTTTTGGAGACA
Organism: Delphinus delphis; assembly: GCF_949987515.2. NCBI lineage: Eukaryota > Metazoa > Chordata > Mammalia > Artiodactyla > Delphinidae > Delphinus > Delphinus delphis. The sequence continues at coordinate 151,061,942 of NC_082684.1, forward strand.
TAGCAGTCCATAGGTTTTAAGATACTTACTAGTCAGGTACATTCTTAGGCGTTTAATAAGGGGTTTTGAGTCCATTTCGTTGAGCAAGGAGTAGCTCTTGTCTATTCCATATTTGGCTTAAGGAACTTTATCTGTGCTCATTTCAATCTCTGGTTTTATGCAGCAACCCAACTCACCTTTCCCCTTAAGCAAGCATAAGTTGGTTTTCTAAATTTGAGACCCTGTTCTGTTTTGGAATGCAGTTCCTGTGTAGCCAAGTTTACATTCCGTGTATTAGTGATATCTTATGATGTTTCTTTTTTTGCGTGACTTATTTCAGTTAGAATCATCGTACCTTAATACACTCATTATGCTGCTAAGGGCCTGATGACACAGATTTCATTGCTGAGTGATATTGCTTTGTACGTAAATACCACAACTTCTTTATCCATTTTTCACTTTCTGCGATGTTGAACTTGTACTGTAAAAGAGGTTCTTGTAAACAGAGCCGTTCCAAACTTTGGGGTGGCTGTGTCTTTTTGATTTTAATTTCCCTAAGCTATAGGACCATAAGTGGAAGTGCCCTAGGTTCTGTTGCTTTGTTTTTTAGATGTTTCAGGAAACACCATACACTTCTCCCGAGTGGTTTTTGGCAATTTACATCCCGCCCATCAGCATAACAAGGCTCCCAGTTCTCCATGGCCTGTCCTGCCTTTCTGGATTTTACACTTTTTTCAGATGGCCCTTTTGACCGGGGGGAAGTGAGACTTCATTGTAGTGCAGATTTCCTTTGCAAGCTTGCTTGGTTGGCCAAAAAGGGCGTATGCGTTTTTTCCTGAATATATTCAGGAAAAAACGCATACGCCCTTTTTGGCCAAGTGCATCATTGTGGACGTTCTGCCTCTTTTCCTATGCTTTCAATGCAATTCCAGTCTACCTCCTGAAATCGGTTTCCTGCAATTCTGCCCCGCTTTCAAGTCCTCTTGGCAGCCTTACTTCAGTCTATTTTTGGACGATAGCTGTCATTTATAACTCTGCAGGTTTGTGAATTACAGTGCCCCTGAGCTCCTTTCTTCAACTCGCTTTCTTGTGACCTGGCCGCAACACCGCAGGATGGCTTCAGGCCCTAATCTGATTCCGGCACGGCACGCTGAGCCTTTGGTTATTTCCTCTTCCTGGTGGGAAATGAGAGTTAAGTTTGCCCGTCTAGACACCTCCAGGTAGTCTCTCATTGGTTCTCGATATTCCTGTTCATCTTCCGCAGAAATTGCAAACTGGGCCAAACAGGAGGTTAAAGGGACAGACTCTCCAAGTGGGGAGAGTGTTAGTAAAGCGTCTGGAATGTTGCACCCGAGTACCAGGGGAGGAAAACTGAGACATATTTGAACACGTCTCCCGTTCACATGGTTGATCATACTCTGGGTTCCACATGCATGTTTTAGCTGAAGGAAGAATACCTTAAACCTGGAGAGTTAAGACCCGTGTAATGGGTACCATGCAATATGACTTCAAAGGGTCTTCATTTGCTCACCGAACCTCTCCAATCCTATCACTGCTGCGTTTATGCCCCTGTACACACGCTTGATTCTCTTTTGGAGACATAGCAATCCATAGGTTTTAAGATACTTACTAGTCAGGTACATTCTTAGGCGTTTAATATGGGGTTTTGAGTCCATTTCGTTGAGCAAGGAGTAGCTCTTGTCTATTCCATATTTGGCTTAAGGAACTTTACCTGTGCTCATTTCAATCTCTGGTTTTATGCAGCACCCCAACTCACCTTTCCCCTTAAGCAAGCATAAGTTGGTTTTCTAAATTTGAGACCCTGTTCTGTTTTGGAATGCAGTTCCTGTGTAGCCAAGTTTACATTCCGTGTATTACTGATATCTTATGATGTTTCTTTTTCTGTGTGACTTATTTCAGGTAGAATCATCGTACCTGAATCCACTCATTATGCTGCTACGGGCCTGATAACATAGATTTCATTGCTGAGTGATACTGCATTGTACGTAAGTACCACAAGTTCTTTATCCATTTTTCACTTTCTGTGATATTGAACTTGTACGGTAAACGAGGTTCTTGTAAACGGAGGCGTCCCAAACTTTGGGGTGGCTGTGTCTTTTTGATTTTAATTTCCCTAAGCTATAGGACCATAAGTGGAAGTGCCCTAGGCTCTGATGCTTTGTTTTTTAGATGTTTCAGGAAACACCATACACTTCTCCTGAGTGTCTGTTGGCAATTTACATCCCGCCCATCAGCATAACAAGGCTCCCAGTTCTCCATGGCCTGTCCTGCCTTTCTGGAGTTTACACTTTTTTCAGATGGCCCTTTTGACCTGGGAGAAGTGAGACTTCATTGTAGTGCAGATTTCCTTTGCAAGTTTGCTTGGTTGGCCAAAAAGGGCGTATGCGTTTTTTCCTGAATATATTCAGGAAAAAACGCATACGCCCTTTTTGGCCAAGTGCATCATTGTGTACGTTCTGCCTCTTTTCCTATGCTTTCAATGCAATTCCAGTCTACCTCCTGAAATCGGTTTCCTGCAATTCTGCCCCGCTTTCAAGTCCTCTTGGCAGCCTTACTTCAGTCTATTTTTGGACGATAGCTGTCATTTATAACTCTGCAGGTTTGTGAATTGCAGTGCCCCTGAGCTCCTTTCTTCAACTCGCTTTCTTGTGACCTAGCCGCAACACCGCAGGATGTCTTCAGGCCCTAATCTGGTTCTGGCACGGCACGCTGAGCCTTTGGTTAATTCCTCTTCCTGGTGGGAAATGAGAGTTAAATTTGCCCATCCAGACACCTCCAGCTAGCCTCTCATTGGTTCTCGCTATTCCTGTTCATCTTCCACAGAAATTGCAAACTGGGCCAAACAGGAGGTTAAAGGGACTGACTCTCCAAGTGGGGAGAGTGTTAGTAAAGCGTCTGGAATGTTGCACCCGAGTACCAGGGTACGAAAACTGAGACATATTTGAACACGTCTCCCGATCACATGGTTGATCATACTCTAGGTTCCACATGCATGTTTTAGATGAAGGAAGAGTACCTTAAATCTGGGTAGTTGAAACCCGTGGAATGGGTACCATGCAATATGACTTCAAAGGGTCTTCATTTGCCCACGAACCTCTCCAATCCTATCACTGCTGCGTTTATGCCCCTGTACACACGCTTGATTCTCTTTCGGAGACATAGCAATCCATAGGTTTTACGATACTTACTAGTCAGGTGCATTCTTAGGCGTTTAATATGGGGTTTTGTGTCCATTTCGTTGAGCAAGGAGTAGCTCTTGTCTATTCCATATTTGGCTTAAGGAACTTTATCTGTGCTCATTTCAATCTCTGGTTTTATGCAGCACCCCAACTCACCTTTCACCTTAAGCAAGCATAAGTTGGTTTTCTAAATTTGAGACCCTGTTCTGTTTTGGAATGCAGTTCCTGTGTAGCCAAGTTTACATTCCGTGTATTAGTGATATCTTATGATGTTTCTCTTTCTGTGTGACTTATTTCAGTTAGAATCATCGTACCTGAATCCACTCATTATGCTGCTACGGGCCTGATGACACAGATTTCATTGCTGAGTGATATTGCTTTGTACGTAAATACCACAACTTCTTTATCCATTTTTCACTTTCTTCGATGTTGAACTTGTACTGTAAACGAGGTTCTTGTAAACAGAGCCGTTCCAAACTTTGGGGTGGCTGTGTCTTTTTGATTTTAATTTCCCTAAGCTATAGGACCATAAGTGGAAGTGCCCTAGGTTCTGTTGCTTTGTTTTTTAGATGTTTCAGGAAACACCATACACTTCTCCCGAGTGGTTGTTGGCAATTTACATCCCGCCCATCAGCATAACAAGGCTCCCAGTTCTCCATGGCCTGTCCTGCCTTTCTGGATTTTACACTTTTTTCAGATGTCCCTTTTGACCGGGGGGAAGTGAGACTTCATTGTAGTGCAGATTTCCTTTGCAAGCTTGCTTGGTTGGCCAAAAAGGGCGTATGCGTTTTTTCCTGAATATATTCAGGAAAAAACGCATACGCCCTTTTTGGCCAAGTGCATCATTGTGTACGTTCTGCCTCTTTTCCTATGCTTTCAATGCAATTCGAGTCTACCTCCTGAAATCGGTTTCCTGCAATTCTGCCCCGCTTTCAAGTCCTCTTGGCAGCCTTACTTCAGTCTATTTTTGGACGATAGCTGTCATTTATAACTCTGCAGGTTTGTGAATTACAGTGCCCCTGAGCTCGTTTCTTCAACTCGCTCTCTTGTGACCTGGCCGCAACACCGCAGGATGGCTTCAGGCCCTTATCTGGTTCCGGCACGGCACGCTGTGCCTTTGGTTATTTCCTCTTCCTGGTGGGAAATGAGAGTTAAATTTGCCCGTCCAGACACCTCCAGCTAGTCTCTCATTGGTTCTCGCTATTCCTGTTCATCTTCCGCAGAAATTGCAAACTGGGCCAAACAGGAGGTTAAAGGGACTGACTCTCCAAGTGGGGAGAGTGTTAGTAAAGCGTCTGGAATGTGGCACCCGAGTACCAGGGGAGGAAAACTGAGACATATTTGAACACGTCTCCCGTTCACATGGTTGATCATACTTGGGTTCCACATGCATGTTTTAGCTGAAGGAAGAATACCTTAATCCTCGGTAGTTGAAACCCGTGGAATGGGTACCATACAATATGACTTCAAAGGTTCTTCATTTGCTCACCGAACTTCTCCAATCCTATCACTGCTGCGTTTATGCCCCTGTACACATGCTTGATTCTCTTTCGGAGACATAGCAATCCATAGGTTTTAAGATACTTACTAGTCAGGTACATTCTTAGGCGTTTAATATGCTGTGTTGAGTCCATTTCGTTGAGCAAGGAGTAGCTCTTGTCTATTCCATATTTGGCTTAAGGAACTTTATCTGTGCTCATTTCGATCTCTGGTTATGCAGCACCCCAATTCACCTTTCCCCTTAAGCAAGCATAAGTTGGTTTTCTAAATTTGAGACCCTGTTCTGTTTTGGAATGCAGTTCCTGTGTAGCCAAGTTTACATTCCGTGTATTACTGATATCTTATGATGTTTCTTTTTCTGTGTGACTTATTTCAGTTAGAATCATCGTACCTGAATCCACTCATTATGCTGCTACGGGCCTGATGACATAGATTTCATTGCTGAGTGATACTGCATTGTACGTAAGTACCACAAGTTCTTTATGCATTTTTCACTTTCTGTGATATTGAACTTGTACGGTAAACGAGGTTCTTGTAAACGGAGGCGTCCCAAACTTTGGGGTGGCTGTGTCTTTTTGATTTTAATTTCCCTAAGCTATAGGACCATAAGTGGAAGTGCCCTAGGCTCTGTTGCTTTGTTTTTTAGATGTTTCAGGAAACACCATACACTTCTCCCGAGTGGTTGTTGGCAATTTACATCCCGCCCTTCAGCATAACAAGGCTCCCAGTTCTCCATGGCCTGTCCTGCCTTTCTGGATTTTACACTTTTTTCAGATGGCCCTTTTGACCGGGGGGAAGTGAGACTTCATTGTAGTGCAGATTTCCTTTGCAAGCTTGCTTGGTTGGCCAAAAAGGGCGTATGCGTTTTTTCCTGAATATATTCAGGAAAAAACGCATACGCCCTTTTTGGCCAAGTGCATCATTGTGGACGTTCTGCCTCTTTTCCTATGCTTTCAATGCAATTCCAGTCTACCTCCTGAAATCGGTTTCCTGCAATTCTGCCCCGCTTTCAAGTCCTCTTGGCAGCCTTACTTCAGTCTATTTTTGGACGATAGCTGTCATTTATAACTCTGCAGGTTTGTGAATTACAGTGCCCCTGAGCTCCTTTCTTCAACTCGCTTTCTTTTGAGCTGGCCGCAACACCGCAGGATGGCTTCAGGCCCTAATCTGGTTCCGGCACGGCACGCTGAGCCTTTGGTTATTTCCTCTTCCTGGTGGGAAATGAGAGTTAAATTTGCCCGTCCAGACACCTCCAGCTAGCCTCTCATTGGTTCTCGCTATTCCTGTTCATCTTCTGTAGAAATTGCAAACTGGGCCAAACAGGAGGTTAAAGGAGCTGACTTTCCAAGTGGGGAGAGTGTTAGTAAAGCGTCTGGAATGTTGCACCCGAGTACCAGGGGAGGAAAACTGAGACATATTTGAACACGTCTCCCGTTCACATGGTTGATCATACTTGGGTTCCACATGCATGTTTTAGCTGAAGGAAGAATACCTAAAACCTGGGTAGTTGAAACCCGTGGAATGGGTACCATGCAATATGACTTCAAAGGGTCTTCATTTGCTCACCGAACCTCTCCAATCCTATCACTGCTGCGTTTATGCCCCTGTACACATGCTTGATTCTGTTTCGGAGACATAGCAATCCATAGGTTTTAAGATACTTACTAGTCAGGTACATTCTTAGGCGTTTAATATGCGGTGTTGAGTCCATTTCGTTGAGCAAGGAGTAGGTCTTGTCTATTCCATATTTGGCTTAAGGAACTTTATCTGTGCTCATTTCAATCTCTGGTTTTATGCAGCACCCCAACTCACCTTTCCCCTTAAGCAAGCATAAGTTGGTTTTCTAAATTTGAGACCCTGTTCTGTTCTGTAATTCAGTTCCTGTGTAGCCAAGTTTACATTCCGTGTATTAGTGATATCTTATGATGTTTCTTTTTCTGTGTGACTTATTTCAGTTAGAATCATCGTACCTGAATCCACTCATTATGCTGCTAAGGGCCTGATGACATAGATTTCATTGCTGAGTGATACTGCATTGTACGTAAGTACCTCAAGTTCTTTATCCATTTTTCACTTTCTGTGATATTGAACTTGTATGGTAAACGAGGTTCTTGTAAACGGAGGCGTCCCAAACTTTGGGGTGGCTGTGTCTTTTTGATTTTAATTTCCCTAAGCTATAGGACCATAAGTGGAAGTGCCCTAGGCTCTGTTGCTTTGTTTTTTAGATGTTTCAGGAAACACCATACACTTCTCCCAAGTGTCTGTTGGCAATTTACATCCCGCCCATCAGCATAAGAAGGCTCCCAATTCTCAATGGCCTGTCCTGCCTTTCTGGATTTTACACTTTTTTCAGATGGCCGTTTTGACCGGGGGGAAGTGAGACTTCATTGTAGTGCAGATTTCCTTTGCAAGCTTGCTTGGTTGGCCAAAAAGGGCGTATGCGTTTTTTCCTGAATATATTCAGGAAAAAACGCATACGCCCTTTTTGGCCAAGTGCATCATTGTGGACGTTCTGCCTCTTTTCCTATGCTTTCAATGCAATTTCAGTCTACCTCCTGAAATCGGTTTCCTGCAATTCTGCCCCGCTTTCAAGTCCTCTTGGCAGCCTTACTTCAGTATATTTTTGGACGATAGCTGTCATTTATAACTCTGCAGGTTTGTGAATTACAGTGCCCCTGAGCTCCTTTCTACAACTCGCTTTCTTGTGAGCTGGCCGCAACACCGCAGGATGGCTTCAGGCCCTAATCTGGTTCTGGCACGGCACGCTGAGCCTTTGGTTAATTCCTCTTCCTGGTGGGAAATGAGAGTTAAATTTGCCCGTCCAGACACTTCCAGCTAGTCTCTCATTGGTTCTCGCTATTCCTGTTCATCTTCCGCAGAAATTGCAAACTGGGCCAAACAGGAGGTTAAAGGGACTGACTCTCCAAGTCGGGAGAGTGTTAGTAAAGCGTCTGGAATGTTGCACCCAAGTACCAGGGGAGGAAAACTGAGACATATTTGAACACGTCTCCCGTTCACACGGTTGATCATACTCTGGGTTCCACATGCATGTTTTAGCTGAAGGAAGAATACCTTAAACCTGGAGAGTTGAGACCCGTGTAATGGGTGCCATGCAATATGACTTCAAAGGGTCTTCATTTGCTCACGAACCTCTCCAATCCTATCACTGCTGCGTTTATGCCCCTGTACACATGCTTGATTCTCTTTCGGAGACATAGCAATCCATAGGTTTTAAGATACTTACTAGTCAGGTACATTCTTCGGCATTTAATATGCGGTGTTGAGTCCATTTCGTTGAGCAAGGAGTAGCTCTTGTCTATTCCATATTTGGCTTAAGGAACTTTATCTGTGCTCATTTCAATCTCTGGTTTTATGCAGCACCCCAACTCACCTTTCCCCTTAAGCAAGCATAAGTTGGTTTTCTAAATTTGAGACCCTGTTCTGTTCTGTAATTCAGTTCCTGTGTAGCCAAGTTTCCATTCCGTGTATTACTGATATCTTATGATGTTTCTTTTTCTGTGTGACTTATTTCAGTTAGAATCATCGTACCTGAATCCACTCATTGTGCTGCTAAGGGCCTGATGACACAGATTTCATTGCTGAGTGATATTGCTTTGTAAGTAAATACCACAACTTCTTTATCCATTTTTCAATTTCTGCGATGTTTAACTTGTACTGTAAACGAGGTTCTTGTAAACAGAGCCGTTCCAAACTTTGGGGTGGCTGTGTCTTTTTGATTTTAAATTCCCTAAGCTATAGGGCCATAAGTGGAAGTGCCCTCGGCTCTGTTGCTTTGTTTTTTAGATGTTTCAGGAAACACCATACACTTCTCCGGAGTGGTTGTTGGCAATTTACATCCCGCCCATCAGCATAACAAGGCTCCCAGTTCTCCATGGCCTGTCCTGCCTTTCTGGATTTTACACTTTTTTCAGATGGCCCTTTTGACCGGGGGGAAGTGAGACTTCATTGTAGTGCAGATTTCCTTTGCAAGCTTGCTTGGTTGGCCAAAAAGGGCGTATGCGTTTTTTCCTGAATATATTCAGGAAAAAACGCATACGCCCTTTTTGGCCAAGTGCATCATTGTGGACGTTCTGCCTCTTTTCCTATGCTTGCAATGCAATTCCAGTCTACCTCCTGAAATCGGTTTCCTGCAATTCTGCCCCGCTTTCAAGTCCTCTTGGCAGCCTTACTTCAGTCTATTTTTGGACGATAGCTGTCATTTATAACTCTGCAGGTTTGTGAATTACAGTGCCCCTGAGCTCCTTTCTTCAACTCGCTTTCTTGTGACCTGGCCGCAACACCGCAGTATGTCTTCAGGCCCTAATCTGGTTCCGGCACGGCATGCTGAGCCTTTGGTTATTTCCTCTTCCTGGTGGGAAATGAGAGTTAAATTTGCCCGTCCAGACACCTCCAGCTAGTCTCTCATTGGTTCTCGCTATTCCTGTTCATCTTCCGCAGAAATTGCAAACTGGCCCAAACAGGAGGTTAAAGGCGCTGACTTTCCAAGTGGGGAGAGTGTTAGTAAAGCGTCTGGAATGTTGCACCCGAGTACCAGGGGAGGAAAACTGAGACATATTTGAACACGTCTCCCGTTCACATGGTTGATCATACTTGGGTTCCACATGCATGTTTTAGCTGAAGGAAGAATACCTTAAACCTGGGTAGTTGAAACCCGTGGAATGGGTACCATGCAATATGCCTTCAAAGGGTCTTCATTTGCTCACCGAACCTCTCCAATCCTATCACTGCTGCGTTTATGCCCCTGTACACATGCTTGATTCTCTTTCGGAGACATAGCAATCCATAGGTTTTAAGATACTTACAAGTCAGGTACATTTTTAAGCGTTTAATATGCGGTGTTGAGTCCATTTCGTTGAGCAAGGAGTAGCTCTTGTCTATTCCATATTTGGCTTAAGGAACTTTATCTGTGCTCATTTCAATCTCTGGTTTTATGCAGCACCCCAACTCACCTTTACCCTTAAGCAAGCATAAGTTGGTTTTCTAAATTTGAGACCCTGTTCTGTTCTGTAATTCAGTTCCTGTGTAGCCAAGTTTCCATTCCGTGTATTACTGATATCTTATGATGTTTCTTTTTCTGTGTGACTTATTTCAGTTAGAATCATCGTACCTGAATCCACTCATTATGCTGCTAAGGGCCTGATGACACAGATTTCATTGCTGAGTGATATTGCTTTGTAAGTAAATACCACAACTTTTTTATCCATTTTTCACTTTATGCGATGTTGAACTTGTACTGTAAAAGAGGTTCTTGTAAACAGAGCCGTTCCAAACTTTGGGGTGGCTGTGTCTTTTTGATTTTAAATTCCCTAAGCTATAGGACCATAAGTGGAAGTGCCCTAGGCTCTGTTGCTTTGTTTTTTAGATGTTTCAGGAAACACCATACACTTCTCCCGAGTGGTTGTTGGTAATTTACATCCCGCCCTTCAGCATAACAAGGTTCCCAGTTCTCCATGGCCTGTCCTGCCTTTCTGGATTTTACACTTTTTTCAGATGGCCCTTTTGACCGGGGGGAAGTGAGACTTCATTGTAGTGCAGATTTCCTTTGCAAGCTTGCTTGGTTGGCCAAAAAGGGCGTATGCGTTTTTTCCTGAATATATTCAGGAAAAAACGCATACGCCCTTTTTGGCCAAGTGCATCATTGTGGACGTTCTGCCTCTTTTCCTATGCTTTCAATGCAATTCCAGTCTACCTCCTGAAATCAGTTTCCTGCAATTCTGCCCCGCTTTCAAGTCCTCTTGGCAGCCTTACTTCAGTCTATTTTTGGACGATAGCTGTCATTTATAACTCTGCAGGTTTGTGAATTACAGTGCCCCTGAGCTCCTTTCTTCAACTCGCTTTCTTTCGAGCTGGCCGCAACACCGCAGGATGGCTTCAGGCCCTAATCTGGTTCCGGCACGGCACGCTGAGCCTTTGGTTATTTCCTCTTCCTGGTGGGAAATGAGAGTTAAATTTGCCCGTCCAGACACCTCCAGCTAGCCTCTCATTGGTTCTCGCTATTCCTGTTCATCTTCCGCAGAAATTGCAAACTGGGCCAAACAGGAGGTTAAAGGCGCTGACTTTTCAAGTCGGGAGAGTGTTAGTAAAGCGTCTGGAATGTTGCACCCGAGTACCAGGGGAGGAAAACTGAGACATATTTGAACACGTCTCCCGATGACATGGTTGATCATACTCTAGGTTCCACATGCATGTTTTAGCTGAAGGAAGAATACCTTAAACCTGGGTAGTTGAAACCCGTGGAATGGGTACCATGCAATATGACTTCAAAGGGTCTTCATTTGCTCACCGAACCTCTCCAATCCTATCACTGCTGCGTTTATGCCCCTGTACACATGCTTGATTCTCTTTCGGAGACATAGCAATCCATAGGTTTTAAGATACTTACTAGTCAGGTACATTCTTAGGCATTTAATATGCGGTGTTGAGTCCATTTCGTTGAGCAAGGAGTAGCTCTTGTCTATTCCATATTTGGCTTAAGGAACTTTATCTGTGCTCATTTCAATCTCTGGTTTTATGCAGCACGCCAACTCACCTTTACCCTTAAGCAAGCATAAGTTGGTTTTCTAAATTTGAGACCCTGTTCTGTTCTGTAATTCAGTTCCTGTGTAGCCAAGTTTCCATTCCGTGTATTAGTGATATCTTATGATGTTTCTTTTTCTGTGTGACTTATTTCAGTTAGAATCATCGTACCTGAATCCACTCATTATGCTGCTAAGGGCCTGATGACATAGATTTCATTGCTGAGTGATACTGCATTGTACGTAAGTACCACAAGTTCTTTATCCATTTTTCACTTTCTGCGATGTTGAACTTCTACTGTAAACGAGGTTCTTGTAAACAGAGCCGTTCGAAACTTTGGGGTGGCTGTGTCTTTTTGATTTTAAATTCCCTAAGCTATAGGACCATAAGTGGAAGTGCCCTAGGCTCTGTTGCTTTGTTTTTTAGATGTTTCAGGAAACACCATACACTTCTCCCGAGTGTTTGTTGGCAATTTACATCCCGCCCTTCAGCATAACAAGGCTCCCAGTTCTCCATGGCCTGTCCTGCCTTTCTGGATTTTACACTTTTTTCAGATGGCCCTTTTGACCGGGGGGAAGTGAGACTTCATTGTAGTGCAGATTTCCTTTGCAAGCTTGCTTGGTTGGCCAAAAAGGGCGTATGCGTTTTTTCCTGAATATATTCAGGAAAAAACGCATACGCCCTTTTTGGCCAAGTGCATCATTGTGGACGTTCTGCCTCTTTTCCTATGCTTTCAATGCAATTCCAGTCTACCTCCTGAAATCGGTTTCCTGCAATTCTGCCCCGCTTTCAAGTCCTCTTGGCAGCCTTACTTCAGTCTATTTTTGGACGATAGCTGTCATTTATAACTCTGCAGGTTTGTGAATTACAGTGCCCCTGAGCTCCTTTCTTCAACTCGCTTTCTTTCGAGCTGGCCGCAACACCGCAGGATGGCTTCAGGCCCTAATCTGGTTCCGGCACGGCACGCTGAGCCTTTGGTTATTTCCTCTTCCTGGTGGGAAATGAGAGTTAAATTTGCCCGTCCAGACACCTCCAGCTAGCCTCTCATTGGTTCTCGCTATTCCTGTTCATCTTCCGCAGAAATTGCAAACTGGGACAAACAGGAGGTTAAAGGCGCTGACTTTCCAAGTGGGGAGAGTGTTAGTAAAGCGTCTGGAATGTTGCACCCGAGTACCAGGGGAGGAAAACTGAGACATATTTGAACACGTCTCCCGTTCACATGGTTGATCATACTTGGGTTCCACATGCATGTTTTAGCTGAAGGAAGAATACCTAAAACCTGGGTAGTTGAAACCCGTGGAATGGGTACCATGCAATATGACTTCAAAGGGTCTTCATTTGCTCACCGAACCTCTCCAATCCTATCACTGCTGCGTTTATGCCCCTGTACACATGCTTGATTCTCTTTCGGAGACATAGCAATCCATAGGTTTTAAGATACTTACTAGTCAGGTACATTCTTAGGCGTTTAATATGCGGTGTTGAGTCCATTTCGTTGAGCAAGGAGTAGCTCTTGTCTATTCCATATTTGGCTTAAGGAACTTTATCTGTGCTCATTTCAATCTCTGGTTTTATGCAGCACCCCAACTCACCTTTCCCCTTAAGCAAGCATAAGTTGGTTTTCTAAATTTGAGACCCTGTTCTGTTCTGTAATTCAGTTCCTGTGTAGCCAAGTTTACATTCCGTGTATTACTGATATCTTATGATGTTTCTTTTTCTGTGTGACTTATTTCAGTTAGAATCATCATACCTGAATCCACTCATTGTGCTGCTAAGGGCCTGATGACACAGATTTCATTGCTGAGTGATATTGCTTTGTAAGTAAATACCACAACTTCTTTATCCATTTTTCAATTTCTGCGATGTTGAACTTGTACTGTAAACGAGGTTCTTGTAAACAGAGCCGTTCCAAACTTTGGGGTGGCTGTGTCTTTTTGATTTTAAATTCCCTAAGCTATAGGACCATAAGTGGAAGTGCCCTAGGCTCTGTTGCTTTGTTTTTTAGATGTTTCAGGAAACACCATACACTTCTCCCTAGTGGTTGTTGGCAATTTACATCCCGCCCATCAGCATAACAAGGCTCCCAGTTCTCCATGGCCTGTCCTGCCTTTCTGGATTTTACACTTTTTTCAGATGGCCCTTTTGACCGGGGGGAAGTGAGACTTCATTGTAGTGCTGATTTCCTTTGCAAGCTTGCTTGGTTGGCCAAAAAGGGCGTATGCGTTTTTTCCTGAATATATTCAGGAAAAAACGCATACGCCCTTTTTGGCCAAGTGCATCATTGTGGACGTTCTGCCTCTTTTCCTATGCTTGCAATGCAATTCCAGTCTACCTCCTGAAATCGGTTTCCTGCAATTCTGCCCCGCTTTCAAGTCCTCTTGGCAGCCTTACTTCAGTCTATTTTTGGACGATAGCTGTCATTTATAACTCTGCAGGTTTGTGAATTACAGTGCCCCTGAGCTCCTTTCTTCAACTCGCTTTCTTGTGACCTGGCCGCAACACCGCAGGATGTCTTCAGGCCCTAATCTGGTTCTGGCACGGCACGCTGAGCCTTTGGTTAATTCCTCTTCCTGGTGGGAAATGAGAGTTAAATTTGCCCATCCAGACACCTCCAGCTAGTCTCTCATTGGTTCTCGCTATTCCTGTTCATCTTCCACAGAAATTGCAAACTGGGCCAAACAGGAGGTTAAAGGGACTGACTCTCCAAGTGGGGAGAGTGTTAGTAAAGCGTCTGGAATGTTGCACCCGAGTACCAGGGTACAAAAACTGAGACATATTTGAACACGTCTCCCGATCACATGGTTGATCATACTCTAGGTTCCACATGCATGTTTTAGCTGAAGGAAGAATACCTTAAACCTGGGTAGTTGAAACCCGTGGAATGGGTACCATGCAATATGAATTCAAAGGGTCTTCATTTGCTCACCGAACTTCTCCAATCCTATCACTGCTGCGTTTATGCCCCTGTACACATGCTTGATTCTCTTTCGGAGACATAGCAATCCATAGGTTTTAAGATACTTACTAGTCAGGTACATTCTTAGGCATTTAATATGCGGTGTTGAGTCCATTTCGTTGAGCAAGGAGTAGCTCTTGTCTATTCCATATTTGGCTTAAGGAACTTTATCTGTGCTCATTTCAATCTCTGGTTTTATGCAGCACCCCAACTCACCTTTACCCTTAAGCAAGCATAAGTTGGTTTTCTAAATTTGAGACCCTGTTCTGTTCTGTAATTCAGTTCCTGTGTAGCCAAGTTTACATTCCGTGTATTAGTGATATCTTATGATGTTTCTTTTTCTGTGTGACTTATTTCAGTTAGAATCATCGTACCTGAATCCACTCATTATGCTGCTACGGGCCTGATGACATAGATTTCATTGCTGAGTGATACTGCATTGTACGTAAGTACCACAAGTTCTTTATCCATTTTTCACTTTCTGCGATGTTGAACTTCTACTGTAAACGAGGTTCTTGTAAACAGAGCCGTTCGAAACTTTGGGGTGGCTGTGTCTTTTTGATTTTAAATTCCCTAAGCTATAGGACCATAAGTGGAAGTGCCCTAGGCTCTGTTGCTTTGTTTTTTAGATGTTTCAGGAAACACCATACACTTCTCCCGAGTGTCTGTTGGCAATTTACATCCCGCCCTTCAGCATAACAAGGCTCCCAGTTCTCCATGGCCTGTCCTGCCTTTCTGGATTTTACACTTTTTTCAGATGGCCCTTTTGACCGGGGGGAAGTGAGACTTCATTGTAGTGCAGATTTCCTTTGCAAGCTTGCTTGGTTGGCCAAAAAGGGCGTATGCGTTTTTTCCTGAATATATTCAGGAAAAAACGCATACGCCCTTTTTGGCCAAGTGCATCATTGTGGACGTTCTGCCTCTTTTCCTATGCTTGCAATGCAATTCCAATCTACCTCCTGAAATCGGTTTCCTGCAATTCTGCCCCGCTTTCAAGTCCTCTTGGCAGCCTTACTTCAGTCTATTTTTGGACGATAGCTGTCATTTATAACTCTGCAGGTTTGTGAATTACAGTGCCCCTGAGCTCCTTTCTTCAACTCGCTTTCTTGTGACCTGGCCGCAACACCGCAGGATGTCTTCAGGCCCTAATCTGGTTCTGGCACGGCACGCTGAGCCTTTGGTTAATTCCTCTTCCTGGTGGGAAATGAGAGTTAAATTTGCCCATCCAGACACCTCCAGCTAGTCTCTCATTGGTTCTCGCTATTCCTGTTCATCTTCCACAGAAATTGCAAACTGGGCCAAACAGGAGGTTAAAGGGACTGACTCTCCAAGTGGGGAGAGTGTTAGTAAAGCGTCTGGAATGTTGCACCCGAGTACCAGGGTACAAAAACTGAGACATATTTGAACACGTCTCCCGATCACATGGTTGATCATACTCTAGGTTCCACATGCATGTTTTAGCTGAAGGAAGAATACCTTAAACCTGGGTAGTTGAAACCCGTGGAATGGGTACCATGCAATATGAATTCAAAGGGTCTTCATTTGCTCACCGAACTTCTCCAATCCTATCACTGCTGCGTTTATGCCCCTGTACACATGCTTGATTCTCTTTCGGAGACATAGCAATCCATAGGTTTTAAGATACTTACTAGTCAGGTACATTCTTAGGCATTTAATATGCGGTGTTGAGTCCATTTCGTTGAGCAAGGAGTAGCTCTTGTCTATTCCATATTTGGCTTAAGGAACTTTATCTGTGCTCATTTCAATCTCTGGTTTTATGCAGCACCCCAACTCACCTTTACCCTTAAGCAAGCATAAGTTGGTTTTCTAAATTTGAGACCCTGTTCTGTTCTGTAATTCAGTTCCTGTGTAGCCAAGTTTACATTCCGTGTATTAGTGATATCTTATGATGTTTCTTTTTCTGTGTGACTTATTTCAGTTAGAATCATCGTACCTGAATCCACTCATTATGCTGCTACGGGCCTGATGACATAGATTTCATTGCTGAGTGATACTGCATTGTACGTAAGTACCACAAGTTCTTTATCCATTTTTCACTTTCTGCGATGTTGAACTTCTACTGTAAACGAGGTTCTTGTAAACAGAGCCGTTCGAAACTTTGGGGTGGCTGTGTCTTTTTGATTTTAAATTCCCTAAGCTATAGGACCATAAGTGGAAGTGCCCTAGGCTCTGTTGCTTTGTTTTTTAGATGTTTCAGGAAACACCATACACTTCTCCCGAGTGTCTGTTGGCAATTTACATCCCGCCCTTCAGCATAACAAGGCTCCCAGTTCTCCATGGCCTGTCCTGCCTTTCTGGATTTTACACTTTTTTCAGATGGCCCTTTTGACCGGGGGGAAGTGAGACTTCATTGTAGTGCAGATTTCCTTTGCAAGCTTGCTTGGTTGGCCAAAAAGGGCGTATGCGTTTTTTCCTGAATATATTCAGGAAAAAACGCATACGCCCTTTTTGGCCAAGTGCATCATTGTGGACGTTCTGCCTCTTTTCCTATGCTTGCAATGCAATTCCAGTCTACCTCCTGAAATCGGTTTCCTGCAATTCTGCCCCGCTTTCAAGTCCTCTTGGCAGCCTTACTTCAGTCTATTTTTGGACGATAGCTGTCATTTATAACTCTGCAGGTTTGTGAATTACAGTGCCCCTGAGCTCCTTTCTTCAACTCGCTTTCTTGTGAGCTGGCCGCAACACCGCAGGATGGCTTCAGGCCCTAATCTGGTTCCGGCACGGCACGCTGAGCCTTTGGTTAATTCCTCTTCCTGGTGGGAAATGAGAGTTAAATTTGCCCGTCCAGACACCTCCAGCTAGCCTCTCATTGGTTCTCGCTATTCCTGTTCATCTTCCACAGAAATTGCAAACTGGGCCAAACAGGAGGTTAAAGGGACTGACTCTCCAAGTGGGGAGAGTGTTAGTAAAGCGTCTGGAATGTTGCACCCGAGTACCAGGGTACGAAAACTGAGACATATTTGAACACGTCTCCCGTTCACATGGTTGATCATACTTGGGTTCCACATGCATGTTTTAGCTGAAGGAAGAATACCTAAAACCTGGGTAGTTGAAACCCGTGGAATGGGTACCATGCAATATGACTTCAAAGGGTCTTCATTTGCTCACCGAACCTCTCCAATCCTATCACTGCTGCGTTTATGCCCCTGTACACATGCTTGATTCTCTTTCGGAGACATAGCAATCCATAGGTTTTAAGATACTTACTAGTCAGGTACATTCTTAGGCGTTTAATATGCGGTGTTGAGTCCATTTCGTTGAGCAAGGAGTAGCTCTTGTCTATTCCATATTTGGCTTAAGGAACTTTATCTGTGCTCATTTCAATCTCTGGTTTTATGCAGCACCCCAACTCACCTTTCCCCTGAAGCAAGCATAAGTTGGTTTTCTAAATTTGAGACCCTGTTCTGTTCTGTAATTCAGTTCCTGTGTAGCCAAGTTTACATTCCGTGTATTAGTGATATCTTATGATGTTTCTTTTTCTGTGTGACTTATTTCAGTTAGAATCATCGTACCTGAATCCACTCATTATGCTGCTACGGGCCTGATGACATAGATTTCATTGCTGAGTGATACTGCATTGTACGTAAGTACCACAAGTTCTTTATCCATTTTTCACTTTCTGCGATGTTGAACTTCTACTGTAAACGAGGTTCTTGTAAACAGAGCCGTTCGAAACTTTGGGGTGGCTGTGTCTTTTTGATTTTAAACTCCCTAAGCTATAGGACCATAAGTGGAAGTGCCCTAGGCTCTGTTGCTTTGTTTTTTAGATGTTTCAGGAAACACCATACACTTCTCCCGAGTGTTTGTTGGCAATTTACATCCCGCCCTTCAGCATAACAAGGCTCCCAGTTCTCCATGGCCTGTCCTGCCTTTCTGGATTTTACACTTTTTTCAGATGGCCCTTTTGACCGGGGGGAAGTGAGACTTCATTGTAGTGCAGATTTCCTTTGCAAGCTTGCTTGGTTGGCCAAAAAGGGCGTATGCGTTTTTTCCTGAATATATTCAGGAAAAAACGCATACGCCCTTTTTGGCCAAGTGCATCATTATGGACGTTCTGCCTCTTTTCCTATGCTTTCAATGCAATTCCAGTCTACCTCCTGAAATCGGTTTCCTGCAATTCTGCCCTGCTTTCAAGTCCTCTTGGCAGCCTTACTTCAGTCTATTTTTGGACGATAGCTGTCATTTATAACTCTGCAGGTTTGTGAATTACAGTGCCCCTGAGCTCCTTTCTTCAACTCACTTTCTTGTGACCTGGCCGCAACACCGCAGGATGTCTTCAGACCCTAATCTGGTTCCGGCACGGCACGCTGAGCCTTTGGTTAATTCCTCTTCCTGGTGGGAAATGAGAGTTAAATTTGCCCATCCAGACACCTCCAGCTAGTCTCTCATTGGTTCTCGCTATTCCTGTTCATCTTCCACAGAAATTGCAAACTGGGCCAAACAGGAGGTTAAAGGGACTGACTCTCCAAGTGGGGAGAGTGTTAGTAAAGCGTCTGGAATGTTGCACCCGAGTACCAGGGTACGAAAACTGAGACATATTTGAACACGTCTCCCGTTCACATGGTTGATCATACTTGGGTTCCACATGCATGTTTTAGCTGAAGGAAGAATACCTAAAACCTGGGTAGTTGAAAACCGTGGAATGGGTACCATGCAATATGACATCAAAGGGTCTTCATTTGCTCACCGAACCTCTCCAATCCTATCACTGCTGCGTTTATGCCCCTGCACACATGCTTGATTCTGTTTCGGAGACATAGCAATCCATAGGTTTTAAGATACTTACTAGTCAGGTACATTCTTAGGCGTTTAATATGCGGTGTTGAGTCCATTTCGTTGAGCAAGGAGTAGCTCTTGTCTATTCCATATTTGGCTTAAGGAACTTTATCTGTGCTCATTTCAATCTCTGGTTTTATGCAGCACCCCAACTCACCTTTCCCCTTAAGCAAGCATAAGTTGGTTTTCTAAATTTGAGACCCTGTTCTGTTCTGTAATTCAGTTCCTGTGTAGCCAAGTTTACATTCCGTGTATTACTGATATCTTATGATGTTTCTTTTTCTGTGTGACTTATTTCAGTTAGAATCATCGTACCTGAATCCACTCATTATGCTGCTACGGGCCTGATGACATAGATTTCATTGCTGAGTGATACTGCATTGTACGTAAGTACCACAAGTTCTTTATCCATTTTTCACTTTCTGTGATGTTGAACTTCTACTGTAAACGAGGTTCTTGTAAACAGAGCCGTTCGAAACTTTGGGGTGGCTGTGTCTTTTTGATTTTAAATTCCCTAAGCTATAGGACCATAAGTGGAAGTGCCCTAGGCTCTGTTGCTTTGTTTTTTAGATGTTTCAGGAAACACCATACACTTCTCCCTAGTGGTTGTTGGCAATTTACATCCCGCCCATCAGCATAACAAGGCTCCCAGTTCTCCATGGCCTGTCCTGCCTTTCTGGATTTTACACTTTTTTCAGATGGCCCTTTTGACCGGGGGGAAGTGAGACTTCATTGTAGTGCTGATTTCCTTTGCAAGCTTGCTTGGTTGGCCAAAAAGGGCGTATGCGTTTTTTCCTGAATATATTCAGGAAAAAACGCATACGCCCTTTTTGGCCAAGTGCATCATTGTGGACGTTCTGCCTCTTTTCCTATGCTTGCAATGCAATTCCAGTCTACCTCCTGAAATCGGTTTCCTGCAATTCTGCCCCGCTTTCAAGTCCTCTTGGCAGCCTTACTTCAGTCTATTTTTGGACGATAGCTGTCATTTATAACTCTGCAGGTTTGTGAATTACAGTGCCCCTGAGCTCCTTTCTTCAACTCGCTTTCTTGTGACCTGGCCGCAACACCGCAGGATGTCTTCAGGCCCTAATCTGGTTCTGGCACGGCACGCTGAGCCTTTGGTTAATTCCTCTTCCTGGTGGGAAATGAGAGTTAAATTTGCCCATCCAGACACCTCCAGCTAGTCTCTCATTGGTTCTCGCTATTCCTGTTCATCTTCCACAGAAATTGCAAACTGGGCCAAACAGGAGGTTAAAGGGACTGACTCTCCAAGTGGGGAGAGTGTTAGTAAAGCGTCTGGAATGTTGCACCCGAGTACCAGGGTACAAAAACTGAGACATATTTGAACACGTCTCCCGATCACATGGTTGATCATACTCTAGGTTCCACATGCATGTTTTAGCTGAAGGAAGAATACCTTAAACCTGGGTAGTTGAAACCCGTGGAATGGGTACCATGCAATATGACATCAAAGGGTCTTCATTTGCTCACCGAACCTCTCCAATCCTATCACTGCTGCGTTTATGCCCCTGCACACATGCTTGATTCTGTTTCGGAGACATAGCAATCCATAGGTTTTAAGATACTTACTAGTCAGGTACATTCTTAGGCGTTTAATATGCGGTGTTGAGTCCATTTCGTTGAGCAAGGAGTAGCTCTTGTCTATTCCATATTTGGCTTAAGGAACTTTATCTGTGCTCATTTCAATCTCTGGTTTTATGCAGCACCCCAACTCACCTTTCCCCTTAAGCAAGCATAAGTTGGTTTTCTAAATTTGAGACCCTGTTCTGTTCTGTAATTCAGTTCCTGTGTAGCCAAGTTTCCATTCCGTGTATTAGTGATATCTTATGATGTTTCTTTTTCTGTGTGACTTATTTCAGTTAGAATCATCGTACCTGAATCCACTCATTATGCTGCTACGGGCCTGATGACATAGATTTCATTGCTGAGTGATACTGCATTGTACGTAAGTACCACAAGTTCTTTATCCATTTTTCACTTTCTGTGATGTTGAACTTCTACTGTAAACGAGGTTCTTGTAAACAGAGCCGTTCGAAACTTTGGGGTGGCTGTGTCTTTTTGATTTTAAATTCCCTAAGCTATAGGACCATAAGTGGAAGTGCCCTAGGCTCTGTTGCTTTGTTTTTTAGATGTTTCAGGAAACACCATACACTTCTCCCGAGTGGTTGTTGGCAATTTACATCCCGCCCTTCAGCATAACAAGGCTCCCAGTTCTCCATGGCCTGTCCTGCCTTTCTGGATTTTACACTTTTTTCAGATGGCCCTTTTGACCGGGGGGAAGTGAGACTTCATTGTAGTGCAGATTTCCTTTGCAAGCTTGCTTGGTTGGCCAAAAAGGGCGTATGCGTTTTTTCCTGAATATATTCAGGAAAAAACGCATACGCCCTTTTTGGCCAAGTGCATCATTGTGGACGTTCTGCCTCTTTTCCTATGCTTTCAATGCAATTCCAGTCTACCTCCTGAAATCGGTTTCCTGCAATTCTGCCCCGCTTTCAAGTCCTCTTGGCAGCCTTACTTCAATCTATTTTTGGACGATAGCTGTCATTTATAACTCTGCAGGTTTGTGAATTACAGTGTCCCTGAGCTCCTTTCTTCAACTCGCTTTCTTTTGAGCTGGCCGCAATACCGCAGGATGGCTTCAGGCCCTAATCTGGTTCTGGCACGGCACGCTGAGCCTTTGGTTAATTCCTCTTCCTGGTGGGAAATGAGAGTTAAATTTGCCCATCCAGACACCTCCAGCTAGTCTCTCATTGGTTCTCGCTATTCCTGTTCATCTTCCACAGAAATTGCAAACTGGGCCAAACAGGAGGTTAAAGGGACTGACTCTCCAAGTGGGGAGAGTGTTAGTAAAGCGTCTGGAATGTTGCACCCGAGTACCAGGGTACGAAAACTGAGACATATTTGAACACGTCTCCCGTTCACATGGTTGATCATACTTGGGTTCCACATGCATGTTTTAGCTGAAGGAAGAATACCTAAAACCTGGGTAGTTGAAACCCGTGGAATGGGTACCATGCAATATGACTTCAAAGGGTCTTCATTTGCTCACCGAACCTCTCCAATCCTATCACTGCTGCGTTTATGCCCCTGCACACATGCTTGATTCTGTTTCGGAGACATAGCAATCCATAGGTTTTAAGATACTTACTAGTCAGGTACATTCTTAGGCGTTTAATATGCGGTGTTGAGTCCATTTCGTTGAGCAAGGAGTAGCTCTTGTCTATTCCATATTTGGCTTAAGGAACTTTATCTGTGCTCATTTCAATCTCTGGTTTTATGCAGCACCCCACTCACCTTTCCCCTTAAGCAAGCATAAGTTGGTTTTCTAAATTTGAGACCCTGTTCTGTTCTGTAATTCAGTTCCTGTGTAGCCAAGTTTACATTCCGTGTATTACTGATATCTTATGATGTTTCTTTTTCTGTGTGACTTATTTCAGTTAGAATCATCGTACCTGAATCCACTCATTATGCTGCTACGGGCCTGATGACATAGATTTCATTGCTGAGTGATACTGCATTGTACGTAAGTACCACAAGTTCTTTATCCATTTTTCACTTTCTGTGATGTTGAACTTCTACTGTAAACGAGGTTCTTGTAAACAGAGCCGTTCGAAACTTTGGGGTGGCTGTGTCTTTTTGATTTTAAATTCCCTAAGCTATAGGACCATAAGTGGAAGTGCCCTAGGCTCTGTTGCTTTGTTTTTTAGATGTTTCAGGAAACACCATACACTTCTCCCGAGTGGTTGTTGGCAATTTACATCCCGCCCTTCAGCATAACAAGGCTCCCAGTTCTCCATGGCCTGTCCTGCCTTTCTGGATTTTACACTTTTTTCAGATGGCCCTTTTGACCGGGGGGAAGTGAGACTTCATTGTAGTGCAGATTTCCTTTGCAAGCTTGCTTGGTTGGCCAAAAAGGGCGTATGCGTTTTTTCCTGAATATATTCAGGAAAAAACGCATACGCCCTTTTTGGCCAAGTGCATCATTGTGGACGTTCTGCCTCTTTTCCTATGCTTTCAATGCAATTCCAGTCTACCTCCTGAAATCGGTTTCCTGCAATTCTGCCCCGCTTTCAAGTCCTCTTGGCAGCCTTACTTCAGTCTATTTTTGGACGATAGCTGTCATTTATAACTCTGCAGGTTTGTGAATTACAGTGTCCCTGAGCTCCTTTCTTCAACTCGCTTTCTTTTGAGCTGGCCGCAATACCGCAGGATGGCTTCAGGCCCTAATCTGGTTCTGGCACGGCACGCTGAGCCTTTGGTTAATTCCTCTTCCTGGTGGGAAATGAGAGTTAAATTTGCCCATCCAGACACCTCCAGCTAGTCTCTCATTGGTTCTCGTTATTCCTGTTCATCTTCCACAGAAATTGCAAACTGGGCCAAACAGGAGGTTAAAGGGACTGACTCTCCAAGTGGGGAGAGTGTTAGTAAAGCGTCTGGAATGTTGCACCCGAGTACCAGGGTACGAAAACTGAGACATATTTGAACACGTCTCCCGATCACATGGTTGATCATACTCTAGGTTCCACATTCATGTTTTAGCTGAAGGAAGAATACCTTAAACCTGGGTAGTTGAAACCCATGGAATGGGTACCATGCAATATGACTTCAAAGGGTCTTCATTTGCTCACCGAACCTCTCCAATCCTATCACTGCTGCGTTTATGCCCCTGTACACATGCTTGATTCTCTTTCGGAGACATAGCAATCCATAGGTTTTAAGATACTTACTAGTCAGGTACATTCTTAGGCATTTAATATGCGGTGTTGAGTCCATTTCGTTGAGCAAGGAGTAGCTCTTGTCTATTCCATATTTGGCTTAAGGAACTTTATCTGTGCTCATTTCAATCTCTGGTTTTATGCAGCACCCCAACTCACCTTTACCCTTAAGCAAGCATAAGTTGGTTTTCTAAATTTGAGACCCTGTTCTGTTCTGTAATTCAGTTCCTGTGTAGCCAAGTTTACATTCCGTGTATTACTGATATCTTATGATGTTTCTTTTTCTGTGTGACTTATTTCAGTTAGAATCATCGTACCTGAATCCACTCATTATGCTGCTACGGGCCTGATGACATAGATTTCATTGCTGAGTGATACTGCATTGTACGTAAGTACCACAAGTTCTTTATCCATTTTTCACTTTCTGCGATGTTGAACTTCTACTGTAAACGAGGTTCTTGTAAACAGAGCCGTTCGAAACTTTGGGGTGGCTGTGTCTTTTTGATTTTAATTTCCCTAAGCTATAGGACCATAAGTGGAAGTGCCCTAGGCTCTGTTGCTTTGTTTTTTAGATGTTTCAGGAAACACCATACACTTCTCCCGAGTGTTTGTTGGCAATTTACATCCCGCCCTTCAGCATAACAAGGCTCCCAGTTCTCCATGGCCTGTCCTGCCTTTCTGGATTTTACACTTTTTTCAGATGGCCCTTTTGACCGGGGGGAAGTGAGACTTCATTGTAGTGCAGATTTCCTTTGCAAGCTTGCTTGGTTGGCCAAAAAGGGCGTATGCGTTTTTTCCTGAATATATTCAGGAAAAAACGCATACGCCCTTTTTGGCCAAGTGCATCATTGTGGACGTTCTGCCTCTTTTCCTATGCTTTCAATGCAATTCCAGTCTACCTCCTGAAATCGGTTTCCTGTAATTCTGCCCCGCTTTCAAGTCCTCTTGGCAGCCTTACTTCAGTCTATTTTTGGACGATAGCTGTCATTTATAACTCTGCAGGTTTGTGAATTACAGTGCCCCTGAGCTCCTTTCTTCAACTCGCTTTCTTTTGAGCTGGCCGCAACACCGCAGGATGGCTTCAGGCCCTAATCTGGTTCCGGCACGGCACGCTGAGCCTTTGGTTATTTCCTCTTCCTGGTGGGAAATGAGAGTTAAATTTGCCCGTCCAGACACCTCCAGCTAGCCTCTCATTGGTTCTCGCTATTCCTGTTCATCTTCCGCAGAAATTGCAAACTGGGACAAACAGGAGGTTAAAGGCGCTGACTTTCCAAGTGGGGAGAGTGTTAGTAAAGCGTCTGGAATGTTGCACCCGAGTACCAGGGTACGAAAACTGAGACATATTTGAACACGTCTCCCGTTCACATGGTTGATCATACTTGGGTTCCACATGCATGTTTTAGCTGAAGGAAGAATACCTAAAACCTGGGTAGTTGAAACCCGTGGAATGGGTACCATGCAATATGACTTCAAAGGGTCTTCATTTGCTCACCGAACCTCTCCAATCCTATCACTGCTGCGTTTATGCCCCTGTACACATGCTTGATTCTGTTTCGGAGACATAGCAATCCATAGGTTTTAAGATACTTACTCGTCAGGTACATTCTTAGGCGTTTAATATGCGGTGTTGAGTCCATTTCGTTGAGCAAGGAGTAGCTCTTGTCTATTCCATATTTGGCTTAAGGAACTTTATCTGTGCTCATTTCAATCTCTGGTTTTATGCAGCACCCCAACTCACCTTTCCCCTTAAGCAAGCATAAGTTGGTGTTCTAAATTTGAGACCCTGTTCTGTTCTGTAATTCAGTTCCTGTGTAGCCAAGTTTACATTCCGTGTATTACTGATATCTTATGATGTTTCTTTTTCTGTGTGACTTATTTCAGTTAGAATCATCGTACCTGAATCCACTCATTATGCTGCTAAGGGCCTGATGACATAGATTTCATTGCTGAGTGATACTGCATTGTACGTAAGTACCACAAGTTCTTTATCCATTTTTCACTTTCTGCGATGTTGAACTTGTACTGTAAACGAGGTTCTTGTAAACAGAGCCGTTCGAAACTTTGGGGTGGCTGTGTCTTTTTGATTTTAAATTCCCTAAGCTATAGGACCATAAGTGGAAGTGCCCTAGGTTCTGTTGCTTTGTTTTTTAGATGTTTCAGGAAACACCATACACTTCTCCCGAGTGTCTGTTGGCAATTTACATCCCGCCCTTCAGCATAACAAGGCTCCCAGTTCTCCATGGCCTGTCCTGCCTTTCTGGATTTTACACTTTTTTCAGATGGCCCTTTTGACCGGGGGGAAGTGAGACTTCATTGTAGTGCAGATTTCCTTTGCAAGCTTGCTTGGTTGGCCAAAAAGGGCGTATGCGTTTTTTCCTGAATATATTCAGGAAAAAACGCATACGCCCTTTTTGGCCAAGTGCATCATTGTGGACGTTCTGCCTCTTTTCCTATGCTTTCAATGCAATTCCAGTCTACCTCCTGAAATCGGTTTCCTGCAATTCTACCCCGCTTTCAAGTCCTCTTGGCAGCCTTACTTCAGTCTATTTTTGGACGATAGCTGTCATTTATAACTCTGCAGGTTTGTGAATTACAGTGCCCCTGAGCTCCTTTCTTCAACTCGCTTTCTTTTGAGCTGGCCGCAACACCGCAGGATGTCTTCAGGCCCTAATCTGGTTCCGGCACGGCACGCTGAGCCTTTGGTTATTTCCTCTTCCTGGTGGGAAATGAGAGTTAAATTTGCCCGTCCAGACACCTCCAGCTAGTCTCTCATTGGTTCTCGCTATTCCTGTTCATCTTCCGCAGAAATTGCAAACTGGGCCAAACAGGAGGTTAAAGGCGCTGACTTTCCAAGTGGGGAGAGTGTTAGTAAAGCGTCTGCAATGTTGCACCCGAGTACCAGGGGAGGAAAACTGAGACATATTTGAACACGTCTCCCGATCACATGGTTGATCATACTTGGGTTCCACATGCATGTTTTAGCTGAAGGAAGAATACCTTAAACCTGTGTATTTGAAACCCGTGGAATGGGTACCATGCAATATGACTTCAAAGGGTCTTCATTTACTCACCGAACCTCTCCAATCCTATCACTGCTGCGTTTATGCCCCTGTACACATGCTTGATTCTCTTTCAGAGACATAGCAATCCATAGGTTTTAAGATACTTACTAGTCAGGTACATTCTTAGGCGTTTAATATGCGGTGTTGAGTCCATTTCGTTGAGCAAGGAGTAGCTCTTGTCTATTCCATATTTGGCTTAAGGAACTTTATCTGTGCTCATTTCAATCTCTGGTTTTATGCAGCACCCCAACTCACCTTTACCCTTAAGCAAGCATAAGTTGGTTTTCTAAATTTGAGACCCTGTTCTGTTCTGTAATTCAGTTCCTGTGTAGCCAAGTTTCCATTCCGTGTATTACTGATATCTTATGATGTTTCTTTTTCTGTGTGACTTATTTCAGTTAGAATCATCATACCTGAATCCACTCATTGTGCTGCTAAGGTCCTGATGACACAGATTTCATTGCTGAGTGATATTGCTTTGTAAGTAAATACCACAACTTTTTTATCCATTTTTCACTTTCTGCGATGTTGAACTTGTACTGTAAACGAGGTTCTTGTAAACAGAGCCGTTCGAAACTTTGGGGTGGCTGTGTCTTTTTGATTTTAATTTCCCTAAGCTATAGGACCATAAGTGGAAGTGCCCTAGGCTCTGTTGCTTTGTTTTTTAGATGTTTCAGGAAACACCATACACTTCTCCCCAGTGGTTGTTGGCAATTTACATCCCGCCCTTCAGCATAACAAGGCTCCCAGTTCTCCATGGCCTGTCCTGCCTTTCTGGATTTTACACTTTTTTCAGATGGCCCTTTTGACCGGGGGGAAGTGAGACTTCATTGTAGTGCAGATTTCCTTTGCAAGCTTGCTTGGTTGGCCAAAAAGGGCGTATGCGTTTTTTCCTGAATATATTCAGGAAAAAACGCATACGCCCTTTTTGGCCAAGTGCATCATTGTGGACGTTCTGCCTCTTTTCCTATGCTTTCAATGCAATTCCAGTCTACCTCCTGAAATCGGTTTCCTGCAATTCTGCCCCGCATTCAAGTCCTCTTGGCAGCATTACTTCAGTCTATTTTTGGACGATAGCTGTCATTTATAACTCTGCAGGTTTGTGAATTACAGTGCCCCTGAGCTCCTTTCTTCAACTCGCTTTCTTGTGAGCTGGCCGCAACACCGCAGGATGTCTTCAGGCCCTAATCTGGTTCTGGCACGGCATGCTGAGCCTTTGGTTAATTCCTCTTCCTGGTGGGAAATGAGAGTTAAATTTGCCCATCCAGACACCTCCAGCTAGTCTCTCATTGGTTCTCGCTATTCCTGTTCATCTTCCACAGAAATTGCAAACTGGGCCAAACAGGAGGTTAAAGGGACTGACTCTCCAAGTGGGGAGAGTGTTAGTAAAGCGTCTGGAATGTTGCACCCGAGTACCAGGGTACGAAAACTGAGACATATTTGAACACGTCTCCCGATCACATGGTTGATCATACTCTAGGTCCCACATGCATGTTTTAGCTGAAGGAAGAATACCTTAAACCTGGGTAGTTGAAACCCGTGGAATGGGTACCATGCAATATGACTTCAAAGGGTCTTCATTTGCTCACCGAACCTCTCCAATCCTATCACTGCTGCGTTTATGCCCCTGTACACATGCTTGATTCTCTTTCGGAGACATAGCAATCCATAGGTTTTAAGATACTTACTAGTCAGGTACATTCTTAGGCGTTTAATATGCGGTGTTGAGTCCATTTCGTTGAGCAAGGAGTAGCTCTTGTCTATTCCATATTTGGCTTAAGGAACTTTATCTGTGCTCATTTCAATCTCTGGTTTTATGCAGCACCCCAACTCACCTTTCCCCTTAAGCAAGCATAAGTTGGTTTTCTAAATTTGAGACCCTGTTCTGTTCTGTAATTCAGTTCCTGTGTAGCCAAGTTTACATTCCGTGTATTAGTGATATCTTATGATGTTTCTTTTTCTGTGTGACTTATTTCAGTTAGAATCATCGTACCTGAATCCACTCATTATGCTGCTACGGGCCTGATGACATAGATTTCATTGCTGAGTGATACTGCATTGTACGTAAGTACCACAAGTTCTTTATCCATTTTTCACTTTCTGCGATGTTGAACTTGTACTGTAAACGAGGTTCTTGTAAACAGAGCCGTTCCAAACTTTGGGGTGGCTGTGTCTTTTTGATTTTAATTTCCCTAAGCTATAGGACCATAAGTGGAAGTGCCCTAGGCTCTGTTGCTTTGTTTTTTAGATGTTTCAGGAAACACCATACACTTCTCCCGAGTGGTTGTTGGCAATTTACATCCCGCCCATCAGCCTAACAAGGCTCCCAGTTCTCCATGGCCTGTCCTGCCTTTCTGGATTTTACACTTTTTTCAGATGGCCCTTTTGACCGGGGGGAAGTGAGACTTCATTGTAGTGCAGATTTCCTTTGCAAGCTTGCTTGGTTGGCCAAAAAGGGCGTATGCGTTTTTTCCTGAATATATTCAGGAAAAAACGCATACGCCCTTTTTGGCCAAGTGCATCATTGTGGACGTTCTGCCTCTTTTCCTATGCTTTCAATGCAATTCCAGTCTACCTCCTGAAATCGGTTTCCTGCAATTCTGCCCCACTTTCAAGTCCTCTTGGCAGCCTTACTTCAGTCTATTTTTGGACGATAGCTGTCATTTATAACTCTGCAGGTTTGTGAATTACAGTGCCCCTGAGCTCCTTTCTACAACTCGCTTTCTTGTGAGCTGGCCGCAACACCGCAGGATGGCTTCAGGCCCTAATCTGGTTCCGGCACGGCACGCTGAGCCTTTGGTTAATTCCTCTTCCTGGTGGGAAATGAGAGTTAAATTTGCCCGTCCAGACACCTCCAGCTAGTCTCTCATTGGTTCTCGCTATTCCTGTTCACCTTCCGCAGAAATTGCAAACTGGGCCAAACAGGAGGTTAAAGGGACTGACTCTCCAAGTCGGGAGAGTGTTAGTAAAGCGTCTGGAATGTTGCACCCGAGTACCAGGGGAGGAAAACTGAGACATATTTGAACACGTCTCCCGTTCACACGGTTGATCATACTCTGGGTTCCACATGCATGTTTTAGCTGAAGGAAGAATACCTTAAACCTGGAGAGTTGAGACCCGTGTAATGGGTACCATGCAATATGACTTCAAAGGGTCTTCATTTGCTCACGAACCTCTCCAATCCTATCACTGCTGCGTTTATGCCCCTGTACACATGCTTGATTCTCTTTCGGAGACATAGCAATCCATAGGTTTTAAGATACTTACTAGACAGGTACCTTCTTAGGCGTTTAATATGCGGTGTTGAGTCCATTTCGTTGAGCAAGGAGTAGCTCTTGTCTATTCCATATTTGGCTTAAGGAACTTTATCTGTGCTCATTTCAATCTCTGGTTTTATGCAGCACCCCAACTCACCTTTACCCTTAAGCAAGCATAAGTTGGTTTTCTAAATTTGAGACCCTGTTCTGTTCTGTAATTCAGTTCCTGTGTAGCCAAGTTTACATTCCGTGTATTACTGATATCTTATGATGTTTCTTTTTCTGTGTGACTTATTTCAGTTAGAATCATCATACCTGAATCCACTCATTGTGCTGCTAAGGGCCTGATGACACAGATTTCATTGCTGAGTGATATTGCTTTGTAAGTAAATACCACAACTTCTTTATCCATTTTTCACTTTCTGCGATGTTGAACTTGTACTGTAAACGAGGTTCTTGTAAACAGAGCCGTTCCAAACTTTGGGGTGGCTGTGTCTTTTTGATTTTAATTTCCCTAAGCTATAGGACCATAAGTGGAAGTGCCCTAGGTTCTGTTGCTTTGTTTTTTAGATGTTTCAGGAAACACCATACACTTCTCCCGAGTGGTTGTTGGCAATTTACATCCCGCCCATCAGCATAACAAGGTTCCCAGTTCTCCATGGCCTGTCCTGCCTTTCTGGATTTTACACTTTTTTCAGATGGCCCTTTTGACCGGGGGGAAGTGAGACTTCATTGTACTGCAGATTTCCTTTGCAAGCTTGCTTGGTTGGCCAAAAAGGGCGTATGCGTTTTTTCCTGAATATATTCAGGAAAAAACGCATACGCCCTTTTTGGCCAAGTGCATCATTGTGGACGTTCTGCCTCTTTTCCTATGCTTTCAATGCAATTCCAGTCTACCTCCTGAAATCGGTTTCCTGCAATTCTGCCCCGCTTTCAAGTCCTCTTGGCAGCCTTACTTCAGTCTATTTTTGGACGATAGCTGTCATTTATAACTCTGCAGGTTTGTGAATTACAGTGCCCCTGAGCTCCTTTCTTCAACTCGCTTTCTTGTGAGCTGGCCGCAACACCGCAGGATGGCTTCAGGCCCTAATCTGGTTCCGGCACGGCACGCTGAGCCTTTGGTTAATTCCTCTTCCTGGTGGGAAATGAGAGTTAAATTTGCCCGTCCAGACACCTCCAGCTAGTCTCTCATTGGTTCTCGCTATTCCTGTTCATCTTCCGCAGAAATTGCGAACTGGGCCAAACAGGAGGTTAAAGGGACTGACTCTCCAAGTGGGGAGAGTGTTAGTAAAGCGTCTGGAATGTTGCACCCGAGTACCAGGGTACGAAAACTGAGACATATTTGAACACGTCTCCCGATCACATGGTTGATCATACTCTGGGTTCCACATGCATGTTTTAGCTGAAGGAAGAATACCTTAAACCTGGGTAGTTGAAACCCGTGGAATGGGTACCATGCAATATGACTTCAATGGGTCTTCATTTCCTCACCGAATCTCTCCAATCCTATCACTGCTGCGTTTATGCCCCTGTACACATGCTTGATTCTCTTTCGGAGACATAGCAATCCATAGGTTTTAAGATACTTACTAGTCAGGTACATTCTTAGGCGTTTAATATGCGGTGTTGAGTCCATTTCGTTGAGCAAGGAGTAGCTCTTGTCTATTCCATATTTGGCTTAAGGAACTTTATCTGTGCTCATTTCAATCTCTGGTTTTATGCAGCACCCCAACTCACCTTTACCCTTAAGCAAGCATAAGTTGGTTTTCTAAATTTGAGACCCTGTTCTGTTCTGTAATTCAGTTCCTGTGTAGCCAAGTTTACATTCCGTGTATTACTGATATCTTATGATGTTTCTTTTTCTGTGTGACTTATTTCAGTTAGAGTCATCATACCTGAATCCACTCATTGTGCTGCTAAGGGCCTGATGACATAGATTTCATTGCTGAGTGATATTGCTTTGTAAGTGAATACCACAACTTCTTTATCCATTTTTCACTTTCTGCGATGTTGAACTTGTATTGTAAAGGAGGTTCTTGTAAACAGAGGCGTCCCAAACTTTGGGGTGGCTGTGTCTTTTTGATTTTAATTTCCCTAAGCTATAGGACCATAAGTGGAAGTGCCCTAGGCTCTGTTGCTTTGTTTTTTAGATGTTTCAGGAAACACCATACACTTCTCCAAAGTGTCTGTTGGCAATTTACATCCCGCCCATCAGCATAACAAGGCTCCCAGTTCTCAATGGCCTGTCCTGCCTTTCTGGATTTTACACTTTTTTCAGATGGCCCTTTTGACCGGGGGGAAGTGAGACTTCATTGTAGTGCAGATTTCCTTTGCAAGCTTGCTTGGTTGGCCAAAAAGGGCGTATGCGTTTTTTCCTGAATATATTCAGGAAAAAACGCATACGCCCTTTTTGGCCAAGTGCATCATTGTGGACGTTCTGCCTCTTTTCCTATGCTTTCAATGCAATTCCAGTCTACCTCCTGAAATCGGTTTCCTGCAATTCTGCCCCGCTTTCAAGTCCTCTTGGCAGCCTTACTTCAGTCTATTTTTGGACGATAGCTGTCATTTATAACTCTGCAGGTTTGTGAATTACAGTGCCCCTGAGCTCCTTTCTTCAACTTGCTTTCTTGTGACCTGGCCGCAACACCGCAGGATGGCTTCAGGCCCTAATCTGGTTTCGGCCCGGCATGCTGAGCCTTTGGTTAATTCCTCTTCCTGGTGGGAAATGAGAGTTAAATTTGCCCGTTCAGACACCTCCAGCTAGCCTCTCATTGGTTCTCGCTATTCCTGTTCATCTTCCGCAGAAATTGCAAACTGGGCCAAACAGGAGGTTAAAGGCACTGACTCTCCAAGTCGGGAGAGTGTTAGTAAAGCATCTGGAATGTTGCACGCGAGTACCAGGGGAGGAAAACTGAGACATATTTGAACACGTCTCCCGTTCACATGGTTGATCATACTCTGGGTTCCACATGCATGTTTTAGCTGAAGGAAGAATACCTAAAACCTGGAGAGTTGAGACCCGTGTAATGGGTACCATGCAATATGACTTCAAAGGATCTTCATTTGCTCACCGAACCTCTCCAATCCTATCACTGCTGCGTTTATGTCCCTGTACACATGCTTGATTCTCTTTTGGAGACATAGCAATCCATAGGTTTTAAGATACTTAGTAGTCAGGTACATTCTTAGGCGTTTAATATGGGGTGTTGAATCCATTTCGTTGAGCAAGGAGTAGCTCTTGTCTATTCCATATTTGGCTTAAGGAACTTTATCTGTGCTCATTTCAATCTCTGGTTTTATGCAGCACGCCAACTCACCTTTCCCCTTAAGCAAGCATAAGTTGTTTTTCTAAATTTGAGACCCTGTTCTGTTTTGGAATGCAGTTCCTGTGTAGCCAAGTTTACGTTCCGTGTATTAGTGATATCTTATGATGTTTCTTTTTCTGTGTGACTTATTTCAGTTAGAATCATCGTACCTGAATCCACTCATTATGCTGCTAAGGGCCTGATGACACAGATTTCATTGCTGAGTGATACTGCATTGTACGTAAGTACCTCAAGTTCTTTATCCATTTTTCACTTTCTGTGATATTGAACTTGTACGGTAAACGAGGTTCTTGTAAACGGAGGCGTCCCAAACTTTGGGGTGGCTGTGTCTTTTTGATTTTAATTTCCCTAAGCTATAGGACCATAAGTGGAAGTGCCCTAGGCTCTGTTGCTTTGTTTTTTAGATGTTTCAGGAAACACCATACACTTCTCCCGAGTGTCTGTTGGCAATTTACATCCCGCCCATCAGCATAAGAAGGCTCCCAATTCTCAATGGCCTGTCCTGCCTTTCTGGATTTTACACTTTTTTCAGATGGCCCTTTTGACCGGGGGGAAGTGAGACTTCATTGTAGTGCAGATTTCCTTTGCAAGCTTGCTTGGTTGGCCAAAAAGGGCGTATGCGTTTTTTCCTGAATATATTCAGGAAAAAACGCATACGCCCTTTTTGGCCAAGTGCATCATTGTGGACGTTCTGCCTCTTTTCCTATGCTTTCAATGCAATTTCAGTCTACCTCCTGAAATCGGTTTCCTGCAATTCTGCCCCACTTTCAAGTCCTCTTGGCAGCCTTACTTCAGTATATTTTTGGACGATAGCTGTCATTTATAACTCTGCAGGTTTGTGAATTACAGTGCCCCTGAGCTCCTTTCTACAACTCGCTTTCTTGTGAGCTGGTCGCAACACCGCAGGATGCCTTCAGGCCCTAATCTGGTTCCGGCACGGCACGCTGAGCCTTTGGTTAATTCCTCTTCCTGGTGGGAAATGAGAGTTAAATTTGCCCGTCCAGACACCTCCAGCTAGTCTCTCATTGGTTCTCGCTATTCCTGTTCATCTTCCGCAGAAATTGCAAACTAGGCCAAACAGGAGGTTAAAGGGACTGACTCTCCAAGTCGGGAGAGTGTTAGTAAAGCGTCTGGAATGTTGCACCCAAGTACCAGGGGAGGAAAACTGAGACATATTTGAACACGTCTCCCGTTCACACGGTTGATCATACTCTGGGTTCCACATGCATGTTTTAGCTGAAGGAAGAATACCTTAAACCTGGAGAGTTGAGACCCGTGTAATGGGTACCATGCAATATGACTTCAAAGGGTCTTCATTTGCTCACGAACCTCTCAAATCCTATCACTGCTGCGTTTATGCCCCTGTACACATGCTTGATTCTCTTTCGGAGACATAGCAATGCATAGGTTTTAAGATACTTACTAGTCAGGTACATTCTTAGGCATTTAATATGCGGTGTTGAGTCCATTTCGTTGAGCAAGGAGTAGCTCTTGTCTATTTCATATTTGGCTTAAGGAACTTTATCTGTGCTCATTTCAATCTCTGGTTTTATGCAGCACCCCAACTCACCTTTCCCCTTAAGCAAGCATAAGTTGGTTTTCTAAATTTGAGACCCTGTTCTGTTCTGTAATTCAGTTCCTGTGTAGCCAAGTTTACATTCCGTGTATTACTGATATCTTATGATGTTTCTTTTTCTGTGTGACTTATTTCAGTTAGAATCATCATACCTGAATCCACTCATTGTGCTGCTAAGGGCCTGATGACACAGATTTCATTGCTGAGTGATATTGCTTTGTAAGTAAATACCACAACTTCTTTATCCATTTTTCAATTTCTGCGATGTTGAACTTGTACTGTAAACGAGGTTCTTGTAAACAGAGCCGTTCCAAACTTTGGGGTGGCTGTGTCTTTTTGATTTTAAATTCCCTAAGCTATAGGACCATAAGTGGAAGTGCCCTAGGCTCTGTTGCTTTGTTTTTTAGATGTTTCAGGAAACACCATACACTTCTCCCGAGTGGTTGTTGGCAATTTACGTCCCGGCCATCAGCATAACAAGGCTCCCAGTTCTCCATGGCCTGTCCTGCCTTTCTGGATTTTACACTTTTTTCAGATGGCCCTTTTGACCGGGGGGAAGTGAGACTTCATTGTAGTGCAGATTTCCTTTGCAAGCTTGCTTGGTTGGCCAAAAAGGGCGTATGCGTTTTTTCCTGAATATATTCAGGAAAAAACGCATACGCCCTTTTTGGCCAAGTGCATCATTGTGGACGTTTTGCCTCTTTTCCTATGCTTTCAATGCAATTCCAGTCTACCTCCTGAAATCGGTTTCCTGCAATTCTGCCCCGCTTTCAAGTCCTCTTGGCAGCCTTACTTCAGTCTATTTTTGGACGATAGCTGTCATTTATAACTCTGCAGGTTTGTGAAGTACAGTGCCCCTGAGCTCCTTTCTTCAACTCGCTTTCTTGTGACCTGGCCGCAACACCGCAGGATGTCTTCAGGCCCTAATCTGGTTCTGGCACGGCATGCTGAGCCTTTGGTTAATTCCTCTTCCTGGTGGGAAATGAGAGTTAAATTTGCCCATCCAGACACCTCCAGCTAGTCTCTCATTGGTTCTCGCTATTCCTGTTCATCTTCCACAGAAATTGCAAACTGGGCCAAACAGGAGGTTAAAGGGACTGACTCTCCAAGTGGGGAGAGTGTTAGTAAAGCGTCTGGAATGTTGCACCCGAGTAGCAGGGTACGAAAACTGAGACATATTTGAACAGGTCTCCCGATCACATGGTTGATCATACTCTAGGTTCCACATGCATGTTTTAGCTGAAGGAAGAATACCTTAAACCTGGGTAGTTGAAACCCGTGGAATGGGTACCATGCAATATGACTTCAAAGGGTCTTCATTTGCTCACCGAACCTCTCCAATCCTATCACTGCTGCGTTTATGCCCCTGTACACATGCTTGATTCTCTTTCGGAGACATAGCAATCCATAGGTTTTAAGATACTTACTAGTCAGGTACATTCTTAGGCATTTAATATGCGGTGTTGAGTCCATTTCGTTGAGCAAGGAGTAGCTCTTGTCTATTCCATATTTGGCTTAAGGAACTTTATCTGTGCTCATTTCAATCTCTGGTTTTATGCAGCACCCCAACTCACCTTTCCCCTTAAGCAAGCATAAGTTGGTTTTCTAAATTTGAGACCCTGTTCTGTTCTGTAATTCAGTTCCTGTGTAGCCAAGTTTACATTCCGTGTATTAGTGATATCTTATGATGTTTCTTTTTCTGTGTGACTTATTTCAGTTAGAATCATCGTACCGGAATCCACTCATTATGCTGCTACGGGCCTGATGACATAGATTTCATTGCTGAGTGATACTGCATTGTACGTAAGTACCACAAGTTCTTTATCCATTTTTCACTTTCTGCGATGTTGAACTTGTACTGTAAACGAGGTTCTTGTAAACAGAGCCGTTCCAAACTTTGGGGTGGCTGTGTCTTTTTGATTTTAATTTCCCTAAGCTATAGGACCATAAGTGGAAGTGCCCTAGGCTCTGTTGCTTTGTTTTTTAGATGTTTCAGGAAACACCATACACTTCTCCCGAGTGGCTGTTGGCAATTTACATCCCGCCCTTCAGCATAACAAGGCTCCCAGTTCTCCATGGCCTGTCCTGCCTTTCTGGATTTTACACTTTTTTCAGATGGCCCTTTTGACCGGGGGGAAGTGAGACTTCATTGTAGTGCAGATTTCCTTTGCAAGCTTGCTTGGTTGGCCAAAAAGGGCGTATGCGTTTTTTCCTGAATATATTCAGGAAAAAACGCATACGCCCTTTTTGGCCAAGTGCATCATTGTGGACGTTCTGCCTCTTTTCCTATGCTTTCAATGCAATTCCAGTCTACCTCCTGAAATCGGTTTCCTGCAATTCTGCCCCGCTTTCAAGTCCTCTTGGCAGCCTTACTTCAGTCTATTTTTGGACGATAGCTGTCATTTATAACTCTGCAGGTTTGTGAAGTACAGTGCCCCTGAGCTCCTTTCTTCAACTCGCTTTCTTGTGACCTGGCCGCAACACCGCAGGATGTCTTCAGGCCCTAATCTGGTTCTGGCACGGCATGCTGAGCCTTTGGTTAATTCCTCTTCCTGGTGGGAAATGAGAGTTAAATTTGCCCATCCAGACACCTCCAGCTAGTCTCTCATTGGTTCTCGCTATTCCTGTTCATCTTCCACAGAAATTGCAAACTGGGCCAAACAGGAGGTTAAAGGGACTGACTCTCCAAGTGGGGAGAGTGTTAGTAAAGCGTCTGGAATGTTGCACCCGAGTAGCAGGGTACGAAAACTGAGACATATTTGAACACGTCTCCCGATCACATGGTTGATCATACTCTAGGTTCCACATGCATGTTTTAGCTGAAGGAAGAATACCTTAAACCTGGGTAGTTGAAACCCGTGGAATGGGTACCATGCAATATGACTTCAAAGGGTCTTCATTTGCTCACCGAACCTCTCCAATCCTATCACTGCTGCGTTTATGCCCCTGTACACATGCTTGATTCTCTTTCGGAGACATAGCAATCCATAGGTTTTAAGATACTTACTAGTCAGGTACATTCTTAGGCATTTAATATGCGGTGTTGAGTCCATTTCGTTGAGCAAGGAGTAGCTCTTGTCTATTCCATATTTGGCTTAAGGAACTTTATCTGTGCTCATTTCAATCTCTGGTTTTATGCAGCACCCCAACTCACCTTTCCCCTTAAGCAAGCATAAGTTGGTTTTCTAAATTTGAGACCCTGTTCTGTTCTGTAATTCAGTTCCTGTGTAGCCAAGTTTACATTCCGTGTATTAGTGATATCTTATGATGTTTCTTTTTCTGTGTGACTTATTTCAGTTAGAATCATCGTACCGGAATCCACTCATTATGCTGCTACGGGCCTGATGACATAGATTTCATTGCTGAGTGATACTGCATTGTACGTAAGTACCACAAGTTCTTTATCCATTTTTCACTTTCTGCGATGTTGAACTTGTACTGTAAACGAGGTTCTTGTAAACAGAGCCGTTCCAAACTTTGGGGTGGCTGTGTCTTTTTGATTTTAATTTCCCTAAGCTATAGGACCATAAGTGGAAGTGCCCTAGGCTCTGTTGCTTTGTTTTTTAGATGTTTCAGGAAACACCATACACTTCTCCCGAGTGGCTGTTGGCAATTTACATCCCGCCCTTCAGCATAACAAGGCTCCCAGTTCTCCATGGCCTGTCCTGCCTTTCTGGATTTTACACTTTTTTCAGATGGCCCTTTTGACCGGGGGGAAGTGAGACTTCATTGTAGTGCAGATTTCCTTTGCAAGCTTGCTTGGTTGGCCAAAAAGGGTGTATGCGTTTTTTCCTGAATATATTCAGGAAAAAACGCATACGCCCTTTTTGGCCAAGTGCATCATTGTGGACGTTCTGCCTCTTTTCCTATGCTTTCAATGCAATTCCAGTCTACCTCCTGAAATCGGTTTCCTGCAATTCTGCCCCGCTTTCAAGTCCTCTTGGCAGCCTTACTTCAGTCTATTTTTGGACGATAGCTGTCATTTATAACTCTGCAGGTTTGTGAATTACAGTGCCCCTGAGCTCCTTTCTTCAACTCGCTTTCTTGTGAGCTGGCCGCAACACCGCAGGATGGCTTCAGGCCCTAATCTGGTTCCGGCACGGCACGCTGAGCCTTTGGTTAATTCCTCTTCCTGGTGGGAAATGAGAGTTAAATTTGCCCGTCCAGACACCTCCAGCTAGTCTCTCATTGGTTCTCGCTATTCCTGTTCACCTTCCGCAGAAATTGCAAACTGGGCCAAACAGGAGGTTAAAGGGACTGACTCTCCAAGTCGGGAGAGTGTTAGTAAAGCGTCTGGAATGTTGCACCCGAGTACCAGGGGAGGAAAACTGAGACATATTTGAACACGTCTCCCGTTCACACGGTTGATCATACTCTGGGTTCCACATGCATGTTTTAGCTGAAGGAAGAATACCTTAAACCTGGAGAGTTGAGACCCGTGTAATGGGTACCATGCAATATGACTTCAAAGGGTCTTCATTTGCTCACGAACCTCTCCAATCCTATCACTGCTGCGTTTATGCCCCTGTACACATGCTTGATTCTCTTTCAGAGACATAGCAATCCATAGGTTTTAAGATACTTACTAGACAGGTACCTTCTTAGGCGTTTAATATGCGGTGTTGAGTCCATTTCGTTGAGCAAGGAGTAGCTCTTGTCTATTCCATATTTGGCTTAAGGAACTTTATCTGTGCTCATTTCAATCTCTGGTTTTATGCAGCACCCCAACTCACCTTTACCCTTAAGCAAGAATAAGTTGGTTTTCTAAATTTGAGACCCTGTTCTGTTCTGTAATTCAGTTCCTGTGTAGCCAAGTTTACATTCCGTGTATTACTGATATCTTATGATGTTTCTTTTTCTGTGTGACTTATTTCAGTTAGAATCATCATACCTGAATCCACTCATTGTGCTGCTAAGGGCCTGATGACACAGATTTCATTGCTGAGTGATATTGCTTTGTAAGTAAATACCACAACTTCTTTATCCATTTTTCACTTTCTGCGATGTTGAACTTGTACTGTAAACGAGGTTCTTGTAAACAGAGCCGTTCCAAACTTTGGGGTGGCTGTGTCTTTTTGATTTTAATTTCCCTAAGCTATAGGACCATAAGTGGAAGTGCCCTAGGTTCTGTTGCTTTGTTTTTTAGATGTTTCAGGAAACACCATACACTTCTCCCCAGTGGTTGTTGGCAATTTACATCCCGCCCTTCAGCATAACAAGGCTCCCAGTTCTCCATGGCCTGTCCTGCCTTTCTGGATTTTACACTTTTTTCAGATGGCCCTTTTGACCGGGGGGAAGTGAGACTTCATTGTAGTGCAGATTTCCTTTGCAAGCTTGCTTGGTTGGCCAAAAAGGGCGTATGCGTTTTTTCCTGAATATATTCAGGAAAAAACGCATACGCCCTTTTTGGCCAAGTGCATCATTGTGGACGTTCTGCCTCTTTTCCTATGCTTTCAATGCAATTCCAGTCTACCTCCTGAAATCGGTTTCCTGCAATTCTGCCCCGCTTTCAAGTCCTCTTGGCAGCCTTACTTCAGTCTATTTTTGGACGATAGCTGTCATTTATAACTCTGCAGGTTTGTGAATTACAGTGCCCCTGAGCTCCTTTCTTCAACTCGCTTTCTTGTGAGCTGGCCGCAACACCGCTGGATGGCTTCAGGCCCTAATCTGGTTCCGGCACGGCATGCTGAGCCTTTGGTTAATTCCTCTTCCTGGTGGGAAATGAGAGTTAAATTTGCCCGTCCAGACACCTCCAGCTAGTCTCTCATTCGTTCTCGCTATTCCTGTTCATCTTCCGCAGAAATTGCGAACTGGGCCAAACAGGAGGTTAAAGGGACTGACTCTCCAAGTGGGGAGAGTGTTAGTAAAGCGTCTGGAATGTTGCACCCGAGTACCAGGGGAGGAAAACTGAGACATATTTGAACACGTCTCCCGTTCACATGGTTGATCATACTTGGGTTCCACATGCATGTTTTAGCTGAAGGAAGAATACCTTAAACCTGTGTATTTGAAACCCGTGGAATGGGTACCATGCAATATGACTTCAAAGGGTCTTCATTTGCTCACCGAACCTCTCCAATCCTATCACTGCTGCGTTTATGCCCCTGTACACATGCTTGATTCTCTTTCGGAGACATAGCAATCCATAGGTTTTAAGATACTTACTAGTCAGGTACATTCTTAGGCGTTTAATATGCGGTGTTGAGTCCATTTCGTTGAGCAAGGAGTAGCTCTTGTCTATTCCATATTTGGCTTAAGGAACTTTATCTGTGCTCATTTCAATCTCTGGTTTTATGCAGCACCCCAACTCACCTTTCCCCTTAAGCAAGCATAAGTTGGTTTTCTAAATTTGAGACCCTGTTCTGTTCTGTAATTCAGTTCCTGTGTAGCCAAGTTTACATTCCGTGTATTAGTGATATCTTATGATGTTTCTTTTTCTGTGTGACTTATTTCAGTTAGAATCATCATACCTGAATCCACTCATTGTGCTGCTAAGGGCCTGATGACACAGATTTCATTGCTGAGTGATATTGCTTTGTAAGTAAATACCACAACTTCTTTATCCATTTTTCAATTTCTGCGATGTTGAACTTGTACTGTAAACGAGGTTCTTGTAAACAGAGCCGTTCCAAACTTTGGGGTGGCTGTGTCTTTTTGATTTTAAATTCCCTAAGCTATAGGACCATAAGTGGAAGTGCCCTAGGCTCTGTTGCTTTGTTTTTTAGATGTTTCAGGAAACACCATACACTTCTCCCGAGTGGTTGTTGGCAATTTACGTCCCGGCCATCAGCATAACAAGGCTCCCAGTTCTCCATGGCCTGTCCTGCCTTTCTGGATTTTACACTTTTTTCAGATGGCCCTTTTGACCGGGGGGAAGTGAGACTTCATTGTAGTGCAGATTTCCTTTGCAAGCTTGCTTGGTTGGCCAAAAAGGGCGTATGCGTTTTTTCCTGAATATATTCAGGAAAAAACGCATACGCCCTTTTTGGCCAAGTGCATCATTGTGGACGTTCTGCCTCTTTTCCTATGCTTGCAATGCAATTCCAGTCTACCTCCTGAAATCGGTTTCCTGCAATTCTGCCCCGCTTTCAAGTCCTCTTGGCAGCCTTACTTCAGTCTATTTTTGGACGATAGCTGTCATTTATAACTCTGCAGGTTTGTGAATTACAGTGCCCCTGAGCTCCTTTCTTCAACTCGCTTTCTTGTGACCTGGCCGCAACACCGCAGGATGTCTTCAGGCCCTAATCTGGTTCTGGCACGGCACGCTGAGCCTTTGGTTAATTCCTCTTCCTGGTGGGAAATGAGAGTTAAATTTGCCCATCCAGACACCTCCAGCTAGTCTCTCATTGGTTCTCGCTATTCCTGTTCATCTTCCACAGAAATTGCAAACTGGGCCAAACAGGAGGTTAAAGGCGCTGACTCTCCAAGTGGGGAGAGTGTTAGTAAAGCGTCTGGAATGTTGCATCCGAGTAGCAGGGTACGAACACTGAGACATATTTGAACACGTCTCCCGATCACATGGTTGATCATACTCTAGGTTCCACATGCATGTTTTAGCTGAAGGAAGAATACCTTAAACCTGGGTAGTTGAAACCCGTGGAATGGGTACCATGCAATATGACTTCAAAGGGTCTTCATTTGCTCACCGAACCTCTCCAATCCTATCACTGCTGCGTTTATGCCCCTGTACACATGCTTGATTCTCTTTCGGAGACATAGCAATCCATAGGTTTTAAGATACTTACTAGTCAGGTACATTCTTAGGCATTTAATATGCGGTGTTGAGTCCATTTCGTTGAGCAAGGAGTAGCTCTTGTCTATTCCATATTTGGCTTAAGGAACTTTATCTGTGCTCATTTCAATCTCTGTTTTTATGCAGCACCCCAACTCACCTTTACCCTTAAGCAAGCATAAGTTGGTTTTCTAAATTTGAGACCCTGTTCTGTTCTGTAATTCAGTTCCTGTGTAGCCAAGTTTACATTCCGTGTATTAGTGATATCTTATGATGTTTCTTTTTCTGTGTGACTTATTTCAGTTAGAATCATCGTACCTGAATCCACTCATTATGCTGCTACGGGCCTGATGACATAGATTTCATTGCTGAGTGATACTGCATTGTACGTAAGTACCACAAGTTCTTTATCCATTTTTCACTTTCTGCGATGTTGAACTTGTACTGTAAACGAGGTTCTTGTAAACAGAGCCGTTCCAAACTTTGGGGTGGCTGTGTCTTTTTGATTTTAATTTCCCTAAGCTATAGGACAATAAGTGGAAGTGCCCTAGGCTCTGTTGCTTTGTTTTTTAGATGTTTCAGGAAACACCATACACTTCTCCTGAGTGTCTGTTGGCAATTTACATCCCGCCCATCAGCATAACAAGGCTCCCAGTTCTCCATGGCCTGTCCTGCCTTTCTGGATTTTACACTTTTTTCAGATGGCCCTTTTGACCGGGGGGAAGTGAGACTTCATTGTAGTGCAGATTTCCTTTGCAAGCTTGCTTGGTTGGCCAAAAAGGGCGTATGCGTTTTTTCCTGAATATATTCAGGAAAAAACGCATACGCCCTTTTTGGCCAAGTGCATCATTGTGGACGTTCTGCCTCTTTTCCTATGCTTTCAATGCAATTCCAGTCTACCTCCTGAAATCGGTTTCCTGCAATTCTGCCCCGCTTTCAAGTCCTCTTGGCAGCCTTACTTCAGTCTATTTTTGGACGATAGCTGTCATTTATAACTCTGCAGGTTTGTGAATTACAGTGCCCCTGAGCTCCTTTCTTCAACTCGCTTTCTTGTGAGCTGGCCGCAACACCGCAGGATGGCTTCAGGCCCTAATCTGGTTCCGGCACGGCACGCTGAGCCTTTG
The DNA here is from genome assembly GCF_949987515.2 of Delphinus delphis. NCBI lineage: Eukaryota > Metazoa > Chordata > Mammalia > Artiodactyla > Delphinidae > Delphinus > Delphinus delphis. The sequence goes on from NC_082684.1 coordinate 151,105,724, forward strand.
GTTATTTCCTCTTCCTGGTGGGAAATGAGAGTTAAATTTGCCCGTCCAGACACCTCCAGCTAGCCTCTCATTGGTTCTCGCTATTCCTGTTCATCTTCCGCAGAAATTGCAAACTGGGCCAAACAGGAGGTTAAAGGTGCTGACTTTCCAAGTGGGGAGAGTGTTAGTAAAGCGTCTGGAATGTTGCACCCGAGTACCAGGGGAGGAAAACTGAGACATATTTGAACACGTCTCCCGTTCACATGGTTGATCATACTTGGGTTCCACATGCATGTTTTAGCTGAAGGAAGAATACCTAAAACCTGGGTAGTTGAAACCCGTGGAATGGGTACCATGCAATATGACTTCAAAGGGTCTTCATTTGCTCACCGAACCTCTCGAATCCTATCACTGCTGCGTTTATGCCCCTGTACACATGCTTGATTCTCTTTCAGAGACATAGCAATCCATAGGTTTTAAGATACTTACTAATCAGGTACATTCTTAGGCGTTTAATATGCGGTGTTGAGTCCATTTCGTTGAGCAAGGAGTAGCTCTTGTCTATTCCATATTTGGCTTAAGGAACTTTATCTGTGCTCATTTCAATCTCTGGTTTTATGCAGCACCCCAACTCACCTTTCCCCTTAAGCAAGCATAAGTTGGTTTTCTAAATTTGAGACCCTGTTCTGTTCTGTAATTCAGTTCCTGTGTAGCCAAGTTTCCATTCCGTGTATTACTGATATCTTATGATGTTTCTTTTTCTGTGTGACTTATTTCAGTTAGAATCATCATACCTGAATCCACTCATTGTGCTGCTAAGGGCCTGATGACACAGATTTCATTGCTGAGTGATATTGCTTTGTAAGTAAATACGACAACTTTTTTATCCATTTTTCGATTTCTGCGATGTTGAACTTGTACTGTAAACGAGGTTCTTGTAAACAGAGCCGTTCGAAACTTTGGGGTGGCTGTGTCTTTTTGATTTTAAATTCCCTAAGCTATAGGACCATAAGTGGAAGTGCCCTAGGCTCTGTTGCTTTGTTTTTTAGATGTTTCAGGAAACACCATACACTTCTCCCGAGTGTTTGTTGGCAATTTACATCCCGCCCTTCAGCATAACAAGGCTCCCAGTTCTCCATGGCCTGTCCTGCCTTTCTGGATTTTACACTTTTTTCAGATGGCCCTTTTGACCGGGGGGAAGTGAGACTTCATTGTAGTGCAGATTTCCTTTGCAAGCTTGCTTGGTTGGCCAAAAAGGGCGTATGCGTTTTTTCCTGAATATATTCAGGAAAAAACGCATACGCCCTTTTTGGCCAAGTGCATCATTGTGGACGTTCTGCCTCTTTTCCCATGCTTTCAATGCAATTCCAGTCTACCTCCTGAAATCGGTTTCCTGCAATTCTGCCCCGCTTTCAAGTCCTCTTGGCAGCCTTACTTCAGTCTATTTTTGGACGATAGCTGTCATTTATAACTCTGCAGGTTTGTGAATTACAGTGCCCCTGAGCTCCTTTCTTCAACTCGCTTTCTTTTGAGCTGGCCGCAACACCGCAGGATGGCTTCAGGCCCTAATCTGGTTCCGGCACGGCACGCTGAGCCTTTGGTTATTTCCTCTTCCTGGTGGGAAATGAGAGTTAAATTTGCCCGTCCAGACACCTCCAGCTATCCTCTCATTGGTTCTCGCTATTCCTGTTCATCTTCCGCAGAAATTGCAAACTGGGCCAAACAGGAGGTTAAAGGCGCTGACTTTCCAAGTGGGGAGAGTGTTAGTAAAGCGTCTGGAATGTTGCACCCGAGTACCAGGGGAGGAAAACTGAGACATATTTGAACACGTCTCCCGTTCACATGGTTGATCATACTTGGGTTCCACATGCATGTTTTAGCTGAAGGAAGAATACCTAAAACCTGGGTAGTTGAAACCCGTGGAATGGGTACCATGCAATATGACTTCAAAGGGTCTTCATTTGCTCACCGAACCTCTCCAATCCTATCACTGCTGCGTTTATGCCCCTGTACACATGCTTGATTCTCTTTCGGAGACATAGCAATCCATAGGTTTTAAGATACTTACTAGTCAGGTACATTCTTAGGCATTTAATATGCGGTGTTGAGTCCATTTCGTTGAGCAAGGAGTAGCTCTTGTCTATTCCATATTTGGCTTAAGGAACTTTATCTGTGCTCATTTCAATCTCTGGTTTTATGCAGCACCCCAACTCACCTTTACCCTTAAGCAACCATAAGTTGTTTTTCTAAATTTGAGACCCTGTTCTGTTCTATAATTCAGTTCCTGTGTAGCCAAGTTTACATTCCGTGTATTACTGATATCTTATGATGTTTCTTTTTCTGTGTGACTTATTTCAGTTAGAATCATCGTACCTGAATCCACTCATTGTGCTGCTAAGGGCCTGATGACACAGATTTCATTGCTGAGTGATATTGCTTTGTAAGTAAATACCACAACTTCTTTATCCATTTTTCACTTTCTGCGATGTTGAACTTGTACTGTAAACGAGGTTCTTGTAAACAGAGCCGTTCCAAACTTTGGGGTGGCTGTGTCTTTTTGATTTTAAATTCCCTAAGCTATAGGACCATAAGTGGAAGTGCCCTAGGCTCTGTTGCTTTGTTTTTTAGATGTTTCAGGAAACACCATACACTTCTCCCGAGTGTCTGTTGGCAATTTACATCCCGCCCATCAGCATAACAAGGCTCCCAGTTCTCCATGGCCTGTCCTGCCTTTCTGGATTTTACACTTTTTTCAGATGGCCCTTTTGACCGGGGGGAAGTGAGACTTCATTGTAGTGCAGATTTCCTTTGCAAGCTTGCTTGGTTGGCCAAAAAGGGCGTATGCGTTTTTTCCTGAATATATTCAGGAAAAAACGCATACGCCCTTTTTGGCCAAGTGCATCATTGTGGACGTTCTGCCTCTTTTCCTATGCTTTCAATGCAATTCCAGTCTACCTCCTGAAATCGGTTTCCTGCAATTCTGCCCCGCTTTCAAGTCCTCTTGGCAGCCTTACTTCAGTCTATTTTTGGACGATAGCTGTCATTTATAACTCTGCAGGTTTGTGAATTACAGTGCCCCTGAGCTCCTTTCTTCAACTCGGTTTCTTTTGAGCTGGCCGCAACACCGCAGGATGGCTTCAGGCCCTAATCTGGTTCCGGCACGGCACGCTGAGCCTTTGGTTATTTCCTCTTCCTGTTGGGAAATGAGAGTTAAATTTGCCCGTCCAGACACCTCCAGCTAGTCTTTCATTGGTTCTCGCTATTCCTGTTCATCTTCCACAGAAATTGCAAACTGGGCCAAACAGGAAGTTAAAGGGATTGACTCTCCAAGTGGGGAGAGTGTTAGTAAAGCATCTGGAATGTTGCACCCGAGTAGCAGGGTACGAAAACTGAGATATATTTGAACACGTCTCCCGATCACATGGTTGATCATACTCTAGGTTCCACATGCATGTTTTAGATGAAGGAAGAATACCTTAAACCTGGGTAGTTGAAACCCGTGGAATGGGTACCATGCAATATGACTTCAAAGGGTCTTCATTTGCTCACCGAACCTCTCCAATCCTATCACTGCTGCGTTTATGCCCCTGTACACATGCTTGATTCTCTTTCGGAGACATAGCAATCCATAGGTTTTAAGATACTTACTAGTCAGGTGCATTCTTAGGCGTTTAATATGGGTTTTGTGTCCATTTCGTTGAGCAAGGAGTAGCTCTTGTCTATTCCATATTTGGCTTAAGGAACTTTATCTGTGCTCATTTCAATCTCTGGTTTTATGCAGCACCCCAACTCACCTTTCACCTTAAGCAAGCATAAGTTGGTTTTCTAAATTTGAGACCCTGTTCTGTTTTGGAATGCAGTTCCTGTGTAGCCAAGTTTACATTCCGTGTATTAGTGATATCTTATGATGTTTCTTTTTCTGTGTGACTTATTTCAGTTAGAATCATCGTACCTGAATCCACTCATTATGCTGCTACGGGCCTGATGACATAGATTTCATTGCTGAGTGATACTGCATTGTACGTAAGTACCACAAGTTCTTTATCCATTTTTCACTTTCTGTGATATTGAACTTGTACGGTAAACGAGGTTCTTGTAAACGGAGGCGTCCCAAACTTTGGGGTGGCTGTGTCTTTTTCATTTTAATTTCCCTAAGATATAGGACCATAAGCGGAAGTGCCCTAGGCTCTGTTGCTTTGTTTTTTAGATGTTTCAGGAAACACCATACACTTCTCCTGAGTGTCTGTTGGCAATTTACATCCCGCCCATCAGCATAACAAGGCTCCCAGTTCTCCATGGCCTGTCCTGCCTTTCTGGATTTTACACTTTTTTCAGATGGCCCTTTTGACCGGGGGGAAGTGAGACTTCATTGTAGTGCAGATTTCCTTTGCAAGCTTGCTTGGTTGGCCAAAAAGGGCGTATGCGTTTTTTCCTGAATATATTCAGGAAAAAACGCATACGCCCTTTTTGGCCAAGTGCATCATTGTGGACGTTCTGCCTCTTTTCCTATGCTTTCAATGCAATTCCAGTCTACCTCCTGAAATCGGTTTCCTGCAATTCTGCCCTGCTTTCAAGTCCTCTTGGCAGCCTTACTTCAGTCTATTTTTGGACGATAGCTGTCATTTATAACTCTGCAGGTTTGTGAATTACAGTGTCCCTGAGCTCCTTTCTTCAACTCGCTTTCTTGTGAGCTGGCCGCAACACCGCAGGATGGCTTCAGGCCCTAATCTGGTTCCGGCCCGGCATGCTGAGCCTTTGGTTAATTCCTCTTCCTGGTGGGAAATGAGAGTTAAATTTGCCCGTCCAGACACCTCCAGCTAGCCTCTCATTGGTTCTCGCTATTCCTGTTCATCTTCCGCAGAAATTGCAAACTGGGCCAAACAGGAGGTTAAAGGGACTGACTCTCCAAGTCGGGAGAGTGTTAGTAAAGCGTCTGGAATGTTGCACCCGAGTACCAGGGGAGGAAAACTGAGACATATTTGAACACGTCTCCCGTTCACATGGTTGATCATACTCTGGGTTCCACATGCATGTTTTAGCTGAAGGAAGAATACCTTAAACCTGGAGAGTTAAGACC